>NC_052533.1:89522225-89837418 GCF_016699485.2 Gallus gallus | reverse complement strand
TGCACGCCGTAGGATCGCAGTGGAAAGGCGCGCACCCCGCCCTCCACCTGCCTGACAGAAACCCCTCCCGCCCGTCCACTCACACAGCTGGGGGCGTGACTCCCATCGGCGGGTTGCGGCCGGCGTGGCCTGCGATTGGCTCGGAGCGCGGCGAGCAGGTCACGTGACGGGGAGGGGCCAGCAGCGGCTGAGCTGCTTATAGGCACCGGAGAGGCGGGAAAAGGGCAGCTCGTTGAGTGCTGTGTGCGTGCTATTGTTGTGTCCTATGCGCGGGCGGCTGGCGGTAAGTAGTGGCACGGTGCTACTGGAGAAGAGCGGGACTGGAGGGCTCCGCGCTCTGCTTTTGGAGCTTGGCGGGCTCCGGACACGCCTTCCCATTGGCTGCGCGGCTCAGGGGGCGGGGTTCCATCTCCCGCCATTTTAGGCGTGCGTTACTTCAGGTAGGGTCTGTCTCAGGGGTGGCTCGGCTGCTGCTGGCCGGGCTGCTACGGGAAGGCCGTGGGAAGGCTCCACAGCTGCTGAGCTCGTGATAGCCTCTGGTATCTTGCTGGTGCAGGGCTAAAACACGGGTGGAGCGCTGAGCTGAAGGGGTTCCTAACCGCGTGACTTCTGGCCGAGTTCTCAGTGTTGCTGTAAGAGCTCTCGAAGTGGGATTGTAATACTTCGGCTTTAGCTGTAGCAAGGTATTCTAATTTTTTTTATTTCTTTATCCTGCAGTGATCTGATGAATTCCAAAATGAAACAAAGCCTGAATGTGGAGAACCCATCTGGATCTCTGCAGGTACGAGCTCTGAGGTGTTGCTGCTAGAATGCAGGAGCATGTAAAGAGCAGAAAATGCAAGGTGCAACTTGGCAAGCTCTGTGTTGTGAATAACCTTGGTGTGTTTGAATGTGTGTACTGTGATGTATCTGAAATGGGCTGTTAAAGCACAAACCATATATCCACTTGAGGAGCTCAGTGTGCTCCCTCCTGACTTAATTCTCTTGTCTTGGGAACACTGTGTTCTGCTCGAGCAGATGTGCTTATGAGCACTCTTCAGTGCACAACAAGGATCTATTAGCTTAAGACTGAGGTAACTTCCTGTCCTAAAGCTTCTAGATGCTGCAGCGGCTTGCTGCAGTTCAGTCACTGGACTGGTCTGGCTGGTAGAGCTCTGCAGAGTGGGTTCTGTCGTGGGGGTGAGCCTACAGGTGAAGCTATCTTGGTTTGAGCATGCTGTAATTCTAGTATGTCTGTAGGTTTTTTTTCCAGAGATAGCTGTTTAGAAGTTACCTGAGGTTATACTGCAGTTACTCTTCTTTTTTGGTTAAATGTATACCTCTTAATATAGACCTTAACTGGAACTGTAAAAATTGACATAATGTAGTCTAATAGCACTCAGGAGAGATTGATTGCAATGAGAATTCATCAATGAAAATGGTCTTGAAGTCTGCCTTTTTTTGCACTTTCAAATACTTAATTGTCATGTGTTAAGTCAAGTATTAGTCAATAGTTCCTTGGCAGAGCATACTGAACACTGGTCCTCAATAGCAGCAAGCATTGTCTGACACAGTGTGATTCCTGTTCCCACAGTGGTTAGTGTTTGTCCTGCAGTTCAGAAGCAGGGTAATTGGTGGCAGAAAGTACTGTGGGAAAGGTGAGCTCCTGTCATACGATGCATGGCGTGGATCGGTGACTTTCTCACGCTGGTGTGGCATTGTATTCTGGTTATTTTTGCTTGGTTTTCTGCCATTGTTTGCTGTCCCATGGTGGCCATGTAACCAACCCAATCAGGGAGCATTAGTGTAGGAAATAGGTATTCATGGGAAGAAAAGTGATAAACATATTGTTTATACGAAACAATAGCCTGTCTGGATCCAAGCAAAGAAGTTGTGGCTTCACCCTGGATAACTGATGCAACACGTGTATACATGAATACCATTTATGTGTTCATAGACAGTAAAACCTCCAATCAAACAATGTGGCTGTGCTAAATAAACTCACTATTGCAGCCTTTGTTTCTGCTTCCCCCAGAGTGGCTTTGGGAGCTTTAATTGTAGCATGTGTGCCACTGCATTTCAACTGGCCTTGAAATGTAGTCACGCTGTTTCTGCCCAGTGGCTTGTTCAAGCTCTGTGAAGAAGACTGAGGGTAGAGAGTGAGCTTGGCTTGATAGGATTACCTCTGTTGTAAATGACCGTATTCCCTTCTTTGCATAAACTTTAAAATAGGCTGAAATATCATTTCTTCTTGAGGAGGTGAACTGTCCATTATGCTAATAGAAGCATGGCAAACTTGAGTTTCAGTAAGTATGGCAACCCTTTGAAGCAATGTTTCCTTTCTTTAGAAGTACCTCACAGACACTGCATGCAGTGCTGCCCCAAGACGGACTCTTAAGATGATTCAGCCTTCTGCAAAAGGTTTCCTGGTTGGAAGGTGTAATGAGGTATGAGAATCACTTGTAGCTGTGTAATTATTTCTCCTCGTACTGAAGTGTTTTTAAGCTTCAACTGAAAAACCATGTAATCCAGTAATTAGTGACGTAATCTAAGCTTACTGTTTTAGTAACAATATTTAAAATCTGTAATTTTAGAGTACTTCAGGAAAACGTTTGGAAATGTTCTTACATAAAATTTGATTATGAGGGATGCTTTCTATAAGCTTGAAGTATGTGAAGAAATTGGAGGTGGTAGTCTTACTTGCAGTCCTGGACAAGCTTGGACCTGCAGACTTGTATGTATTAAGAACACAATAAAAACATTTAAATGTTGCTCTGAAGTTAAACCTGCTTGTGTTTTATGCAGAAGAAGTCTTCAGTCAAGAGGAAACTCTGGAATAACAGGCTTACCTCCTCAGCTTGTAAAGCTGAGGCATCTGTGGACAAAGAGCAAGAAAATGAGAATACAGATGATGTCATTCAAGCTATAGATCTCATAAAAAGTATGTGGTAATTCTAGAAATACTTTCTTGCTCTTAAAATGCTGTCCTTCTCCTGTGATATAACTTGAAGCATGGTTTTGCCAGATAAGTGTTTTTATATAGTGTTTAGTGGGAGCTAATGATACTTTCCCTCTGTTTTATGCTAAATACAGTATAGCTGTCTGCTGTTAAGAGTGGCTCCCAATACTGGTTCCCACGAACTCGTTGTGCAATGTTAAGTGTGTTAGTTCTCTACTTCAGCTTCTCTATGGGCTTTCAAGTGACTATGCTGAAATGAAGGTCTGTTTTGGTGTAGGGTGCTGATGCTGAAGCTCCTGGGTTTCTCAGGACTAATTATAAAATACTGTGGGTTTAGTGGGAGTCTGTTAATGTTCAGCGTGGGCGGTGACTTGGGAGTAAGACTCATGTCTTCTACATGCTGTAATATTTGGGGCAGCTTCTAGAAGACTCAGCCTGTATAGCCACTAATACAGTGTGGGATCTTTTTCTGTGAACTTGTGTTTCTCACTGTCAAGTTGCTACTAATGTGTGGGGAAAACACTGCACAGTTTCTATTCTTGCAGTCTATGGAATGCTTGTATGCAAGTTAGGTACCTTAAGGTGATCTCCTGAGTTCAGTCCTAGCTTGGACTTATTGTAGCTTCTTACTTTAGAAAGTCCTTCATCTCAATATTGGAAAGAAGTGGCTGAAGAAAGGAGGAAGGCTCTGTATGAAGTGCTTCAAGAAAATGAAAAGGTAGCTAGTGAAAGCTAACTAACTTCTGTACCACTGGCTTTTGTTCCTCTGTTCTAACACTTTGTTTTGTTGAATCCAGTTGCACAAAGAGATTGAACAAAAAGATGGTGAAATTGCCCGCCTAAAGGAGGAAAATGAGGAACTCATGTCACTGGCTGAACATGTGCATTATTTGACCAGCATGATTGAGGTACTTGAAAGTAGCATTGTAGGATGAAATATGAGAAATCTGCAAGGCTGTTATTAGCAAAGCATGACTTCATTTGTGTGCTTCTACAAATGTAGCTTACTGTCTGAGCTGCTTTCCACGGGTTAGCTCTGATGAGAGGCATAAAAGCCCCTTCTGGGGATTGAGTTTTTTCCAGCTTACACTTCACTTGAGTAAGAACCTGTGGCTGCACCAGAAGTACTTGGGAGATGTAATCTCCAAAGAAGATTCAACCTGTTGTCTCACAAGAACAGGCTGTACGTGTTAGAGATAGTGAAGTGCAAAGGAAGAGTTCATTTGCACTTCACCGGGGTGACTTAGTTTTTTTTGCCACTGTGTGGCTTAAGAGAAGCCTAATATACAAAGCCTGTTTGCAAGGCTTACAAACTTGTAAACTTCAAAACGGCTTGTTTAAATAAAACTGGTTAGTATCGATGCTAATGTTGCCAAACTCAATAATTGAGAAGTATATTGGATCAGCAGAAGGCATCAACAAAGAACTGGGAACCAGAGCTTGGTTACAGCCTTAAACTTTCAAGGGAGAGCGCATCTCTATGCCTCAAGCAAGATAACTGTCACTTGCAAGAGCTAAGGCTGATTCCATTAGCTGCTGAGTAGTTTTTAGAAACAATGTTTTGTGCTTTAAGTTGCAGACCTACAGTAGATCTACTTCTGGAAGTAGCTGCTGTATTTCTCTCTAAGAGAGTTCCCTGGGGACTGGTAGCCTTGCTGCTGAGTCTGTGGAGGCAGGAATAGCTTGCCTGTAGCAGCCCTGGAACTGTAACAAATAAGCAGCCATGAAAGCTGGACGTAGATATGATCATGTAGTCGGTTTGCATCTGGACTGAGCTCCATTCTGAGATAAGCTGGGTGCCTGAGGGGCTACTTCAGCTATCTGATTGGACTGCAGGAGTGGATCAAGTTTACTTCGAATTTCACAGTAATCTTCAAGTTTCAGTTAGTGTGATTATTTAGATCAGTCTTAAGACTCCACCGACTTGCTCCACCTGATATTTTTGTTATTCAGGGAGTGCTGCCTGTTACTGACAGACCTCCATGCAGAAATAATATGCTTGAAATAATGCTAAAGCATTAATTTTATTTGAAAATGTTTTACATACTCTTCTGAGGAATGATGCAAATGAACCATATCTGCTTGAAGATAAATAACTTAAATCTAATATGCAGTATTTTACTGGATACTAAATTCATTTCAGACTGTCTTACTGGTTATTAAATTCATACTGTCTCCTGTGTTTTTCTAGAGGCTAACAGGGCAAGAATCTGATAATCTTGAGGCACTGGAAAGTCTGGCTTTAGACGAATCCAACCAAGAAAATGAAGACCTTAACCTTGGAGGTGATGCAGACAGCACTTCAGAAGGGCCATCGCAAGTATCATGTGACTTAAGGAAGAGTGTATCAGATCTTGCTTCAAGTGAAGGAAATTACTGACAACTGTGACCTTAAGCCAGGCTTATGTATGTGGATTCTTTTAATTGCAGACTTCCCCTTGAAAGGAGATACTAAACTTCCTCAGGTATAGAAACTCTTGTGGGAGCATGACAGTGGCTTTTAACTGAAGTTACGTAGCAGGGAGCACCTCCATGCTGCTTGTAAAACTTCTTCCAGGCTGCAGTTAGTTGCTTGTTTAAAACGCAAATACTGTGTATTTCAAACTGTTGTGTAAATATCAAATGGTCTGACACGATGCATGAGAATTGAGAAATAAATTTTTGCCTTACCGAAGCAGTGTGTTGTCTGAGTCGAGGAATGGCTCGTTCTGAGCTCCACAAGTCAGTTGTGGCTGCTGTAGATGGAAGTTCTCAGTGTTTTTTAGGAGGACTGCCTGGGCACTTTTGAACTCCCTTGATTTATCTTTATTTTTTTCCAGAGTTCTGGAGAGGAGAATGGTTTGATGGGATAGGAAAAAGCAAAAGCTGGAAAAAAAACTCGAGTGCTGTTGGTGAGATGTAAGATTATCCATTCAGAAAATAAGACTTGAGATTGATCCGAAGGTTTAGTTAAACTTTTGCTTTGTCAGTCTTCTTACATCATTGCCTCTGTCTTTTAAAGGAGACTTTTCCAAGATGCATGGGTAAAAGCTTAAGCAGAAGATAGTACATTTTTTTTGGAATTGAAATCTGTTGGCTTATAGAATAGCTCAGTTGGAAGGCACCTATGGAGATCAAGTCCAGCTGCCTGAGAGCTTTAGGGGCTAACCTGAAGTTCAGAGCACATCACTGAGGGCATTGCAAAATGCCTCGTGTCACTGACAGCCGTGGTGTTTACCACCTTGTTAGGAAGCCTGTTCCAGTGTTCCACCAACCTCACAGTAAAGAGTGTTTTATTAATGTCCAGTCTGAGCCTCCCCTGCCTGTTTTGTGCTATTGCTGTTCTGTTATTGGTGATCGGGGAGCAGAGGGAGAGGAGACAGAGGAGGGCCACTCAGACTTCTGTGCTCAGCCTCCTAGCAAGATGAAGCTTTCATCCGTATTACAAACTTTGCCTTTCTGTGGATGCTTTCAAAGGCCTTAGTATCTTTTCTTTTTCTATTGTGGGGCCCAGAACTGCACCAATGCAAGTATAGCAAGAGAATTGCCTCTGTTCACTGTTGGGCTATGCTTTGTTTAATGCCCCCCAAAGCATGGTTTGCCCTTGGCTGTCAGGACGTGCTGCTGGCTTATGCTGAGCCTATTGTCACTACCTGCAGTCGTTTTCTGCTGAGCTGCTCGTCTCCTACTCTGTCCCTGTGCCTGGCATTACTCTGTTCCAAGCACAGAACACAGCATTACCTTTAAACTTTGTGCTGTTGCTATTACCTCCTTGACTATGGTAACTGGATCCCTCTAAAGCCTCCCATGGATACTTTTGCCGACTCTTCAGTTGCTGTGCTGAGAACTTGATGGAGACAAAGTAGCCGTGCTTCAGAGCTGTTCTAAAAGGAAACTTGCTGTCTGTTCTCAAAGTACTGTTCTTGGTATTGACCAAGGGATGAGGCAATGTGTTTGCCAATATGGTGTTTACAAATGTTTCTCTTGTAAACACTTCAAGACTTCAAGTGTTTACAAGAACAAAAGGTACATCTTAAAAGCTTTTAAGGACCTTATCTGATAGCCATATATGGGAAGTAAGTGTTCTGAGCTCCAAGTGCTGAGGTACAAGGGAGAGTAGTGCAAGCTTTCTAGTCCTGGGTGGAATCTTGGCAGTTGTTTGGTACCCTTCCCTGGACAGTCTCTAAAAGAGGGTGGTGGCAACTGCAGTAACTTGTGAAGAGCTTAATGCAGAATGAAATGCTGCATAACTTTCAGCTGGCGGAAATAATCAAGGATTGTAGCTAATGGGTTTCTATCAGGCCTTGCCAAAACAGGTGCTTCAGGGCATGCGCAAAGACCTGCAGAGCTAAGGGATTGGTATCTTTAGGTTTCTTCTGTATACTATTGTTTCCACATGGATGTCAGTTAACACCTGTCTTGCACCAGATTTAAATAGGAATGTTGGAATCATTACAGGAATTCTGGCTTCCATTTAGTCTCCAGTCTAGTAAATGAAGTAAGGCATCGTGTTTTCCTGGTAAATAAAAGATTACATTCTTCAGTTGTGCTCAGAGGACTAAACAGAATCCTTTCCATCGCAGATGTTTCCTTTAACTTGCAATAATGCTCTACTTCACAAAACTAAAACAAAAAAAAACCCTAGCAGGTTGGATACTGGATAACTTTTGTACAGTAATCCCAATCTTCTTTTTAAGGGAGGTGGATAATACATTCAAGTGACCTTGTTGCCTGGGTTCTAAGATAAGGAAGGTTTTTCATGCTGAGGTAGTTAAGTAGTATCTGAGGAAACAGGCAGTTTTAACTCTTCATAGCAGACCTCTTCTGCAGTGGAGTTGAATTTATTCATAGTTTATAGCTGTTCTTCGTAGGTGGTGTTATTTTCAACATCTGGGATAGTTTACATTTTCTCAGAGCCACAGAAGGCTATAAAGCTCTCCTGCCTAATTCCTTGGCCAGTTATTCCAATCCAGTGGAGGCAGCCATTGGAACTCTTCATTTTTTGATGTTTTCTAATTGCTACAACACAAGCTCTAATGCTCCATAAAGCAGTTGTCAGAATGCTTTAAGCCTGGAGTTGACGTGCATCATCTTCATCTTGCATTTGTCTCATTTTCATTAAAACAGCAAAGAAGAATGCTTGTTAGATCTAAATCGTGTGCTGCTTTTTGATTGTTTCCATTCAAATAACAAAGGAAAGACAGTTCTTTGACTACTTGGATCCTTCTTTGTGTTGGTAAGGACTTGGTGCTAAGTAAATTATGTCATTCATGTATTCTGCACACCCTGCAGCATTTGGCTGGCCTGTGACAGAACACCTCTTACTTTAAAAATACACAGATCAGTTAGTAAATACAGCATGCTTGCACTGGAGGTCTCCAATGCATACTGTGGCAAGTACCAGAGAAACTGGTTTTGTTACTGGAAGGAAAACACTGTGTGAGAAGACCAGCTGTGAGAGATGAACTGTGGCTTGGAAGCTGAATCTCTATGTGCTCTTTCTTGCAGATGTATTGGACCTTGGTCAAGTAATATCTCCTCGTTGTATCAGAAATATTAATCTATAGAAGCACTGTCAGGAGCTTTGTGCTGCTGCGTTCATCGCTGTTTAAAAATGTCTTAAAATAGTTGTTTCATTTTTTCTGTCCTAAAGTCATTTTTTTTAAACAGACACATTAAAGTTGCCTTATCAAAGTATGAGAACTTTGTGTGTGGAAGAACTTGTCAAATGTGTAGAAGTTATACGTGGGTTTATAATGAAATCTGCTACACATCTGACCTTTTATTTCTGTTCAAATATGTAAGGAAGCTCTCATTTACCACTGAAATGCAGCTCTGTAACAGCTGAAAAACATCACTGAAGACAAAGGCATTTCATATCCAGCTAAATTACAGAGAACATTGTCATGCAAAGCAAAATTATGAGTTCTGAGACCTAACTAGAGAAGGTGATTTTCTTTTTTCCAAGAAGTCCTAAATGCTTTTGTGCAGTAACCTGCCCAGCATGCTGACTCTTCTTCATCGTACAGCCTGTAGCCACAGTTCTTATCTTTTGCTGATGGATCTTAAAGTTTCCCAGATGTGGGATGCGTCTACTGGGTCCTGGCACTTTTCCATGTAGAAATGTGCATGCCTCGAGGACGGAACGTCAGGTATGTAAGACTGAAGTGTTGTGAGTCTGGATGTGTTTCAGGAAGGAACAGCTGTGCCTGGACTAGCAGAGACAAGCAATCATGGGGGCGGAGGGGGCTTATATGAGGAAGAGCGATTTAGCTGGAAGACAAGCTCAGCAGAAATAATCATCTCGGTGTAAAAGTCTATTGTATTTAAGACAATGCACAGACAAGTGAATTAGACTTGTCTGTGCATTGTCTTATAGATAACTCCTTGGTTGGATGACTAAAATCACTTGATGTTTGGCACTATATTGCTTACCTGAGTGACCACAGCACTGATGTGCTGCAGCTTGCTTTGCAGCCTGTATACAATTAAGAAAAAAAGTTTTTGGTTTTAGTTTTTTTTCCAAAGGAAGTACTCTGTGTATTCATTTACTTTTCCTTAAGGGCCAACTGAGGTTGTTTTCAGAACTGAATTTGAGATTTTGAGCAGGTTTGAGAATCTACCAAGCCCTCATGTTATTAGTGCTCTGTTTCTCCTGAGACTGAATTGCATTGTTACCTGCTCTTTCTTCAGAAATTATTGTGTATTGTTAACTTATGTTTCCATTCATGTAATAACAGGGTAGTTGAGCAAATGATGATGGTGAGGAAATGATAAGAGGACTCTATTTTCTGCTGCTCTGTAGATCTGCCAACTGACTGTGATGAAATGTGATTGGTTGTGTTCAAGGCCAAACCCATGGTGACAGTGATATCTCTGGGACACCTAAGCCAGCTGAAGAGGAGCACTGTGGATTCTATCATCAGGTAGGACTGCAAATCGAGGTCTGCATATAGGTATACAGTCCAACAATCCTACAGACTTTGTTTTGAATGTTTCAAGTAATAATCAGTATATAACTGACTGCAGCATGGAGCAAAGCTACATTAGATGGCTTTTTGGAGGCGTGCTGGTTCCAGGAGGAGCCTTATGGATGGCAATGTGAAGCTCTGGGCAGGCAGATTGTTTCTGCTGCTGTAGCTGGAGGCTGTAGGTGACTGTATCTACTGGGCAGAACCTAGTGGCGCTAACAGCATGGTGGAAACCATGGTAGCTCACAAGAAGGGCAAAAAGTAAGAACAAGCCACTGATACAAACACTGGGCAAACTTGCTTCCTGAGTGCACTTTACCTGGCAAGCTCTTTAGTCTCTACTGCTGCTGAGTTACTTTTGTCCAGGAACTGTTTTCTTCACATACTTTTCTGGGGTGCCCTGAACCTAGTTTTAATTTGTCTGGGGTTTTAGAAGGTTCAAGGTGTTCACTTCAAGAATTTCTAACACTGAGGGTAGAAACTTCTGAGATTCCTTTTCGGTTGAGTTCTTAAACTGAGTGTGACTTTTTTTTGCCATGCATTGTCATGTGTCATGTTAGGACAAGACTTTCTGTTTTAGAAAGAAAGTAAATAAAACAACATTAATGCTTAAAGTTACCTCTAGCCTTTATACACCTACATGCCAGGTTCAGGCCTGTCAGTCTGTAGCACAATGAGAACTAAACTATGAGTGTCAGTGTTTGCACTCAGATTTCTGTGAATTTCCTCACTGAGTCTGAGGGCACAATTTTCTCACACCTGTTTGGTGTGAGCTGTATGTATGGGGCTTTTAACGATTACAATAGTGTAGTGGATGAGCTTTACATTAACAAAGTAAGTTAAGCTACAATGAGACAGAAACAGGTATGTGCCATCAACTCCATTTGATAGAATACCTGTATATGTGAGCAACCCAATGCTCTCTGCAGCTTTGGCTCTTTGATCTTCAGGCACTTCCGTGTCCCTCAGGTCGGAGCCGTATTCCAAAATCATCTGAAGATGAAATAAACCAGTTTCTCTCGGATGGATCTTGATCTCAGCAGGTAAAAAGTAATCAGTGAAAGCACAATAATGGTTTTGGAGCCTCTGGAACAAATTTTGTTGGCTTTTCTCGATATGTATTTTGAATGACACACAAAGTTGTTTTGCTCTGAACTTAAACAAGAAGTAGCCAGAAACTTAGGGTGCTCATGCTTGCTCCAAAGTAAGCTCAACTAACTGGTATCTAAGCAACAGTTCAGAATGCAACACCTACACTCTTATGACTTCATAGATTTTCCCCTAACAAATTTGCATTCTGCTCTGTGATGCACAAAGTGTAGCCAAGCAAGCTTCTGACAGGTGTTCTGTCTTGCATGTAGGATCTGTTGACAGAAGAATATAAGAATATTCCTGGTTTCTTTTTAAACAGTGTATGCTTCTTGCTGATGCTCTGGGATGGGAGGAAGGGTGCCCACGCACAGACACTTGAAGCAAACAAAGAAGGAATGCTAAGAGGATACAGTCTTCACCTTGCTTCAGAAATACCATTTTACTTTACAACTTTTTTTAATGTGCTTTTGTTCACCTTGCAGAGATACAACTAAGAGCAGTCACTTTCACTACTGTTTCATCCCTCTATTTTTCCTGCCCTTCTGATCTGTGCATCTGTTTCTGTTAGTAAAACAGCTTGCTGCTTACCTTCCCTTGGCCAACAGACAAAATGAATTTGCAGCAGTTGTGTATACTAAAACATGAGCTAGTATTGTACCATCTCTATGCTTCTCAAGATGCTGCAGTTCTGTCTGCTCTCACCCAGTACTCTTTGCTGTGTATATTGCTTGCTCAAATGTAGATATTTCAGATCTTAATGTTCTTCCAAGTCTTAACATTAATATGGTATGAAACAAGAACTATTTCTTCACCACAGGAAATCTAGCAGGTAATTTTGCACAATGTAGCTGAACTTTTTTATATCATAAAATGTTGTGATGATCAGGCTCGAAGAGACTAATGTTCCCTACAAGCTTACACTTAAGCTACCAACTGCAGAGGGGTTTGCCCCAAATCCCTTTCCAAGTAGGCAGTTCCTGCTGAGCTACCTACAATAGTGGGGGGGTGACTTCCATGGTAGTTTGAAGGTTATGTGAGCCTTACTATGGAGAGGATACTGGTAGAAAGAAAGATTATACATATGGACTGATGTGCTTAGTACTTAAAAAATAATCTTTATTATAACTTAAATGTGATAGGAAATAAATGCCACAAAACTAAAGGGGGAGGAAAAAAAAAAAGCAGAGGTCAGTACAAAAGAACACCTTGAAAGAACTCAGCTGATGGGACAGGTGTGGTACAAAAACCAGAACATGGTTACTCCACCTTCTGTATAAAGAGTCTATGTCCCTCAGTAAACAAGTAAGCATTTTGAACTGTACAAAATGTACCTTTTTAATTGAAGGAAGAATATATATATTTATAAATATACAGATATGTACATTGTTGTAACATTCACGATAAAAAAAAAAACCAACCCCGACAAAAACCAAAACAACTTCTGCCTGCCAATGTGTTTGGCGCTCAAGGCTTCCTTTTGATGTGGATTGTTTGCAATCTTTTCTATGTAGTCTATGCAAATTCGGATACTATAATTGACACCTAAATATCATTTCATGCATAATGAACACAGTACAGGAACACTCTTCTGTTAAATTCTGTTCACCTCCTCTGTTATCTTCAGGCTCATAATCAACAGCTTGAAGCACTGTCTTTCATTCTTGCAGTGGGGGAGTGAATGCGTTCACTTCACACTGTTTATTACTGCCTCCGAGGTCTGCTTTAGTTTGTTTCAGTTCTTTATTGAAATCATTCTATGGAAGCTATCCTCCACTAATTAGAGTGTATGAAATCCAATCCTGCTTGCAACTTGCAGGACAGAATGGCTTTGGGGACTCGTGTAATTAGCTGTATTCATCACTACTTCTTGGAATAAATAAATGCGCTTTACCTTTTCATTTAGTTTTTCAAAACCTACGTGGTTCTTTGATCCCCCTCATGAATCTCCGGATTAATGAGGGTTCATTGCTGGAGGCTGAGAGAAAGGAAATAAAAGAGCAGTAGAGGCATTCAGAATGAGTCACTGAAGTGACACCTCCTGGGGCTTGCATCGTGCTGCTTCTGGAGGCAAAACTTGAAGAAACTCACTCTGTATTTCATTACTGAGACAGCACCGTGGTGTCCTGGGCTGCTGGAGTGGTTCTGGAAACACTGTGAGGCAGTGGGTACTTGGTTCAGCATTGGAGAGAAAGCTGCTTTGTGGTTGTGCTCGAGTAGCCTCCTACTCATCCACTTCAGGTACACATCACGTGTCTCAAGTTTTCATGACCATTTCAAGGAAGTAAATGTAATTAATGCTCGGTAAAATAGACAAAGATGCCATACTCTAAAAACTCACAGGAGTTTGCTGAGGCCGAGTAACTGCAATTGCATTACTTAGTACAAAGCGGTCGAGAAAGTATTGTTCCTCAGCCTCATCTGGCTGTTCCATCATAAGCTGCAGAGAGGAGCCAATAGGAACTCTTTAGCCATGTTTAGATTTTGCTTTTCCTTTAAAATGTTGCTGAATTGCTACGTTTTGGGACACTGCTTCAAAGTCTTCATTCTACTTCCCATGCTTAATGGCAGCTCCATCCTCCTTTTGTGGCTGTTCCACTTAGGCAGGTTCTCTTCCTAGAAAGCTGTGGCAGATTCGGTTCCATGGCGACTTCCAACTCTGACAAATTCCCGAGGGAATTTATCCAGCTGCTCGTAGGCCAGTCTCCCATCTTCACCTGAACACAACATGTTAAAGCATCATAGCATCATGTACCATAACCGTACAACCTTTCAACCATTGGATTCTCTGCTATTAGAAGGTTACCGGTAACTTCTTTCCCTCTTAACATTTCTTACGTTGTTGAAGGCAACTTCAGAAATTACTTGGAAATTTAAGTGTGCTTGTCTGACTAACTTAAGGATTACTTGGAAAAAAAAGGTTCCAACTATTTCTTAATTTGCCCTTGTGGGTTGCTGGTTTTATTTAGAGCAGAACAGTAGCAGCTGTGGCTTGTGTGGCTAGATGACAGTATCTGTACAACTGTCTTACTTAAATGACCTGCAGTGCTCCGTGTCTCAGCTGCAGCTGTAATATACTTGAAGCAAATGATTATCCATTTCTAATTTAGGCATTTTCACCCACTTCTTGCTTTCTGGCACTCTTAAGAAATGAGTCTAACCACATCGTGAGTTCACCGTTAGCAATCAAAAAAGGTCTCTGTACGTCATCTAGAAGAATGGTACCATCTCCCAGAGTTGACACAAGTGACATAGGGTTAAATGTTTCAGAATCTGAGCAACAACATGTTGGCAGCAAAGTGAGTTCCTGCTAAATTGGTAACTGAAGAGTGTGTGTTTGATGAATTTGCATAAGTAAAATTAGAAATGGATGTATACTCATGAGGAAAACTTATGAGTTTTCCTTAGAGTTGAGGATGGGCCAGGAAAATACAGTTTTGTTGTTTTTTTCAATACTGGACGAGTGCCACTTAAGTACTGGGGTCCTGAAACTGTGCAGCCACAGTTGTAGTCACACTGGTACACAGCTAGATTACAGGTTAATGAGCAGGGTGGCTGTTGTCCCAGGGAAAAATGAAGGTCTCTGCAAGGTGCCCGGGGTTCTGTGTGAAGGAGCTGTTGCAGGTTAGGATCTGTCCCAGTAAGCATATGGAGATCATTCAGCTCAAATGAAAGCTTGGTGGTGCTAATGGCACTTGCAAGTGTGATTTGTTTCAGTAAGCTGTTTAGGCAGCTAGGAAGTGCAGGGTACGGTGACAGCAGAGGATGCCCAGGAGGACAGGGTGTGGTATGTTGCAGAAGGGGAGCTGGTCCTGCCTCCTCAAGGATGAAAGGTTACGCTCCATAGGAGAAGCAGAACACAAATACTGTTCTTCTACATAACTTTAATAAAAGGTGTTGTACTGAATGCCTACACTTGTTTTTCAAGCATAAAGTTATTATGAAGTAGATCTCTTTTGTCAACTTTTCCTTTGCTATTTTTCCCTTTCTGCTCCCCCCCCCAAACTCAGATAGTTCAATTTCTCTCTTTTTGGTCCATTTTTCATGATGTTCAGAATGAATAATTTTGAAGAACATATGCTTTTAACCTGTTCTTGCGTAATTCAGATGTTTTACGTGTACTTCTGTTCAAAAAGAAAACAAAATGCTGCTGTAAAGCAGGCAACTCACCAAGTGAGAGCAGAGTTTCAGAGGCTACTTTTCTAATCTCTTCATTGTCAGACTGGCAGAGCGTGACCAGCATTTTAATACTCTCAGTAGCCTGGAAAATAGAAAAAAGAATCGTATTAACACTACCTATTATGGTTTAATTTCAGAACATCCTATGGGAGTATTTACCACCCTCTGTATTTCCTTTCCCATTCACTATGCAGATGGAAATGCCATCTTGTGTCCTTGGTCTCGTCTTAAAAGGGTTCACAAACCAAACTGCGTGACAACGCGCACACCCCTCTGCCCTGCCTCTCTTCATGCAGGATGAGAAGGGCTCCTGCTCCACTAGCTTTGGCCAGGAGGTTGTGCAGGGGAAGCTGCTGGAGCACCCAGCTCACCTTTCCTCAGCACTAAGATGAGAAACCCCATGTCTCAAGCTTCATGTGGGAGAAACTATCACTCTGCTGTAGGTCTATTGCATGGAGTATATATTTTTTTGCTGTGTCCAGTACCAGTTGAGTTAGCAAGCAACTGTTTTTCCTTTCTTTTATGGGAAGTAGTGCAGAAGTGGTACCAGAGGTGAGCTGATAATGTAGCGTGGCCTAAACTTCCTCTTACAGTCTCTCTGTGCAGTGTCACAATTGAGCTATGTATCTCTTCTCCTGCTGCAATCTGCATGCGTTATAGCTAGTTTTATCCTAAAAAAGGATTATTTTCTTCCTCTCCTTCAAAACAAAGCTTCTAAACTGTTCCCAAACAAGGAAGCTGTAAAGCGATGTGCAGCAATGCAAAACAAAAGCAGTACTGCTGCTATTACAATTTCTATTTTGCATTCTCACCTCTCAGATGTCCTTTCTTTAAAGTAACGCCAAGCACCACAACTAAACTCCTTGTCTCTTACCTTGAGGTATCTTAGAGCCAGGCAGGCTGCTTTCTGCAGCTGGAGGTTGGGCTGGGTTAGGGCTTCACAGTAATAAATCAAGGCCTGGAAAAAGATAAAGAGGAGTAGCCATGAAAATGTCTGTGACTGTGTGGAGCAGCAGGCTAGAGAGTGGAGTCTGTCACGAATGGCTGGAAGTCAACCCCTAATTTCTTCTCATTCCTTTTCTCTCATCTCTTTAATGTCTGTGTTTAAGATGGTCCTATTTCCTGCCTTCATCATCTGTGCTAGACTCACATCTGAGGTGGGAGATCTCAGTTGCCAGCTTCCTTTGGGAAAAAAAATGCGACCTACATCTTCGTGTGTTGATGATGCTGGGGACTTGCCTTCAAGCCAGGTTTAAGGTAGGCTGGCACAAAAGCCAAGATGTGGAAGATAGCTGGAGAGTTCAGTACTTGCTAAATACGTGCACTGTCTGGTTTAGTACCTGTTTAGTATAATGACAGGTAGAAGCAGACTGGCACAACGACAGAATTAAACCTGAGTATTTGCAGAAAAATTAGGTGGAAAATCTCTCTGGTTCAGTTTAAATCAGGGTCAGAGCGATTATTTTATAAATGTAGACATCTGAGACACACAGACAGAAAAAAGCATTATGATTATACAGGCCCCTTATGCAACAGGTGATTTTCTGCCACTTACCTTCTCCCTGAAGTGCTTGTTTTCTGCAGTAGCTGTCAGGAGTGATGCCACAGTCTCACTGACTTCATTTTTGTTTTCATTGAGAAGTAAAGCCAAAGCTCTCAAAACTTCTTGCTGTGGTGGGAGGTTGTTGGAGTTTATTTTGGACACATTTTGATGCAGTTTTCCATCTTTCACAGACTGCAACATCTGAACCACAGAAGCTAGAAGTGCAAGGGGAAGGCTTTTGTTACTTTTTTTTTATCTCCCGTGTTTCAAATTTCTCATTTCCCCACCGGGAATCCTCACTATATACAGAGGACAAATCAAAAATCCCCATCTGAATATTGCAGCATTGTGGTGTATCTTCACGGGGAACTGGGCTTCAGGTTGGGCTTGTTTCTCAGATGTTCTCCTTAAGGAGGATATGAGTAGATGGACTAAATGGGATGCTGTGTCACTTAAATTCTCATCGTAAGAAGGGAAAATCAATATCCTAGCCAATGTATTGACTTCCAGTGCACTTTTGTGGAAGTTTTTCCAAGGCAGATTGATGTTTCCCATCAAAAGCCAGGGCTGATGTGTTTCAGAAGTGAGCTGAAATGCCTTTTTCCTTCCAGACTTTTGATTAAAAGCTCTCCAGTTAGCCCAAACAAAAGGGAAAACTAGACAAGGTTCCTCAAACTGCATCTAGGCTAGCTCACAGCAGAGTCTTGGAACTCAATGATCTTTGATGTCCCTTCCAACCCAAGCCATTCTGTGACTCTGTGAAAACTTGACTTGCCAGGAATTGCAGTCTAGCATGCTTTGTGGAACATCTGCTTCTCTCTTTAAGTCTTGGAGGCAGAGCCTACCAGTGACCTAGGTGCTGTCATCCCTTGGCTCCTGAGAAGATCTCGGCACTTCATAGAATCAAAGAATTCATGAGTTGTCTCCATAAAGGAGGATGAAAGACTGGAACTCCACCAAAGCGGTGGGCATGGAAAACTTGCCAGGCCTTGGGACTGGCTCAGCACTATCAGCCATTTCCTAAAAAGTAACTTAACTGTTTTTTCGTATTCATATGTGGAAATAGAAAGGACTGAGGGTGGATCTGCATCAGCTCCTCCCCTTTGATATGGGCAACTGTTGGGGTGCAGTCACATTTAGTATCCAAGGCATTTCTTTGCCTCTGCCCTGCTCTTTTGTAAAATCAGGACACCAATGCAATCCCCGTTAGCTACTATATTTTGTATACTCTACCTTCTTTTGCAAGCTGCAGCAAATAGCTTCCAAGGTCATTAACACTGTGGCTGGCAAAATAGTTGTAATACTGAAAGACTGTAATGATCTCTGAAGACATGGAGGAGTAGAGGACGGGCTCTGTCCGGTCCAGAATCTGAGATACCAGGATTCGGAAAACTGCAGGGACCAGGGACAAAAGGATGTGTTAGTGAGAACAGAAGCTGCTGGCATTCCTGCCCAGGTCTGTGGCATGCAGAAAGTGAGCCTGAGAATGTCCTGGAGAGGAGCAGAATGGAGCAGGAAGGAAACCCCCCCACCCTGGGTGGGCATCTGCAGTCTAAGCAAGCCATCCTGTTCCTGCCCAGGGAGAGCTAGTCAATGGAGCTGCAGTTTGACAAGTGGTACATCCAACCCCAAACAGAAACCTATATTCAGACAGACGCACTTGAATTTGTACACATTTCATGCCAGTGAACTGTAATGGGACATGGACATTATATATAAGCACATTATGGTTGGACTAGATGATCTTAGTGGTCTTTTCCAACCTTAATGATTGTATAAAATGGAGAGGATTCCTACTGCACTGTATCACTTTCAAATCTGTATTTGGGAACGCACTTTCCGATTACCTCATATGCCTTTAAACAATGATTTCTTTTCATTTTTTTCTCCTATTCCGATCTGATTATTTCAGGCCGAAATTGTTCCAAGAATTTGTTGCATTAGTTTTCAAATAACATCTTGGAGCCATGCCCAAACAGACCTCCAAGGGATTGGAAAACAAAGCAATGAAAGCCGAGTAAAGCCCAGTACAAAACTGTTCTCCATTTTGATGACAAATAACTTTTTTTGCAGCAGGAGGTACCTGTTTCTGCAAGCCCTGGACATTCCTCATTCACAGTGGCAGCAAAATTGATATCCAGCTGCTTCATCATCTTGTCTGCAGTCGTGTGATAGACTCCTGAAGGACCAGTACACTTCATCCAGAAAGCCAGCAGCGACAGCTTCTTGTGGAACTCTGGGATTGCTGAGGGAGAAGACAAAATGAAAGGTGAAACAAAGTTGTGCTCAGTGCGTTGTCTTCCTAAAGGGAAATGTGATAGGTGTGGAGGACATCCACTCCATCTCGCTGATGGAAGGTAGGTCACCCTGTGTCACTACCTTCACAGAGGTGGTCACGTGCTGACCCCAAGTTTGTGATGTGTTGTTTCTGTTTCCCAAAAGATGTGAGAAAATCTGCTCCCGATCCAGTTCTGGACACTGATGTCTCATCTCTTTGAATACCATGAATTACTAGGGGAAATACTAGGGGAAATGAATGGTCTGCATGAGACTGGTCCTTGTCCAAGCACTGCTCTGTAGCCTTGGGTAAGTTACTCCATTTTGGGATAAACTGTTTGAGGAGTTGTATTATGACTCCTGTAGCATAAGGCAGATCTTGGCTTTCCTCAGGAAAGAGGTGGAGGACAAGTTTGACTGCAGAAGTGGCAGCATCCCCACCCCATTCCTGCAGCTACCCCTGCCCACCTTCTGCATGTCAAGCAGGATAAGGATCAGTACAGCCCTTTCTTTCCTCACCTGCTTATTTCTGAATAGCAGTACTTAAGACAGAATAAGGTGAGGCTGGATAAGGCCTGGGCAACCTGATCTAGCTGTGGTGTCCCTGTTCGTTGCAGGGGAGCTGGACTAGATGGCCCTCCCTTGGAAGGGAGATAGATCCCTTCCAACTCTAAGGATTCTACGATGCTATGAATAAGGTTCCTGACCAACTTCAGCGACTGCTACATCCATTTGTGAGTTATCTCCTGCTATGGTGGCACTCCCTGCAGTCACGATGGTTATTTCAGCAGGCCCGCTGCCCAAACCAGCCCTTTTCAGAAGGAAGACCCCTAATGTGCCTCTTACCATCGGTAAGGGAGGTGATGCTTCCCAAGTTCTCGGTGCTGATCTCTGCAATATTCTCCATTACAAGAGTCTGCCTGGACAGCTTATCAAGGAGGTCTCTTGTCACAAATGGTGTTTTACCGGAGAAGACAATTTGCTAATGGAGACAAGATGGAAAGGAAGACGAGTCATTTTGAAACCTCAAAACAAAACTTAAACCTCTGAAACACCTGGCACCTGAAGAAATGAGATGGCAAATTCTTTGCCTGGAATTATCAAATATTTCTTGTTGCTCTGCTTTGTTTTGGCTCCGATCCCCTGCCCAGCTGCCTGTGTTTGGTGCTTTCCCATGGCCAATACGCCCCGCTGCTGACATCTGCATTTCCTTCAGCAGTCCAACATCATTCATATCAAACCTGGACAGAGTTCAAGCCTGCCTCCCTCAGCTGCATATTTACTGTGAGCTCTTGTATATGAGCCAAAAACTCCCTTTTTCTCATACTCGTGAGTCAGTGGAGTGTCCAGCTCAGTGCTAAGGGTACTGGAATTAGGGTTGTTCTGCATTGCTCCAGTGGGCTTCTGGGAAAAAATGCTGATTATATCTCAAGTTGAAGAGTCCGCTCCAAAATGCTGTGACTGTTGTGGTGGGGGTGAAGAATACCAGGAGGGGAGGCTCCCACTGCCACCACAGCCATCCCAGCACTCGCTGGCCTTGCCAAACCATTTACACCCACAAAAATGTAAAAATATAATGCAGAAATGAGCCGGGCTCGGTACCTGGATGAGCTGTGTGCAGTACTGCAAGTGCTTAACTATGGTTATATCGAGGCTGTCGCTTCCTGTGGTCAGGGGAAGAGGGCTGCCAGCAACGCTGGTGCCGACCCCTGTGTCCTCAGTCAGGGCTTCGCTGAGGTGGCCCCTGGCTTCGGGGTGCTCAGTCCTGTAACTGCAGAGGGAGGAGGAGGTCAGTGTGGGGCTGTGGCTGCCCGGGCAGACAGACACACGCTCACTCAGAGATGGGCAACGAGCACGGAGCAGAGCTGAAAGCAGCGCCCTGGGACCACATAGCCCTCAGAAAGCCAGAAACATGGTGATGAAGACATCATGTCCCACGTGAGCAGTGGTACGTGAAGCATGGTAGGGACAGGCCTTGAACAACGTGGTGTCTGCACCAGCAAGTGTCTGTAACCTTGCTGTCACATAGAGGCACAAACATTGGGAGTAAACACCCATTTCTCAGTAAATCATCTCCCGTGTTAGTCCAGAAGAAGCAGCGTTGCAGTTTGTGTCATCTCAAGTACTGAGCTGCTGAGAGCAGATGTAGGCTATCAGCATCTTCCTGGTGCCAAATTTAATGGTCATTGCAGAAAGAAAGGAAAACCACTGCTGGAATAAGGGACATGATATTTTCATAGGCTGTTTTAGGCACACTGTGTACAGCTTAGTTTGCCAGTAGTTTCTGTAAGAGCGTAAAGCTGTTCTCGCTGTGTTTTAAATCATTATTTCCAACTTCGTCTTGTACAAATGGTCCTCCCTGCGTTTAAATACAAAGCCCAAGGTTGGTCCCCAGGCTGCAAGTGTGCTTGGCTGCAGGTCTAGGAGCGTCAGCGCCTGCGATCCTTACACTGAGTCACACGCAGCTAAAAGTGGAAGCTGGAATCCACACCGTCTGGGATGAGCCCAGGGGGAAAAATGAGATTTTAACTTCTACTTCGAGATTCCAGTTGGGTTCCAAGTTAGTTTGCAACTAACCTCAATTTCTTCTGCTTAAGTTAAAATCATGCTGAAGTGCCTGCCCAAAGCCAAATCTTTAAATCAATGACCTAAGCTCAGAATACCCAATTTCCTGAGATTTTCTTCCCACCATATCTCTGAGCGGGAAGAGACAACGCAATGAAATGATGGGAACTGAACGTCTGTTGCTTGTTTGCACTCAGAATTGCTTTGAACAGGCCACGATAAGATGTGAGAAGCAGAGCTGTCCCGTTGGAAAGCACGGGGGCTGAGGGAGCTGAGCTCTGCTTTTTCTTTTTTGCCTGCTCTAGTGCCACACATGGGCAGTGCTAAGGAAGCCGGTGTGCTTTTAGGATCTAATGATCGAAACACAGCATCTTACGGTCACACAACAATGGCAAACCACAACACAAAACAACACAGCTCTTTTTTTTTTTCTCTTTCTTTTTTTTCCCTCCAGAAGACCAGAAGTGATGAAAGAAAGGCAGGTAACACGCAGGGCCATGGACAGAGTACCAGTCATCACTCTTACATTCCAAAGGAAACCTACACCATGCTGCTTAAATCTGGCCCTGTGTTATTGTTATTGACAAGCTTAATCCACTGCAAAGACTCATTCGGCTAGAGAGAAAAGACAAAGGGAGGGGGGGAAAAACCACAGAGGAGTTAGTAATTACATCCAAGGAAAGCCAGGTCCAAACCTATGTCAAGGAAGAGGCTCTGCCAGTATCGATGACAGCTTAATTTAATTTACCCATCTCTTTTAGGGGGGGCAGATTGTGCATATTTGAACAGGGAAAAGATTATCCTGGAAGCTAAAGATTTGGTACGCAGCAGCCACCGGAAGCCCTCTGACCCTATAAACTCCTCCAGGATTTGTCAGTCTTCCTTGAATAACGTGTGCACCGGGATCCTCTGTTAGCGACAAAGAGCTGGGGGAATCAGTTTGGCTTAAGCACAGCTGGCAGTTGCTCCAAACTTACCTATTCTTCTCAACCTCAGTATCTGAAAATACTGAGTCTGCACCTCCTCCACCATTACAAACCTCCTCACCACCACCATCCTCATCATCAAAGTCAGAGGTGTTCAGGAAATCAAAGCTTTCTAAAGCACTTTCAACTGTTAGACTTAAACTGGAGGACCTGCTTCGGCTTACTGCTGGCTTGCACTGCAAAGGCAGAACGAACCAATGAAAACCCCAGATATTAGCTACTACTGAAAGAAAAACATAGAGGATAAAGCTTAAAATTTTCAAATTCTTCATTTTATTTATGATACTTCATTTTATTGGGTACTTCATTTCAAACCTTCATATTCATAGCATACACAATCAAAGCCTGGGAACTGGGAAATCCTTCCCATCCTCCTCCCCTCCCCATCCTACCTCCTCTTTTGCCCAAAGAGAAGACCTGCAAAGGCAAAAATCAGCATGTTTTATAGAAAGGACATCCCAAGTCCAAGTGACGCAGCTTTCAGCATCCTCCAAAAGGAGAGATGGTAATTAGAACACTGGAATTTGAAAGAGAAAGGCACACTGTATAATGGCTGTTAGAGGTACAGAAGCAGATTTATATGTAAATATATATACAGTGACACTACCGAATGTATTCCAGGTATAACTCCAATGAAGCTAAGCCATACTGGTCCCACATTTGCAGATGTATACATGTGATGGACGAGAGAGGACTTCTGTGGACTTTCAAGCCACATTGCTTATGAAGGAAAAGCTAATCATGCATCAATTTCCTAGGTGACAGAAAAAGGTAGCATTCTAACCTGTAAACCAACAGTGTCTAGAGAGGGAGGAAGTCATCCTATCTCACTGCTGGGATGAAATATCACCAAGGCTTTGCGGGTGCTGCAGGAAGTACCAAAGCCCTGGTTACACGTGGTGGTTCATCCAGGTGTGCCCACAGACTTGATGCCAAGGTTACTTTGCCAGAGCAAATGATGATCAGCAGCTGGAGTTGTGTGAGGACTTCTGCACCTCATGCCCTGCATGACCACTGATGTACACTGCAGGTACAAAGCTGCATCTTCCAGTCCTAAGTAGGAACTAGGACTCTGTTTCAGCTTGTAAAAGGAAACAAGCTGGCCTCCGAGTTTGGCCTTGGCTCCTCTAGATCTGTCAAGGCTTTGAGTTTCGCTTCTAGATCATTTGCACAAATTGTATGTTAGCATTCATGATGCTTGTCACCTTGAACCGACAGCACAGTCTTCCACTGTTCAAACACAGTCCACAACACCTCCACAGGGCTGTGTCTTGCTTCTGCGGCACAGATGGCTTTAGCTGCCACGTCTTTCGAGTGTGGTAGTGCGGCTTCTTCAGGCAAGAGCAACAGCAACATGTGGGTTTTGTGTTTCTCTGACCATCTGACATGGCCAAGAGAGCTTTCTTCAGCCACAGCTCGATTCCAGCTCAGCCTTCTGAGCCCAGCACTGCCACTGCGGATGCTGTACATCCACCTGCAAGCTGGTCAATAGCCACATGCAGATGGAAAGTAGGTCTGGGAGAAGCAGCCATCCCCAGTGTGCAGGGTTCCTGTCTGCACATCTGTCCTCTCTTCCACTATCCCATGCCTGTCCCTTTGTGGCTTCTGATAAAAGGAGCGTGAATGAGCAGTCTCCATTGTCCCTCTGTTGCTTGGACGCTCAACTTCATGGCACAGCAGCCATGAAGTTGAAAATTAACAGCAACGGTAGCTTTGCCTGTTTGAAATACTGGGGAAATAGTACGAAAATCAGGGGCTGCAGACTGTCAAAGAAAACCCCACTTTACTTGGAGAAATGCCATGCAGCTGCATACACCAATGGAAACAAAGATAATAACAAAGCTGTGGGCTTTTTTTTTTTTTTGTAAAAAGATGAAGGCTTCCCTCCTTCCTTCTCAGCTTTGTTTTTAAAGGATGAGATTTAAATGACTATCAGACCAACTTGCATATGAATATGAAGCATTTGAAATGATTTCCCATGTGATAGTATTTGCACAGTAACACGTCACGAGTTATTATTCACAGGGGAGATATGAGTCACAGTGATCAGCAGGCAACATATTAACAACACACATACAAAATTCATTACTTCTTTCCGATCTTCAATGTGTTTGGTTCATCCTGGTGTAAAGACAGGATGTCTTCTTTTAGAAAATGCACGGGGGGAAAAAAGGGGAAGGCTTGGGAAAAAAACAAGGAAGGAATGGCAACCTTCAGTAGGATCTGTGCTTCAAAATCACTTTGGCAGTTTAGAAAATTCAGCTGCCATGCCTACACGGCCTGATCCTCAGCTGGTGTAGTTTTGCAGAGCTCTATGTGGTTGAGTGCCAAAGTACACCCACCAAGGATGCGGCCTCTGAATTTTAAAGGCAGAAGATTGGCTATAATCTGATCTCCAGTATGGCACAACTAGCAGGCTCTCAAGTGGCTTCTGCAGAGAAAGGCGTAATGTAATTACCCCTCTGCCATTGTACCTTTTTCTCTTTCCCCCAAGGTTAGAGTAGATTAAAGGATCCGTTGCTTTGGCATACAAGGCTACCACCAGCACACTGCAGACGCAAGTTTAAAAATACAACACTGTGAAAGGGTGCTCCAACAGGAGCAAATCTGTTAAGTGATCTCTGATTTGATGTTTGCGAGGAACAGGAAGAGATTCTACTCGCTCAGATATCCTTTAGTGTAGTACTTTCCGAAAATGTACTCACTTTTAGGATGTCATCCAGATGCATCACTTCCTGGTCCAGGTCCTGAAACTCTTTGTACTGCTCTTTATGCGGCTCAAGAGCTAAGAGAAGCCCTTGCAAGGCTTCCTCAATGCTTCCATCGAGATAAGACTTGTAGCCTTCTGATTCCCCACTGATGGACCCCTCACAAGGCAACCTCTCTGGGGTCCCAGGCACCTCGGCAGATGTCAACCTTTTCACCAGCTGCTTGGTGATGTTGCCCTCATAGGTGTCCAGCTCCACCGGCTTCAGCTCAGAACCTTCATCCGTGTCTTGCAGAAGAGACACCGGGACGTTTGCCTCTATGAAGACACGATCACTCCCAGCATCGGAGGGCTTTTGGCAAACTTCAGAACGTGCCCTGGGGGTGACCTTGTTCCCGGTCACCACTGCCTCTCCCGGGGATGGCAGGTCCTTGGGCTCAGGGACGGCGTCTCCGCAGGAGTCACTGCTGCTGCAGTCTGGGCTCGAGCTCTCGGACGACTTGAGAGCTCGGTGCTGGGTAGCAGCGGTGGTGATATCGGGGCTGGAGCTGACGTGAGCAGAGGAGGGCTCTGCTGGGTTGGCAGGGGGCACGCGGTCTTCATAAGGCAGGTCGCCAAAAGTGAAGGAAAGAGGCCGTTTCTCAGTGGCTGCCGTTCCATTTTCAAAGACATCATCTGGCAAGTTTGACTGAAAAGATAATTGAGAGAGAAAATGTCTTTCATGTCTCATTGGAAAGAAAAAAAAATCATCTATGTGTCTGGGAAAGACAAATGCAAGGAGTAAGATTAGAGAAGCAGTCAAGACTTGAGAAATGGAAAAATCACTCGAAATCCAATTTGTGCTTTCATCTGGGACAACTCCTGACTCCAGCAGGATTCTGCTGGGAACTCCAGGTTCAACATCTCTTTGGGGTAAGCCAAGAGCTCTGGTAAGCATGTCCCATAGCAGCCCTAAGCACCGCTTGTCTAAGCAAATTGACTCCGACACCACTTCCATTGCACTTCCCACAAGAAGTGGGGCAATGTCCTTCTTGGTGGGCTGCACTTAAGTTATCTTGGCTACATTTTCACATTCTTAGAGATTTCTGTCGTATTTTTTTCCTGACTTCTAAATTAGCAATCCTTAAACTGTACAACAGTCTGCTCCAAAAGTTTCTCCACTGTCACATCATTTTAATGGGGATATGACCCTGCTATCAGGTTTGAAGCATCACAGAGCTGTAGTACAAATCCTATTATCTTACACAATTTTCAGAACAGAAAGAAAGGCAAAAAGCAGTAAGAAGGGGAAGTACAAAAACCTGCCTGGAGCCAGAATGTAATAAATCAAAGACTGAAATTTCACACTGATGGACTCCGAAGCAAATTTTAGCCTTCATTACATGGCAAACTCATGCAAAAGCACAGCACAGATGAATGACAACTAGTATTTTGCTGACAATTTGCTGGAAGGAACTATAAGCACTCACATGTTGGCAAGGCACTTAGAGTTAAAATGTCCAAAATTTGCATCATTTTCCCAGCAGCTTTTTTCCCTAAACATAACGATAGCCTACGATTTATTTCTTTCCCCTCACAGGAGTACGCTTTCAACCTCTCCTTTACTGCTGAAAGTCAAGTCACTCAGCAAATGTATAACATCAGTCAGTATGACACACCATTTTTAATAATGCCATTTTTAAGAATACCATATTGGCTTGTGCTCCTGCCCTGCACTCCCCCCTCAGATCATTATCCCTGTAGAAACCAAGGCTAACTTTGCTATACCGCAAGCAGCATGGGCTCACACTCACACTCTCCCCCCATCAGCAGTCAGCAAAATAAGCAAGTTGCACCAGAGAGCAGCAAACGAAGCATGCATGGGAACGGAGATGCCACATGGGCCCTGATAGACTCCTTCAGCACACAAATACCAGGACTCACATATAGCTCTAGCCCTGCTTTGGGGCTTAGCCTGAGCGATGGCAGATCACTAAAAGAGCGACTGCGCCGAAGCTTGTCAAAGAAAGTGTCTTGCAGAGCATCTAAGATTGCCAACCTTGGCCTGTCTTGCAGGGGATGCAGCCATTTCTTCAACAGTTAAAAGCAAACATGGTGAGGAGGGCAGGTTAACTGAATGATTCGTAGCAGAGTATTTAAATTAAAGGCATGGGATGTAGCACTTGTAAAATTCACATCTCTACAGATGGCTTATTCAGCTTAATATACAGTCCTTATAAAGCATTCAGAATTAGTTTCATGCAAAAGCTAAGAGCACCTTACGAACCTCTTTTTCACCAGGGGACACATTAAAAATCCCACTGCTGCACTGGCTGTTTAACCACTGCTATGGGAAGAACAGACATTTTATAAGGACTACTGAAGTAACACAGCAGTCATGCGAGAAGAATAGTTACATGGTAGTTGGCCATACAGCATGCCAGGACCACCGTCACCTTCTTTGAGGATTAGCAGCTAGAAATGCATTTGCTTTGTAAGTATTTGTGAGGGTAACTTGCTGACACCAGGGAAAAAGGCCTAGATGTGGAAAGCAACGAAGCGTTTGCAGTGTTTGAACTGCGCTAGGGTTTCTCATTACATAAACACGAAGTCAAGGAGGGCTTACAAAGAACGAGTGGTCCTTGAAGGTTGGCGTCTCTGGAGTGCCTTGGCTGTACATGGACATTCTCCTCTGGAGAGCAGAGGCCTTGCTCACGTTTCCAGTGGAGGGGGTCAGGTCTTCCACATCAAAGGGGCTGCAAGCACACAGACAGGGAAAAAACAAGAGCAACAAAAAACACTGTTAGGCTGATGGAGAAGGAATTTCAGGTCCACAGAAAGGATTTTTTTGAGAAGGGTGTTTATTAGCACATGAAAACTCAGAGGTGGCGTTGTTTTAAACTGAAGCGTTTAAAAGAAGGCATTGTTAATTAAGCAGCAGGCTCAGAAGTGCAGCTTTCATTCCTGATAATAGCACTTTATTCTCAGAAATCATTTATGCAGCACTGCCTGCTTCTCAGAGAAAGGTATTCTTGGAGCTGAGTTGACAGGCAGCACGTGTGGTAACAAGGAAGGTGCTCAGCAGAGTTAACAGTAGCTAATAGAGCTGTTGCATTATAAAGGAAATCAGTTGCTGCCATTGCTAGCTTCATGTTTATTGCATTACAAGAAATAGCATACACGACTGTAAAAGTTACAAACATTAACATTACATGACAGTTGCCTATTTCATTAAAACACACTGAGAATTGGGTTTGTATCCAAACGTTATCAGCTTACCCACACTTCCCACTGCCCTAATGCCATGTACAAAGCCCACAGACTCTAGCTTCCAAACCATATTTTTTCCCACAAAGAGAGAAGACACCACATTGATAGACCTCTTCTGTGTGGTTGATTTTGATTTATTTTTCTTAGAACAGCCCCTTGACCCAGAGACCATCCAACCAGTTCTACTTACTACCAGGTGATTTCAAGGTTCAGCTTGATTGTGCCAAGGTCGTTAATGTCTACTGCAACCACCTGGGGCCGAGCTGCAAATAGGTCTTTTGTTTCACAGGTAACGCTTCCTACAAGGATGTGAGTAGCAAGGCCCTTCACTTCTGTCACCTATGAAAGAAAAAAAAACAGGACATCTAGAACCACGCAAGGTACTGTAATCCTTAAATACAAGGAATAGTTTTGTTTTCCTCTGGTCTGGGTCTCTTACTAAAAGGCTTTTAAAATATGACTATATTTGTTGCGTGTTCGTAACTTAAGAGAAAAATGAGAATTTATTCTCTCTTTTTTGTAAATGGATGAGTGCATACAAAATGCAGGCATATCTTGTATGTTTACTTTATGGTTTTTGTTGGTGTCAGAAGAGAACAAGCATGCTGGTTCAGACCAAGGACTGTCTTGTGTTGTATTTGTTCTTTAGCAGTGACCGTATGTAGAGTATGAGGGAGTAGCAGTAGCAGGCATAGAGTATTTGGTGTTATTCCATCTAATATTCTTTCTGCAATAGGTGGCTTTCATATTAGGGCATTTCCTAATAAAGTCTGCCTACTTAGTAATTCCTAAGGGGACTCATGTCTCTGTATTTGTTTCCTATAACTCTGAACCTATGTAATTGTTACATCTACAGTGGTGTTTGGTGAAGACCTGCACAAATCTAGTAGGGAAGAATCCCTCAAAAAACCATATAAGTTTTTATAGTAACAGTAGAGCATGGCACTACTTAAACTTACATGTGTGTATATTTCTTTTCCTGAGAATTCAGAGGGATAGTTATATGTGCAGACCCTGCACAGAGGACAGGATCTGGAGCCAGAGAGGAAGAGAGATGTTAATAAACTTTGGGAACTGCTGTATTCTAGGGAACTGCTGCAAAAGAATCAGGTGCATAAGTCTGTTTAATGCAGCTGGGGGAGGGGACTGAGCCTTGGGGCTGTTCCAACTTACACCTGATTGTCCCCTACATGTGTTTGAACTGGAGACCTCTGTATTCCTCCAGATCAACAGATGCTGCTCTTTTGTCTGAGCAGTATTAACTAACTCATCACTAGTGGATTTTTTTTGTTGTTGTTTTCAGTTTGTTTTTGTTGTTGTTGCCCAGAGAGGTTGTGGCTGCCCCGTCCCTGGAGGTGTTCAAGGCCAGGTTGGATGGGGCCCTGGGCAGCCTGGTCTAGTATTAAATGGGGATGTTGGTGGCCCTGCCAGTGGTGGGGGTTTGGAGATTCATGATCCTTGAGGTCCCTTCCAACCCAGGCCATTCTGTGATTGTTTTGCTGAATGCTGTAAGCAAATAGGTTTCTATAGATTTATTTTGCTTTGGTAGAAATAACTAAGAGTTGCTGGAGAGTGACGTGAGGCAACGGTTATGTTAGTAAAGGCACCTGCATAGAGAGCATTAAGACAACGTCTCCCACAGCGCTACCAAACTGATTAGCCTTGTAGCATCTAGGATTGCATAGTACTATGGCACTTCATTCAGTCAGATGTGTTTGAAATACTAATCATGACTCCTTTCAAAGAAATTTCATGATCTACTTCTATATTGGTGCATGTAAAGGCAACATCTTGGCTCTCGCCTTGCTTGCAGGCAGAGTAGTATGCATACCTTTATGGAGATCAGCCCAACAATTAGAGGGAGGAAGACCATTTCTTCTCCATCCCAGCTTTGCTTGCCATTCACTTCTATTTTGCCTTTCAGTTTCCATCGTTGGCGACCGTAACGCATGAAAATCTGAAAAAAAAGAAAAGTCCTCTTATTATCTTGAGAAATAAGTTCTCTTAATGCAAAAACATTGGAAAGAGAAGATCCTCATTTGCCAGTTCTCTAACTCCTACAGCTTGAAGGGGCGGCTATGTGGGGTTTCGCCATCCCCTGCTGAGAGGCCTCTGTAGCTGCAGGGCTTTGGCTGATGATGAAAATGGAGTGACAGTGGTGCAACACCTCAAACTGAGGTGGTATGCTGGTGAGGCTGCCATGGACTTCAGAGCTGGCTGGGTGAAACCAGCACCAACACTGGGCCTGCAGAGGCTTGCAGGCATGAAAGCGGTGGGAAAAATTGTTGATAGCCAGAGTAGGGAATCAATGACCAAGACAGCTGTGAAGTGCAGGTTGTAGGGGGAATCCATAATGAAGCTACTGCAAATTCCCTGCAGGTGTAGCTCTGCCCTGGACAGAGTTGGAGACTTCTGATCTAACCTGTTTCTAAGGAACCTGCTCTTGATGTCCTCTAGGTCACTGCAGTGACCTGAGATACTGACACAGCTTCACAGCATGTAGCACTGGGGTCTCAAGAAATGATACTGTGTCTTTCTGCTCCATCAAGAAAAGTCCAGTATTCAGTAAAGAACGTTTGCAAGGACCTCTCCAGCGAGCTGCATACATAGGGTGAGGCATATGCTTTATTTCCAGAAGAATTAGAAATGCTTGTTGAGAACAAGGTGGTGAGAAGCATGCCCTAATTCTGGGAGACATTTAAACACAAGAAAAAAGCCTTATTTTAATTTAAAAAAAAAAAGTGTTGTAGCTCATGGAATAGCTATCACCCAGTGCTCCAAATATAATTTGCAGGTCTTGTGACAGATGCTTTAACACAGGCAGATAGAGATCTGCGATGCTTTTCAGGGAGCTTACAGGAGAAGTAGCAGCTGTTTCTTGGCATGGAGATGTCAGTGAGTTTTATTCAATGTGGAGTAAAATGCGGCAGAAGTCCGCCTCCCTTTTAATTCCCTTTCTGTTGATCCAGAAGCCAAGTGCTACATACCTCATACTGATCCCCAGGGCAGAGCCGAGCGAAGCCAGCCAGACCTGGGGAGAGAGACAGGGAGTGAGGGTCAGTGCAGGCGGACAGACCCCTGGGCCTACCCAGTAGCCACCAAGCTGTGACAGCAGAGGGCAGCAGCCCTGTCAGCCCACACTCTATGGGGAGGACTGGTTTTTTTTTCCCTTTGGTACAGAAATTCATCACGTAGTGGTTTTGTGCATATCAAAGACTCGCACTTCCCAGCTTTCGTTCCTCCAAGCATAATTCTCCCTTTAGTGTAATAAATATAAAACAGAAGAAATAGCTTCCTGACGTCATCTGGCTTCAGAAGCTGAGCTTCATGCTCTGACTATCAGAACGTGTAGGCGAGCTGCTGATTACCATGCGGTGCTTGCAGGTTAACCCAAATCAGCCCCAACTATCTGTTCTAATAAGTAGTCTGTGTTGTAACTTCTTAGTGGTAACAGTGAGGGAGAGGGACTGCTTCTGTATGCATAATGTAATCACTGCTGTACTACCCCAGTGTCTTTGAGAGCTAACTGCGTCAAGAACCACAAGTGACCTCTGTAATATGAGATTCATCCCGTCTTTCCCCAGAGGGGTGAGATATATGCTACAAGAGCTTTGCTGCACTGTCTGCTTGAGAGCTTTTCTTAAAAGGATGTCATGATGCTATTTCTGCATTGGCACCATACATATGAAATGGAAAGTTTCCTGGGGCTCATGACCATCCTGGAATCTCAGGGAAGCCACCACCCTCCTCCTGGCCTTGGAACTCCCCCTCCTGCAGGATGGGGGCAACTGACTGCTTTCTGGTCACCCAACCCTCTGCACAGGGAATCTCTTCTTCCTCACTGATCTCTTCATTAGGTAGCTACTACATTTGTTTTGCTATTAAGAAAAAAATAATTGCTTCACTTCCTTCAGCTGCTCACCACCCCAGACATGCACCACGTCTTTTTTGCCTTCTCATACCAGCTGCTGCTGGTACATGGAGAGAGAGAAAGAAAGAGGTGTGTTAGCACAGCAAAGATGTGCCCTAGTATTGGCTTCTTCTGGGCTGTGGGACCAACTAGATCCTTATTGTACAGTCATGGCCTGTCCCTGTAATCTGCTGCTCATTTCTTTGACCAGAAAATAATTTTCTTCACTCATCCTATTCCTTAGCTGAACAAAGATGCCCTTGTTCAGAGCTCATATTACCGATTCCTGTCTAATTTATTTACTGTTTATAAATAATTCAAACTTTCTAGCACTCCACTGCTGTTCCTCTCTCCCTAGGCACACTTTTACAAAGGAATTTGATCTCTGCTGGGACACATCTCTGAAAGCATCTGAGGAACATAAAAGGCCTCTTTGCTCACTGGATGGGGGGATGTGGTTGGGGCCTCCGCGTGTGTGCTGTCTGGAGCTGAGGTCTATGCCTGGTGACAGGCCCTGCCAGGCACCAGCTTGGGCAGGGAATGAGGTCCTAAGGCTGCTGGTGCTGCTCAGGTCTCTGCAGCCTGATGACAGCAAGATCAAACAGTGCACAGCTGCTGAGCTCACATCGCTGTCACAGGGGACGTAGGTTTTGGTGACATGAGTGGCTCCTGGGGCCTAAGTGTATAGCAGGAGCCAATGGCTCTCCTCATAAAATCGTTAAGGTTGGAAAAGACCACTTGGATCATCTAGTCCAATTGTCGACCCATCTCCACTGTGCCCACTAACAATGTCCCTCAGTGCCACACGGTTCTTAAACACCTCAGTGGGCAGCCTGTGCCACTGCCTCACCGCTCTTTCTGAGAAGAAATTTTCCCTAATATTCAACCTGAACGTCCCCTGATGCAAACTGAGGCCATTCCCTCTCATCCTGTCGCTGTTACCTGGGAGAAGAGGGTGATCCCCACCTCCCTACCACCTCCTGCTTGTACAGCTTCAAACAGCTTTGTGAAAGCAGTGCCCTGGGCTCGAAATACAGACTGGGAGGGGGAGGTGGTTGCTCCCTGAGGGGTCAGTACAATTAATGGCAGGACAGGGCCGCTAGGTGGCTGTGTAAGGTGTCAGAACACAAACATATTTTGTGTTCAGGGCCCTGAAACCTTCTGCAGCATGCATAGCTCTGCTCCAGTGCAGGAATGTGGGCAGGTGGACTTTAGTGCTGGGCCAGAGTGTTGCTCTGAGATGGCTGAGTGTTTCACTGTCTGCTGTTCCGGTGCTTCAAAGAGGGTCGGGGCACTTCCCTGTGCATCACAACAGGGCTCATGGCTCACCCACACGGACTTCTACAGTCCCACACTGGATTTTCCTGTTCAATTTCAGCTGATTAATCCTGAGCTACTGCTCATTCTAACAAGTTTATTATCTTTATTTTGAGAAATGATTAGGCTTTATAAATATATATATATATCAATCATAAAAACACAGCGTGGGCCCCCTGCTTCCTGATGGTGGTGTGTGGGTTGGCTCGCTTTCCACGCAAGCGACAGAGTACACAAAAATAACTATCACTGGAGTGGCTAGGAACAGATAAGCTTTGGGGGGAGGAATACTTTGATTTTTAACATTAGATCACATCTAGCTGGATGTGTTTTGGTGTAATGAAAGAGTGAAGCTTGCTATGTGATCACTACTTTTTTTTGTGCTGGAGCTACTCTAGCTGTGCCAATAGCAAAAGCTGGATTGTCCTACCGGATTCCCATTCCTAGGGAAAGTGACCTACATAGGAGTCATGGTGTCCTAATTAGAACATACTTGGCAATATGGCATTTCTCTTTGCTAATTTCTCATTTGGCTTCTTCATGGTACAAGAATAAGTTTAGATGTAGCTGTCATCTGTAGTTTGCTCTCTGCTTCAATGCAGCCCGCAGGCCTTCCTGGAAGACTTGGGCATACAAGAGAGAAGGGGCCAGGCCTTTTCAGCTCAGTTGTTTGTGATGCCCTGGTGCCTTCTGCAACATGTCATCCTGTCTTGAACTGTGCACTGCACTGCATTTACAGCAACTATGGAAATGCCCCGAGGGGTGCAGCTTGATGCAATTTCCTTTCTGCGCTGTATCGCCTTGGGTTTACTATTTTGAAGTTCAGCTCCATGGACGTTCATGTAGCTCTTAAAGGGTTGTGGGGACAGAGGCAAAAGGTGCAGCAGCCTTCAAACTCAATTGTTTTGGCTGTTGGGAGGAGCGTTTGGGAAAGCCTAACTAGCACATCTCCCTTGTAAACATGCATCATCTTATTGGAAGAATCTCTCTGCAAACTCTGTCCCCAGCTCTGTGATCCTTTCCACAGGGCAGAGGTGCAAGTCAGAGTTTGAAGGCTCAGCAGTTGGTGCAGTGGAGGGGAGGGGAAAGCATGCTTGTTAAGTACATACAAAACCAAAGCATCTCAGTGCCCTCAGTACCAGGCACAGACTGACTTCTGCTGTTCAGTGAAAGGAAAGGTGAAAAGGTAATTACCTTTCATCTTGATACAAAACTCCCCCAGCAGGTTTTCCAGCTCTGCTTCTATGGTGCACATGTTCTGTGTTGGAATACAGAATAGCGAGGTCAGACAAACTGTCTTTTTAAGGTCTATTTGGAAATAAACACTTGTATTATGCAGAGGAAAGGTATTTTTCATTAAAATCAATATGCAAGAGCTCCTCTTGCTTTTAGCAAAACCTGGCCCTAAAAACAGCAGCTGAGCTATGCCTGCTCACACTGAAGCTGAATGTAACCCTGCGATCTAATCCTGGCTTTGGCAGCAGGCAGCTGTGGCCCTTGAAGTGTAGCATGGCTACTGTCCCTGTCTTCTCCAGCCAGGACGCAGGCCAGCAGCAGCTCTGTGCCAGAGTAGCTCCCAGCATGTTTTTACTCTCCCAAGAAACATGGATGACGTTAAAAATAAAGACTGTGTGAGATGGGTACTTGACCCTCCCCAGAAGAGCTAGGCAGGATGCCACAGCTTGTGCGCTGTGATGTTTGCAGCACTATTAGACTTTCCTTAATTAAACTGCTGGTTTAATAAAATAGATAGCCATCACAGCAATTGAAACTGGATGCAAAGCACAAGATGTCTGCTTGTTCTAGCTACCCTGCCACCTGAACGTCTGCAGGGTGGGAAGGAGCATGTATGGTTACAACATACGTAGGTCCAGGGCAGACTTCTTTACATGAGGTGGTTCCTGGGGTATAGCCCTGGTCTTTTGGAACATAACCATTATTATTTCAAAGAACTCTGTGGGCTTATGTCATCTGTCTTTGTAAGATATCAGGCATTCACTTGAAGACAAATAAGTAACTAACAATCTTCCTTCGCTAATTTTACATGTTAACCCTTTTATCTGGATGTGATTATCGCTGAAATAAGTGGCCAAGTTTTCATGGCCTTTCAACAGTGTGAAAATGAAAGACCAGACAGATGAGGACATACCTCTGTGTACTCCTTGTAACTCCTGTTGATTTCGGTTAAACTCTCTCGAGCTGCTTTGCTGGCAGGAGACATCGCAAAGGCCTGCTTCATTTTGCTGGCACCATCACAGAGACGTCTCTGGATACAGTAGGCCTCGTAAAGCTCATCCACCTAGAGCAAACAATGGAGGGAAAAAAGAAACAACAACAACAAAAAAGCCCTGAGAACTCAATGAAATAAAATGATTGCATTGCAAGGAAACTAAGCCAAGCAAGTGATTAAGCCCTCAGATGGAGAGTGAGTGGATGAATGAAGCTGTCAATGAAGCTGTGATACTGTTACAGCTGACCAAAAAAAAAAAAAAATCAGGAGAAGATAGAAATATCTTCTATGTTATGTGTGATAACAGATGCTTGCAGCAACTCATCTGCTTACCCTGTATGCCTTTAAGTTTTGCTGCTGCCTTTCCCTCCAGTTGTGCAACTGCAGCTGTACAGGAGGAATGCAGCAAGCTTCTAAAATATACTGGTGTAGTAAGTGCTCTTTGAAAGGTGTGGGCAATGTCCACACTGCCAAATGGGAGTGGGCATGTTAACTGGCACATTTATTAGGGACAGCAATCCCTTCAGTATTGCCAACACCAGACATGCATTGAGACTGTTGCGATGTTGGACTGATGGGTAAGACTGGGAGAAGGGAGTGCTTTGGTTTCCCTTTTCCCTTTAATCCCTGCACTGAATGTATATGTTTGTGCCATCCAAGCTGTCCAGTGGAAGTCTATAATGGTACAGTTTAATTTATAGTTGAGAAGACAGGGTTTCTAATCTGACATTATCAGGGGGAGGAGAGGAAAAGAGAAAGATGCATCTCTTCCTGCTTCTAATGTCCCTGTGAAGATGGGATGATACCTGTTCTCTATCTAGAATAACTGTTTTCCTTTGTTCTCTGACATTGTCTGCCCTGCTCATGCTGGTTCTCACTCATGAATTCTTGCAGCAGAATTTCTCTCTGTGGAAGCTTCCAGCACCTTGGCTTTGTTAGCCTATGATCATTTCACTGTGCTGGAAATGATCCTGATGCAGGTGTGCTGCAATTGCCAATTTTTATTTTCAAGCCTGCTTAATCTCTGGCGAAAGGTATCACTGATTATTTGTTTGGAGTGGGACTGCTCTTCCTGACTTCTTCAAAGCTCAATGTTGACTTGTACGAGGCACACTTGTACTCCTGATAGCAGAAGCCCTTACTGTTGGTTCTCCAACCAACGTGGGAACTACTGTGCAAGTGAAATGGTACAGCAAAGAGTAATGGAAGCCATAGGCAGCATCCTGCCTTCTAAAAGTTACAGGAAAAGCCTTCTTGGCGATGTACTCACCGCTTTACCTCTTGTAAGTCTGCACTGTTCCCTATGCTAAAGACAGCTCCTATAAACTGCCATTGCTTGGAGTTGACTCCTGCCATCAGGCTGGAGCACTGAGCTGCTATCCTGAACAGTGAGAAACGTACTCATCTGCCCCGATAAATGAGTGTGGTCTGCTGCTGCATGCTGTTTCCCACCCTTTGCTTCCAGTATAGCTGGTGGCCTTGTTCAGCACAGGGTTGAAAGAGCCCTCCGGCATCTGAAACAAAACTGTGCTGTCACCTGAACAAGCCCACAAGTTTTAATGCAGTGCAGCTCTGCTCCTCCTGCCTCTGTTGCTGTGGGTTACAGAAAGAGAACTAATGTGCTCAGGTGACCAGCGTTATCCTCTTGTGTTAGGTGCTTTTCATTCCTATTATAAGCATAGAAACCATTAGCTCCGAGAGGGCTGGAGTGGGAAGGCCTTGAATGGAAATGTTCTCCAAGCAATAATTTTGCCATTCATGTTGCCAGCAAGAGAGAAAGTGGCTGGGGGAACAAAATTTCAGCCTATTGCCTGGTGACTTTTTTCAGCTCTCAGAGTAAGAGAACACAAAATTAAAAGGTTTGGATGGGCTGTCATAATTGGAGCACTTCAAGCTGTATGAGCGCTTTTCAAATGGCTCTCAAAAGGCATTTCATCCATCAGAAATAATTCCTTCTTTTGTCAGGCTCAGAAAAGTAACCCATAGCTAGCAGATATGTTTATAACCAAGAGAACGCATGTCGTGGGCCTCGTCCAACTCTAAACTGTATAGGTATAAATCACAAGCGCCTCTGCTGGGTACAAGAGACTCATTCTCACCAATGCAATCAAGTGCATGTGAGCCCACCAAACCATGCAGCAGAAGATTTAGCAGCAAAAACCAAGATGACCGAGACCAGCAAAAACATCCTAGATGTGGTGTGCTGTGGAGTTACAGCTGGAGAACTTGGATGACTTTCAACTGTAACTCCACTTTTACCCATAGTTTAGAAATAAGCATGCTCTGAGAGACTTGCCCCAGTAAGCATCTGCTCCTATGTTCTCAGTATGGCTAACGGTGCATGGGAGTGTTGTGGGGCATGGAGAGCAGCTGGACACCAGTGAAAACCCTCCTTATCTCTGACCACCAAGCTGTTAGAGCAAGAATACTGAATGTGGGAGAGGCTTTGTCAAATCCACCTCCCTGGAAGGTGGAGGGAGGGGGCAGTAGTAGGCCCAGGGTTTGTTTTTTCTAATGTAGGACATGCTTGGGGTGCTCGTTACCTTGCTGATGTGGAACTCCAGCCTCCTCATGTACCGCTCGACTGCTTTGATTTGCTGGGGGAAACAGAAAGGCAGAGAGTGAGGCACATGTGAACACATCTGCAATATATCTCCACACTAGCTTGTGTCTTCAGATCCCCAGGAGTCTGAGGAACTCCTCTATAATGCACGCAAGGCATTGCTGCCCACGAATCCAGCATCAACTGTCCCACCTTACTGTGATTAAGCTGCTGCTGTAAATGGAGTTCACTGCTATCTGTACATAATACACTTTTGGGTACAAAAACATGCTACCTGATGGAGTCTGCATCAATTTTCTTTGATGCAAGTTTCCTGGTTAATTTGAAATTAAAGAGCTGAGGACTTTTGGCTTAAACCTTCATGTTTTCACTACTTTGAAAACCTGTATTAAAACTGATGAGATTTTGCATTTCAAAACCTATTCTTTTCCTTTTGCTTTTCCAAGCAAAATCTAGCTTGGCCTTTTGGCTGAAAAAAAAAAAAAGCCAGATAGTTCAGGAAAAGCTTTTGAGGGCTTTTATTTTTTATTTTTTCCAGCCAAAATTTCCCACAGGGAAAGAATACTTTCAATTCTTCAGTTTGTTCTCCCCCAGCAGTGGCCAGAGCAGGAGTGAGCAGTGACCACACAGGCTAGAGCTACCCCAAGGGCAGCTACCAGCAAGCCCGCCTCTGTCCTGCTCTTTGTGAATGTCCATACAATGGAGTGCTGGCTGGCCCTCACTCTGAAGTGCATAATGCAAGAGGAAAGGCAGCTGCTTGAGCCCTTGGTTCATCCCTCTGGTGTTGGTCTGCAGACACCCAGGATGTGCCCTCGCCAGCCTCCCACCCACCTGGGGTTTACAGGGCAAAGTTGCACAAGGCAATTGATTCCATGGCTTGCAGGTAACTCCTGTATCCATGACATCAGCCTGGTTATTAGAGCTGGCTGAGAGTTTCCAGCTCCATACATCATACAAATACTAATGCTACCTTGCAAGAAATGTTAAAAAGGGTAACGTACCTTATCTAAATCATACAGGACTCCCTGCAACAGAGAAGATGAAACCGTGATTTATTTTGCATCACAACGGTGCCAGAGCACTGTGAGACAATAATGTTTATCAGTGAATAGAAATCGAAACCAAGATGAGAGCTGGAAGGGACAGAGATCATGCACGCACATGCCCAGTTCCCCACTCCCAGCCCATGCTTCTTCCAGTACCTCTGGATGGGTACCGTGCTTCTCTACACGGTCACAAGTATGACACGTACCAGGCGTGAGTTTCTTCTCATGTCTTTTAACTGAGCAGTCAGCTTGTCCAGCTCTGTCTGGTGCACTTCCAGATACTCGCTGTAAACACAAACCAGAGAAGGGAGGCGTGAGCTCTGCAGCATGTCACGGAGCCGCTTCCTGAGCGCTATACAAGGAAATCTCTGCAACAAATGGCCTTCCTCGAAAAGTTGATCTGTATTGATCTGTTCTAAAAACAGTTTCCCTGCTGTCTTTCTCAGAATAAGTAGAAGCCGCTTGTTTAAGCAGCCCGGTGTTTTCCTGATGTTGAAACAACCACTTTCAAGTAAGCTATCTGCTGCTTAGTTTACAGGCTGGTGCCTTCCAATTGCTGCTATCGTGTCTGGCTGGTAAAAGCTCTTATCACCAGAAGCATTATCTTAAGCGTGATGTACGCTTCTGATATGACTCCAGGAAACCTGGAGGAAAAAAAATAGATCTACTGTTGAAATCCCTGTCCTTGGGACTTTTTCAAGCAAACAGAATTGGAATTCTGGACTGATTTTTCCCTACACACGTTTCCAGTCCCAAGCATTACTCCAACAGGTACATTACTCTATCGTTAAGGATCTGTCAAATGTTTTTCTAGGTGCTAAAACGTCCCAGAAAGCTTCAGTCAACAAGCACAATAAAAGGCTCTTACTCCAGGCCATTCTTCAAGGCCCTGTAGACCTCTTCCATTCTTTTGGGCTGGGGTTCCTTGGGGGTGGTGCTGTTCTTGTGGCCCAGATTATGCATTTTCTTCACCTTCGCTTGGGGCTTCTTGAGCGCAGAGGAATTTTCAATAAAAGAGTTACACCTGCAAAGCGAACATAAAAGAGGAGAAAATCCCTATAAATCATAACAATCTCAAAGAAGCATAGCTTAAAGAAATCTTCCTGATTTTATCTGTGCCGGAGAAATGGTTCTGCTCATGTGCGGGCCGCTTAAAGGGCTGTGTTTGTTTACAGGTTGAGCGGCCTGAGCAGCCTGGGATGTGTGCTGTCAGCTTTTGATGTGCCAGTTGCCTTTCCCAGATATGAAGTCCCAGGCTCATCAGGCATTTCTCTCTCTTATCCCGTGCCTGTCCTGCCTCCTGCTGCTTAGACTCAGCCACAAAAGGGCTAAGAGCAAAGGAGTGCCTAGATAATGTCAGGTGTAAAGTCTGGAGGCTCCTAAGACTGGGGATTGGTTACGTGTGTGTCTGGGCGCCTCATGGCGGCTGCAGCTCCTCACAGAGAGCGGAGGGCAGCGCTGAGCTCTGCTCTGTGTGACAGCGACAGGGCCTGAGGGAAAGGCATGGAGCTGTGTCAGGGGAGGGGCAGCTGGGGGTCAGGGACAGGGGCTGCAGCAGAGGGTGGTGGGCATGGAATGGGCTGCCAGAGTTCAAGACAACATTCTGAGACATAGGATTTGAATTTTGGGTGGTCCTGTGTGGAGCAGGAGTTGGACTTGATGATCCCTGTGGGTCCTTTCCAACTCGAGTTATTGTATGATTTTCTATCACGCTGCTGGTCTTGACTGTGGACCACAAATGGAGGACAGCTGTGCTGCATGTAGGTGGCTCTTTGGCTCCCCTCCTGTAGGTCAGCATCTAACCCTACTGCTGGCAATTGGGAGGTGACCTCCGCACCCTGTGGCTCCTCCCTGACTGCTAACTGGCCATCTGGAGCTTGGTGGGGTTCACACAAGTTGAAACTAATTGGAAAGCAGCCTCTGGAGGCATCTGGCTGACCCAGTAAAGTGCGTGGCTCAAAGCCGGAGGTCTCATCTAGCCAAAGGACCATGCAGGGAAAGGCTATGCACCAGGATCTGCTTCCAGCAGAATGCTGAAGCAGCCCTGCAAAAAAAGAAAATGGGGCTGCTTTGACTTCACAGCAGCAATGAGAAAACTGACTTTTAGGTAGCAGCAGTGTGAAGCTGGGGGTGGTGGAAAGCATTTCACTTGTGAAAAGATTGCTGCATAAGTGAGGAAATTAAAATTATTCTCTGAAATGTTCTCACAACTCTGAGGCATGTGAGGAAGCCTTGTGTTAAGGGTGGAGGGGAAGCACTTGGTAGTCAAGACGCAGGGTAACAGCTTAATGACGTGGACGATATGTAAGGAGATTTTAGCCTTATTAGATTTATTCCTGCTAGCTGGGGAGAAGGAAGTTCTGTCTCACCTCTCTTCCACCTTCTAAACCCCCAGGCCCCTTTAGCACCTGACTGTGAAATGCCACTTAAAGAACAGGGTACTTGCCTGGAGCGTCTCTCTTGCAGACCGCTGAAGCCAGCAAAGGACTGGCTCCTGATAATCCCATTAGGACCTCCTGGAGAGAATGAATGTGATCCTATTGACATGATTTCTGGAAGCCGGGAGGATATTCCTGAAAAACAACGGAAGGAAGGTGAGGGATCGGGGTGGGCAGGAGGCGTGCTGTGAGGGAGGGGCATCAGAAAGGAGAAAGGGCAACCCAACCCCAGGAGGGGCTGTGAGCCAGGGCATGAACACAACCCCCAGCTCGTCTGCTGAGGTCTGTTGCTCGGTTGGCAGAATCAATTACATGAGTGCCTGTAAGGATATCTTATTTTCATGGAAAAGAGCAGAAATGGTGAGGGTTTCACCAGCTCATTTGTGCTGCCAAACTGTCCCACCTCAGAAAAGAAGTGGCCCTGTTTCAGCATCTGACTTACAGCCCGTACAGCTGTATGCCTGTCCTGGACTATGAAAACCGTGCTGTGGCTGCAATGAGGACCTGGATGTGGGGCTTGTAACCAGCTGCTGCGATGTGCTAATCCCAGCAGCGGCCCCAATTCGTGCCATGCTTCTCTCCCAGCTCCACTGTCACCATCTGCTACACCAGAAGTGCTACCCCTTAGCCACTATGCTATGCTGAGGTGGTCAGTGAACTAAGAAGGACCCTGTTGCTCCCCTATCCCACAGGACCCATCCGTTCAGCACCGCCTTCCTTCCTGGGGTGCTAACACCACTGCTCTGGGAAACGCATGGAGAAACTAAGCCAGCTTAAAATAACCTGACAAAAATTGAACATAAATATTGTTTTCCCATTTATTTTAGAAGCAGACCCCGGCACACCCCATACCCTCGGTTCATTTCACCCTGCATCTCCTCCAGCAGCTGTGGATGAGTCTGGGGCTGAGACAGGGCTGCAGCAGGACTTCAGGTATCAGGGCTGGAGCTGCCTGCAGGCAACGGAGCCGATGCTTTGTGACACTGCAGCTTATGGGGCTCAGTGGGTAAATTTAAAGCAGCCTCTTGTCCCCACAAATGAAGAACAATCCATAGCTGAGTGCCCCAAGGGGAGCCACGTGTGAGGACCACAGATTTGCAGCCTGAGCCTTCACAGCCAAACGTATTTATTGCAGATAAGGAGCAGAGCTATGCAGTGCCTCCACGGCAAACACTCACTGGAGAAAGCAAATATGTGGGGAAACGTCGTGCGCGGTCCAGTTATGTTTGATTTGTAATGCTAGGCTGGACAAATACTCCCCGAGGTGGCATTCGGCACCGTGGCGAGCTGCTACTTTTCTCTGGAGAAGATTGTATTGCCCAAGAAGTATTCCTGCTTTGTCAGGAATATTTCTGTAAGAGCTGTGCCAAAAATATTTCTTCCAGCCTCAGAATTGTCAGCACTATTAGCGATGTGAAATTTTCTCCATTACACAACCCAAACAGCACCGATCTCCCAGATCTGGAAGTGAGAACTGATCAGTACCCTGTACCTGGGCGACCCTCACAGATGCAGCCTTGACTTTGTCATAGGTGTGTTTAAGGCAATTTTTCTCCACTGCTGTGACCAGCAGGTCGCTGTGATCTACCTGGGGAAGTCAGGAAAGGTTTCTGTCTCCATCCAGCCTCATATCTGGGCAAGAACGACCACTGAGGTCTCTCTCGAGCCAGCTATGCCAACCAAAGCCTTCCTGAACAGTCCTCAGGCAAATTCTAGGGAATTAGCACGGGCCAGAGGCTACTCCAGCTACTCCAGAAAGCAGCTTGGATGTGGCCAGACCCCATTTTTGGGAGACTTTTATAGCTGGAGACCGTTCCAACCCATCTGGCCTTGTGCCTGGAGCACAGGAGCAGGAGTGATGGGTTTATGGCAGAGCTCCACAGGAGCATCTGCAGATGTGAGCCCTGGCTGCCGGTTGTCCGGCCCCCAGCCACCACTTCCCACCTCCACTGTCTCCCAGCAGCAGTGCTGGTACCTGCTAGGATCAACTCTGGGATACAGAATTGTCCTCAGCAGCCCAGTGCTGTAACCTGGAAGCAAAACCTTGCACCCTGTTCATCTAATGGGGTGTTGTATTAATTTTGCTCACTGTGCAGCTGTGATCATGCTGTGAAAACCCTTCTGAGAACCAGCCCAAACCCCTCTGAGAGGAGCAGAAAGCCTCGAGGGTGTCCAGCAGGATGGACAGCACAGCCTGGCAGGCATCTGGTGACATATGAGGGTGGAAGCTAAACCCCGCTGACAAAAAACATCAGCTCACAAACCCTCAGGAAACGAGGGGAACAAGAGCAAACCTGATGCTGGGTGCTAGTCACGGCTATGTTGGCCATAAAAACATAGTTCTTTTGTTTCGGAGAAGCTTAAAAACGCAGCAATCTTGAAAAAGGAATTTACTGATTTATTTATTTTACTTGTTTTGCTGAAGTGCTCAGAGGCTTTGCAGTGCTTTAGTAGTGAGGGCTTTTCTCACAGTACCAAAAGGAAGTGTGGATGAAGTGCAATTGAAATGCAAACTGGAGACCTGCCTGGAGCTACTTCTGCTTTGCTATTGCATAAAACAGTCAGAACTCAGAGCCCACATTGGCTCATGCTCACTATATATGTTCATCAGGTTAGAGTTTGCCTCAACCATACAAACACACTCTGCTATTAAGATTTAACATAACATTGCCAATGTCTCAAACGTTTGCAGCTGAGCGCACGCAGCTGCGCTGACCCCCTCTGGAAGCAGCAGCCCCTTAGCCCAGATTTGCACAGGCACTACGTTCACGTTCATGGATTATTTATGATAATGACATCTAGCAAATACCCTTTGGGTGATGAGTATTTGCCATGCTGTGGGAAAGCAGTTATATTTCTGCTTATTATTAAACCATTCACAAGCCCCTGTGCTACACAAGCCTACCACTGAGTTTAGTAATACAGCTGTACCCTCATTGTATGCGTGTATGTAATCACTGGGGTAATTTCAGGAAGACTCAGTCCACGAGGACTCACCCAGATCTGTTATAGAACTGATCGCTGTCCCTGCAGATGCACAGCTCCAAGGGGATTTTGGTGGTGCTCCAATGTAGTGATCAAGTTTCTAAGCCCACAGTTAGTAGTTATCTGATATAAAGCTACCCTCTTCTAGTTACAATATGCATTTTTCTCTCAATATTAAAGCACAGTGTGCATCTGAAATGGTATTAAAAGCTTTGGAGGTTCAAGATTCTGCCTCTGCAGTGGATCAAACCAGCAGACTGACATTTTGAAACCTCTATAGCTGATGAATCGCCAGTGTTTCACTTTACAAAATCATCAGTCCACCTCCTGCTAATATAAACATGTACTGTGTGTGTGTGTGTGCATAATTAATACAATTAGTATTGCCCGTGCTAAGTGTGTGGCAGCTGAGCAATGAGTCTAGCAGCACTGCTGAGGGATAAATAAGGTGAAATTGTATCAGTATTTTTTCCTGCCTGACTCAGTGGCAGCGTGTGGTAGGGAATGGCAGATAATTGATGGTGCCTCTGTCCCTGGAGAAATAAAGCCCCATTGCTCTCATCTCTCCTTACAGCTGAAACAGCTGAGCCTGAGCTAATGAGAGGAGAAGGGACTGCCGAGCCCATCACTTCCACAGGGCTGCCCTCTTTCAGTCACCCTCTGAATGGACTTGCACCTCCCGTAATGCCAATGCATCTGATAAACAGTGCAGGTTTCAAGCTAAGAGATGGGAAAGTCAGTCGGAAACATGCTTGCTAAATCAAGACTGACCTTTTTGTTTGCTTTCCCCCTCTAACTGACCTAGAGACCACCAATAAATACATGTTAGTGGTGCCCATGGTTGATCCCGCTCTCTCATAGCATCTGCAGTTATGGCTCAAGGTCTTGGGGTTGCTGTAGGGCGTTAGGGAACTGAAGCTGAGGGCTTGCAGCACAGCAGCTTTGGCGATGCTTTTGGATTAAATATAATCCTTGATTAAATGGGAATGTGGGGGTAGATTCAAGGGCCAATCTGATCCTTGATAATCCTTTGTTCCTATCTTATTTTTTTGCGTGGCACGCATCTCAAGGCCCCCTCTGGATCTGCAGAGATGTAATCCCCATACTGAGATGTTTTGTCTGATGTTCCCTGTGCTGATCTGCACAGGGAAGATCTGATCTGATCTGCGGTCTGAAGACTATGCATTAAGATTTGGTGATGATTGCTTGGGGTAAGGTAAGATGAGAGGGACCACTAAAGTGCTCTGAGCAGATTGCGGCAGCAGCCAAAGGGCTCAGCTGTGCATGCAAGGAACCTCTCTTAACCAAAAACCTGGCAATGGGGTATGTCTAACAGATGAACTGGGAACTTACTGAATAATGAAAGAATATATTCATATCTTATCTGGGTCAAGGATTATGGTGTGCTTATCAGAGTAGCTTGTTAACCTAAAAAGGTAAGAAGGTAAAATGCTCTATTGCAATAAAATCTCATTTAGCAGTGTGCACCTCCAAAAGAGTAAGCATAACAAGGGAAGAAACTGGCTATCCCCTACAAGTCATGGCCTCCGCACAGCAAGCCAATTCTTTCTGCTTTGCATGAACAAATCCAAAGAGCACAATTCAGTTCTGTACTCTGTCTCAGTCCAATTCTAAGCTAATTCAGTGTACATTCATGGAATCACACAGAATCAATAAGATTTGAAAAGACCTCTAAGACCATCTATTCCAACCAGCCCACCCCCACCATACCCGCTGACCGCATCCCTCAGTGCCACATCCACACAGTTCCTGAACACCCCCAGGTACAGTGACCCCACCATCTCCCTGGGCAGCCTGTGCCACTGCCTCACCGCTCTTTATGAGGAGGAATTTTTCCTTATACCCAACCTGAACCTCCCATGAAGACAGCTAGTGCTGTTCACATCTGTGGTCTACGATCTAGTCATCATTAATATCAATTTCCCATTTTCTTCCTTCTGACTTAATTGAATTACCCTGGCAATATGAGGCCAGCATGGCCAGTAGCCCAAACCACCACCTGGAATTTACTGTTTCCATGTTCCCCAGACTCCTAGGAGGCAAAGAAGTATGTATCTTGGATGACAATTTAGACGTTCTTGTGGATTAATTTTTAATATAAAAGGCTGACAATAATATACGGGTAAGAGCCCTCAAAAGCATTATAAAAACTTCCACAAGAAAATTAACTCTCTTACAGGAGTGTTAACATTTTTAGGGCAAAATCTCTTACGCATCAGCACATAGGCTCCTAATTTCTGAATGTGTCAGGATCATTTCTGTGGGATGGAATCTCCTGGAAGCATCAGAAGATGACTGGATTACATACAGTACAACTTTGGTTGCACCTCTATGCTCCCAGCGACTAAGCTGCTACTTCTTGTGCAGGGTAGGGTTTGCTAGAGCGGTACAGACATCTGAGCTCCATCTGAAGAACTATTCTGGGTTGCCAGAACAAAATCACGTGCATTTGTTCCATCAAAGTCCAAGACGGAGGTTCTCCTAAATGGGAGCATATGGCTACACTGACAAGCACACATCCCGAGCCTACATCAGCCAGTGAAAGGCCAGCAGATCTGTGAGCTTCAAATGTTAATTTTAGCACAGAAAAAGAGCCACGTGGGCTTATCAGAATGGCTGTGGAGAACAGTATTGCACAGAGAGGAGCTACAAGCTGGCTCCCTCTACTTCTGAAGGGAGATGTGGGAGTGCCATGGTTGTGCTGGGGTGGGCATCTAGGCAGTAGGCAGCCTCTTTGGCTCCAGCACAAGGGGCAATCTTTGGTCAGCCCATTGCAGTCCCAAGACTCTGAGTTGGAAGCAGCACCGCCTGAATCGGGTCTCCTGACCAGTGGGATCTCCTCAAAGGCGTGGACTCACTGCTGGCTGACAGTTCTGCTTTTGCTGGGATACTTTCTTTTGTTAGTTGTATTTTTATATCTTCAGTTTGGGTGGATTCAGTTTTTATAGTGCACAAGGAAGTGCCTGTGTGTCCTTTCTAGCCCTGCCTAAGTCATAGCTGAGAGCTCTGCTTGATTGCAGAAAACCCCGCAAGCGAGCACAAGGTGCTGTTACCTATTTCTAATAAATGACTGTTAGCTTCGGATACTTGGGTGACAAATTTTAGCTTTGGTGTCAAATAATATCCTTCCAAGGCTTGATACTAGTAGCAAGACTTGTACTTTACTGTTCCATTTATGGAATTACATTTTTCCTGTTGTATGTAAGGACATTTTCAGCTGAAATGCTGCAGTATTTGCTAGCTCATCACAAGACAGCCTGAGCTGAAACCCAAGTTGTCTACCATCTGGAGTGGCTCATGCTGTTTGTTCTGCTCTTCCTACCTGACTGGATGAAGCACATAAACCAGAAAGCAGTAACAACAGTAATAAGAAGAAAGCTAAGCATTCAGGTCACCAGCAGAATGGTGATGGCATCTGTGCCTATGTATATATGGGAGTTGGTGGTTGATGCTCCCATTGTAACATAATTCCACAAATTCAGCTCGTATCAATCTGCTACACCAGTACAGTGCCAAATTCAACGTGGGGACGTCTAACTTGCTTTTTTGTTTTCCAGTAAAACCTCTCTTTGCTGTCTCTCCCATCGCTTTGCTGGCGGCTGCAGCAAAGCAGCACGCTGCTGCCTCGCAGCCATGCTGTGGTTGCTCTTCGGCAGAGCTCCCGGCACATGGAACCCTTTCCTCTGCTTCAGTCCCCCTCAGAGAAACACCTCCAGCATCTTCCTCAATTTTGGTTTAGCACATGCCGAAAACATAAGGCGAGGGAAACGCTCAGGAGTTATTTTGCTGTAATAAACCCAAGGAAAATAAATCTGAGACTAAATGGCTCCCACACACGACAGATGGGTTCGCGGTGGCTGACCTCATTTTTTCAGTTCCAACATTTGTTTCGCGCTGGCAGCTGGAGCAACTGTGAGCATGAAATACACCCAGGGCCGTCCTTAATGCCGTTCTCTTACAGTGCTCTGAGTACAGAGCGACCACATCCAGGCGGTATTAGCGTGGCTTAGCAGAACCGGCGCTGGGACGGCACGCGGGAGCGTGGCCGAGAGATCAGGGCCTGCCTGTCTAATTAGATTCCATGTTCATTCATTTAAAACCAACCCTGGTATGCAGAATTATCTTTGATTGGAAGTCAGCTCCAATCCTACTCATCATTGATTGTTCTCCGTGTCAGTTAAAGGATTAATTAAAAGCGAAGCCCCCTGCCATTCGAGTGTAAGAAAATAACATAAAGAAGAGCGTTTCTGAAAATCAGCTGAGGATGATCTCCCTGTGCTTGAAAGCCAGCTTTCAGTGCATCTGCAGCAGCACCTCAGCACAAGCAGCCCGTGCCTTGCTTAATCACACCGACATTCGGCAGCGCTGTGGGGAGTAATGCAGCAGACTTTGTGCTGCGGTGTTCTCTCTCCCTGTAGCAGGAGATGTACTAAAAGATGCGGTCTGGTGAGAAGTAATAAAACGAGCAGGATGCAGAATGGGCTGTGGGATTACTGCCGGTAGCAGTCAGGCTGCTTCTCTACTTCCGCAACCATAAGCAGGCGACTACTGTAAGGTTGCCCGTATGCGTTGGGTAGAATTGTAACTTCTCGGCAGGGATCACAAAAGGTGATGAAGCCATCTTGTACTTCTGCCAGCGCTAACGGGAGGAGCTGGGGAGTCAGCAGCCCTCGGTGGCCACGAGTAGTGCTGTCCCTTACTGACCAGCCGTCACCCTTGGATGAGCCCAGCAGTGAGATCCAAGAGCAGCTGGGTGAGCCAGCCCTGATGTAACGACGTGTGACTGGTGGGAGTCGTTTGGCAAAAATCCACGATGAGCACTGACCTAAAGCTGTACGTCAGGCGTAAGCAGGAGAGTGACCTGATTTCATAGACCGTGTAAGCAGTGGACATAAAAATCTTCCCCTTGTCAGGAGAGAAAAGCAGTGGCGTAGCAGTGTTTAATGCAAAACCACCTTGAAGAGTGCTGCTTTCTCCTCTCACTTCGCACCAGTAGTTCTGTCTACAACCCTCACTTCTTTGCCTGTACAAGAAAGTAAACGCACCGAGCTCTTTGTAGGATGGTGTGGGTAAGTGGTGGGCTGCTGTAGGGGTCATTGGGTTTGCTCCAGCCAAGACAAACCAACCACTGCCATACTCAGTATCCCCTCCAGGTTCACACTAGCATAAGCAGGCGTGAGATAAATTAAACAAGCGAGGCAGGCTTTTCATCCCTGAAAGTAAAACATCGCTGTTGTCAAACCCTTTCAGCCGCTAATGAGATGCAAACACTTTGCTGCTCCTCTTTAAATACTTGGGATTAGGGAGACTTAAAATGCCTTCGATGTTTACATGATAGTTCTGTTTCCAGGAGTGTCTTAATGGCACACTGCCCATTAATATATTGTTGAAGACACACTGCTGCACGGTTTAGGACAGAACATTGTCCTTAAAGCCAGACGTTTTTGTCCCAGGTGTGAGCACCAAAGCGATCTATTTACTTAATCTTTCCAACACTTCACAAGTGTGTCTGTTCCCAAAGCATTGCCATAGAAGTCCTGTGTTACTTCATTTATACTTGGCCATGGTGTACGGCTGAAGTTCCTCTCTGGAACATCAAACAATGGAACACTGTCCGTGCACAGCCCAGCGAGGCCGTGTACTCTGATGGAACTGCAGTTCCTTGGCTTCAGCTCATCTGCACTCACAACTTGAATCTTGCATTAGACAAGAGCTGATGTAGATGACCTCAAATATCTTCTTTAATTTAAAGTTAGGGTAGAGGTTGGTATTTTTCTGATGACAACCTTTTCAAGTCTTCTGTGAAGAAAGGCTTGAGGGAGTTGGGCTTGTTCAGCCTGAAGAAGAGAAGGCTCTAGGGGAACCTCATTGCGGCCTTATGGTATTTAAACAAGAGCTTTTAAACAGGAGGGAGAGGGACTTCTTACATCGTCTGACAGCGACAGGACAAGGGAGAACTAAAAGCTAAAAGAAAAGAGGCTCAGAATCTATATTACGATGAAATAGTGCCTGTTGCCTGGGAAGCCTGTTCCAGTGCCTATTGCTATTAATTCTGGAGAACAACCCCAAGCTGATATAGTTTACTGCTACAGACACGGCCAATGCAAACCTGATGAGACTCCTTAGTATACAGTAAGTAGAACTAGTTGAGTTCAATTGGTGAATTTCAACTGGAGTGAATATTAAAAAAAGATATCTCCAGTTTCAAACGTCATACACTGCAGCCTTGCTACTAGTTACCATTTAAGTCTTTGTAGATACAGAGACACGAAAGATAAACCGAGGCTGGATTAAACAGATCTGACAGCAGTTATGTTGCTGAACTACAAGGCAATTATCTGGTGGAACTTTTCGTTGCATAAATGAAGGCTGCGTGCATCTCAGGACAGGCCCACTTTTCCATGTTCTGCCGTTTAAAGAAGAAACCCACCGGGGCCATTGCAAGCCAATGAAAATTTCCCAGCCATGGCACCGTGCTCTGTCCTCCACTGCCCTCCTGCTCTCTCCTCATTTTGTTCTCTGTTGAGGTTTCTGTATTTTCCAATTCACATAGCAGCAACAATGGGCATGGGCTGCCGTTCTGGGTGCAGGAAAACAAGACTGCAAAGACTCTATCCTTAGAAAGAACATCGGGCAGCTTCTGCTTGCAGTGCAGGGTACGGAAGCCAAACGCACTGCAAGCCCTTCCAACTTGGTTGCACCTGCAGCAATGCTCTGTGGTCCCGTTGCTCTATGACTGCAAAGAAAGCAAAACCTTGGCTTTGCTAGCGGACTTTTAAGCTGATTATTCTCCAGCCATGGCATCAGCTGGTCTTACCATTTTTAATATGGCTTCGGTTTGGTTCTGTGTAGCACAAATGATTTAATGAGTGTTTCCAGCTCTTGGATTCATTAATCTAAACGTCTGATAAACCAAGCAGTCCCCTCTGCTCACTTTGGCAGATGTCTATTCTTATTAAAAAGATGCATTTATCTAAATAGATGTGGCTTGTGAGCGTTACGCTGAATTCAGGATAATGCCTCATGCTTCAAAGAACACCTCACAGCCAATTGCTCCCCAACTCACCATCAGCCCTGTGCAAAAACCCAAGTCCTTCTCTGAACCAACAAAATGGCATTTTGCGGATGTACTGATCGAGACAAGGAAAGGGCATTCATTCATGCAGAGCTTGACCCATCACACACTTGACTGAGCAGCAGTATTTTTACAGCAGCTCCATCACCCACAAGCTTGCCCGTACATTTGGGATGGCTGCTGCTACTGTATCCCAGTGATGCTTCCAGTGATGGGCAGAGAAGGTGCCTTCGCACTCAGGAAGATGTCCTGGCCAAAGACCACTTGCTGGGATGTCACTGCACAAAGGTGCAACAGATGCCCCTACAATTACAGTTTTAAGCACAAACATGTGTAATTTAGAGACAAAGAGAGGAGGTTAACTTATTTCATTAAGGAAAAAGTCTTTTCCCTACTGCCATACAACCCAAAAATGCCCATCAGTGAATGCAAAGCTACATTCCCCTCGCTACCTGCCTGTCCCAGGTCGTACCAAGGGCTGGAGCCTCACACACTCCCACGCACCAGCTCCACAAACCACACCAGCCCTCAGCACAGCTGCTTCAGTCTTCCAGCAGGTGTAAGGGAAATTCAACTGAAGGAAGAGGTACTGGGGGACAGAACAAGCAGTGAGGGCTGCTCAGAGGCATCTCAGGGAGAGGGAAAGGCAGCAGCAGTACTTAGCCTTGCCCCATCTGTCCAAGTGCAAACCTCCCACAGGGATTTGCAGGTGCTTATTTGCCTATCTGCCTCCAACGCTGTAAATAGGTTCAGTGATACGACAAGAGGCAATGACCTCAAGTTGTGCCGTGGGAGGTTCAGGTTGGGTATTAGGAAAAATTTCTTCTCAGAAAGAGTGGTGAGGCAGTGGCACAGGCTGCCCAGGGAGGTGAGGGAGTCGCTGTCCCTGGAGGTGTTCAAGGAATGTGTGGATGTAGCACTGAGGGATGTGGTCAGCGGGCATGGGGGGGTGGGCTGGTAGTTGGACTAAATGATCTTAGTGGTCCTTTCCAACCTGAATGATTCTGTGATTCTATCCCTTTGGTCAGCTTGAACAGGAATGGCTAAATATGAATAGGTAGGGTTGGTCCAGGCTGACCTTCTGTGGGCGTGAAGACAACAAGAATACATGGCAGAGAAGCTAAACCCAGCAATTCAGGGACAACTACGTAGGTTTTCACTGCTGCAACTCCTCGAGCCTCTCTGGGGTTGACGGATGGCTTGAAGTTTTCCCATCAGTGCTATTTTTTGGACAAAACCAAGTCTGACCAATCTCTGGGTGTTGCAGCTAAGTGGTTGTGTCATGTGGGGTTTTGTTGAATTAAAGACTAAAAGTGCCTCGGAGAAGCGATTATCTGAAATCAATCGGTGGCTGAAGGCCCACCAGCAGCTGCCTGACCTGGGAGGCTCTGGTGGCTGCAGCACATGGGGAGCTTGAGGCTGGCAGAGAGGGCGTTCAGCAGCAAGGCTGAGGCTTTAAAAGGGCTGGGAGATGGCATGTGTTATTGTGGCTGCTCCGTGGGTTGCGCTGCTTCCAGGGAACTGTCAGCTTCAATTTGTGCCTCCCATTGAGGAGAAGAAAGATGCTCCCATACTTCGGGGCTAATCTGTCATTTCTTTTGTACTTGGCGGGGGTAAGAATGAGAGGATCTCCTTGTAACATGAAAACGGAGCAGAAAAAGACAAATTTAAAGAAAAACAAAAGCAGACAGCTCTTGCATCACACTTAGAGGACTTGCTCCTTACAGAGGCCACCGTGTGCAGAGCCTGGGTAAAAAGGGAGAGGTGAGGTCGGTGCTTGCAGCTGCCAAAAAGCAACTGCGGTGTGTGCCAAGGGACCGGCCCTGCTCTGGGGCAGCACGTCCTGGGGCTGGGCACAGCCCGGCTGCAGTACAACCAGAGCAGCGCAGGGCACTGTGGGGAGCATGTAAGCGGGGACCATCACGCTCAGCCCTCCCTGAGGCATGGCTGTGCGGGGAGGAGCTGGTGCATCCCTTTGCTCTTTATCGTCTCCAAAATCTGTCGACGGGCTGCCTGTCCCTGCTGCACGTAGCATGGGGACAGAGGCAGAGCAGCCAGCCCTTTTTTGGAAACGGCAAACGCTGCCTCTCGCCTTCTGTGCTGCTTCTTCACAACGGGGAGGTGGGGGCACTGCCTGCGAGTCACCTTGCTTCTGGCTGGGCTCTGCAAGAACCACAGAGAAAAAGGCAGCTCTGGGGGTTCGTGGATGCACTGCGGTGGAGTTCGGGGCACGCTTTGTGCAGCCGTCACCCTGAGTGGTTGCTCTGTGGTAAAACAGGATAGAGTCGATGTTGATAAAATATCACAGATTCATAGAATAACTCAAGTTGGAAGGGACCCACAAGGATCACTGAGTCCAACTCCTGGCTCTATACAGGACCATCTGAAATCCAAACCTTGTGTCTGAGAGCAGTGTCCAAACTCTCCTTGAACTCCGGCCCTCAGGGCCGTGCCCACAGCCCTGGGCAGCCCGTTCCATGCCCACCGCCCTCTGGTGCAGCCCCTGTCCCTGACCCCCAGCCACCCCTCCCCTGACACAGCTCCATGCCGTTCCCTCGGGCCCTGTCGCTGTCACGCAGAGCAGAGCTCAGTGACTTCATAAAGTTGAACGAAATGGCCGTGCGCCTTGAGAGCACAAAGAGGCAGAGCACCCTTCTCACATAGGGATGCCAGGCATCCCTCCTGCACAAACCACAGATTTCTCCCATTACGTTGCTCATTCTGCTACAGAGAAGCCCTAAGCCATAACTGCATCGTTATACCAGACAGCAGTAAGGAGATACGGAAAAGCAAACCGCTCCCTTCCTTAAGCAGGAACCTGGAAATGCATTCCACCTGTTGCTCCTCTAAAGGAAAACCAAAACGAACAAACGACCAAAACTCCCTCATCCTACCAAGGAAGTGCTGCTCGGATGCTGAAATTTAAAGCACGGTTATGGATGCTGGGGTTTTCAGAGTCCACCCGGCACAAGTGCTCGCTGTACTAACGAGCAGCACAGGCACCATCTTAAGTGACTGTCCAAGTGATATAGTCAGTGACTGTGAAAATGTTCTATTTATGAAAGAAAAGGTGGATGTGGTGCCTTGGGACTCACGCTGCCCCATATACACCCACCTGTGCCTACTGAGGTGCGGAGGCTGTGAGGGGCGATCTGTGCCACTGTGGCTACAGTGGACATCATCCTCCAGCCTGGCCATGGCAACCTGGACCACATTACATCTCTTCCTGCCGTGTGACAAGCAATGAAAGGGAATATCCCAGAGGAGGCAGGGGAGGCGGCATGGGAATCTCACCCCTTCCTCCAGCCCCCGTTGGGGTATGCCCCCACCTTCTGTTTATTCAGAAGAGAGCTATGCAGGTGAAGAGTAATTAGCTGCTGGGGGATATGAGGGTAATGCTGCTGCCTGGGAGCACTCCTGCCCTGGGCTCTGGCTGCATGACAGCACCAGAGCACAGTCACACCAGAGCACAATCCCGAAGGAGAGCGTGGCGGTGCTCACGGCCAGATGAGTGGGCTCAGAGATCGGGCTGGGAACCCATCGGAGGGGATGGACGAAAGGGCGTGCAGGAGGAACGGCCACACACACACACAGACGCGTACACACCGTTTCCAGAAAGCTTCGCACAACTTTGAATGAGGGGCAGCAGGGTGCCCGGCTGCCCAGCAGTGGGAAGGTCGGCCCCGGGATCGGGGCGACCTTTTGTAACCGGGGCAAACCCGGGAGCGGTGCCAGGCCGTGATGCGTTTGCATCAGCCCTTGGGAATGAGCCAGGGACCAAAAGGAGAACTTAAGAGGGTCTGAGCTCTCCTCAGCCGTAATACCGTGGAAGCTCACTGGAAATAGAAAGACAGCACCCGAGGAAACGCTGAGACTCTATTTTAGGATGGAACCGAGGCAGAGCGCTTGGTGAAAATACGACGGCAGCCCCCAGCGCGGCTCCCCCTACCTTCTACGAGCACCCCGAGAATTTCACCTCATTTGCACGGCGAAACCCGCAGCCGCCCCCTCCCCTCCTCAAACGCCCACCCCGCGCCCCCTCCGGCCCCGCAGCCCCGGGCTCGGCTCGGCTCGGCTCGGCGAAGCTCCGCGGATCCCGGCTCCCGACCCCCGGTACCTGCAGCTGTCGCCGGGTCCCAGAGGCTCACAGCGCGCCCCGGGACGTGGTTTGCCCGCTGCCTCCGCAGCCCCGGGCTCCTCGGGCACAGCGGCGCTCCATCCTCGGTAAAATTCGCACTGATAATTTAAAGAATTCTTGTTATTGCTGTTTTTAAAGAGGAGGGCTGCAGGCTGCCTCTGTTCGCGCTGCCCGCTGCTCTGGCAGCCAGCGCAGCAGCCGCCGGCTTTTCCTCGCCGAGCTACGGGAGGAGGAGGAAGAGGAGGAGGAGGCGCGGCGCTGCCCGCCCCCGCCGCGGTGAGGGCGGTGCGGGGCCCCGGCGCGTTCCCAGCGCCGCTCCCGCGGCTGTGCACCTCTTTCTAGAGGGGCTGTGCGGCCCCCTGGGCGAGCCCCGCACTTTTCACTTGCCCCGTTGTATCCTTCTCGCGTTTTTTTTAGTAAGAGGGACAAGGAGTGGACTCCTGCTCTCTTGCTGTCCCGTGTGCTGCTGGCAGTAATGTCCACAGGTCCAAAAATGGAGTGTTGCGAGGGCAGGAGGCAGCAGGCAAAGGTGTGACAGAGGGAAGAACGCAGTGATGAACGGGACTGAGAGGTTTTCCTTTCAGCCCTCTGTGCTGCATCTCAGTGAGAGAGACAAAAATACAGGAATGCTGCGTCGTCCCCAGAGACTGGAGGGTATCTCAATCATAGGACCATACAACCATAGAATCATTCAGGATGGAGAAGACCACTGAGACCATCTAGTCCAGCCACCAGCCCGCTCCCACCATGCCCACTGCCCACGTCCCTCAGTGCCACATCCACACGGTTCTGAACACCTCCAGGGACGGGGACCCCACCACCTCCCTGGGCAGCCCTGTGCCACTGCCTCACCCCTCTTTATGAGAAGGAATTCTTCCTAATATCCAGTCTAAATATTTCACTTTCAGTCTGCCATCCAAAATAGTCCAAGTTGCTGTAAATGCATCTCTACAGAGATCAGGTTCTGAACTGCTGCCCTTAGGACTTCATCCTCACTCTTCCACAGCTCTTTTTGTACAGGGTTTTACCTCAGCCGTCACCTAACAGCAGCACCCAACACCTACACCCTATTTGCCATAGGATTTACTGTCCCTCCTCCAACAGCCCAAGCTGCCACAGAGCCTTTCACAAAGCTCTTCCCATTTCTCTGGAACAGGTATTGATCCAACACTTTCTTTAACTGACTTTAAGCAAAACTCAAACTTGTGCTTGGTGTAGATGCACCTTAACACCTCATTAACATATTTACTTGGTTTTAGTATTGAATGCAAATGGAAGAGGGAGAGGAAGAGGGACAGGGGGACCCCGGCAAGGCTGTGGGCTTGGTAAATTGGCACAGTTTGGGTGGTGGCTCAAGAAGACCCTACTGGTACTCTCCCTTATGCCTGGATCCTTTCCCACTTGGGTCACATTCACCCTTCCAAATACCAGTGTTGCCCGTGGAACACACAGGGTGATACTGTGTGGGGAAGCTTGTGAAATGGCAGGAAGAGTTTGGGTTCCACGAAGCATTGTGCTCAGAGACAAAAAAAAAACCCAACCTCGCCGAATAAAAAAAGAAAATCCCAGCTGCCAACTCCAGCAGTACAATCTTTGACCTACAATCTTAAGTAATTTCCAGCAGTACTAATGAACATGTGGTATTTATATCGCATGCTGAAAATAAACAGCACCCTGAAGCCTTCAGAAGTAGAAACAACAGAATATGGCTCCAGAGCCTCTCAAAGCACGTGTGCTGGGGGAGACGTACAGAGGCTGCCATTGGCACCGTGGTGCTGCTGTAGGATCCAGGGCGTGTTTTTAGGGTCATCCCTGCAGGTCTCTGCCTGGACCGTCTCCATGTGCTCCACATGGGATGTGAATGGGGAGGGCATGGAGGAGAAGTCGCTTTCTGGAAAAAAGCAGCTGCGTGTTTCGAGCTGTGGAATGTCAGGGGAAGAGGAGAGGGAATATTTGTGGCAATGCTGAAAGCTATAAATGTCTCATCATGCATACTTAATATGCTTTTGAGTCCATTTCAGCCTTTTAGGGGGTGGCAGCTCTCACTGTGGAAGTCTAGTTAATTTGTTATAGGCTTTCAGTGCCGACAGCTAATTGCAGCATCTGACTTCAACCTTGTGCCTCCCACAGTAGTTCCTGGCAATTGCTCTGCATGCCCCATGTTGCAAACTCCCTCTGGCCTCGTCAGCCTTCTCTTTCAGAAGATTTTCTGAACCTAAGGTTGCAGATGTAAATGCCTCCTTCATTTGCAGCCTCCTCTTTCAAGGAAATGTTCTCCATCCTATGCAAATACGTGTGCTGAGGGATGTGGGAGCTGTTTCTCTTGGTTTCTCAGTACTGTTTTGCATAGCAAACGTGGAAGTCTAATTCCCTTCTGTCACCTCTAGCCCTGTGTGGGTTCCCACTTCCCTGCTTTCAGGGCTGCTGCTTGCCAAAGGGAAGGCTGAGCAGGTTTGAGGATGCTCTAGATAAAATCTTTGCTCCACACCGTCCTTCCGAGCACACATTCATCATGACACACGTGCTTTTGAAAGGATTGGCTCAGTCATTCCACGTGTGTCTTGTTTTGCTAATTCAGTGGAAAATGCCAGAGAGATCTGCCGCCCTCCGTCATTAGGCCGGATCTGAAGCTGCCATTGTATTGTGGCCACGGTCATGCTACTACCTCTATAAATTATTCACTGGATTGCAGTGTAATCTGCTGTTATGTTAAAAATAGGTCAACACGAATGTCCTCAGTGCAATTTCCAAGTGACAACAGCAAAACCGATTCTGGCTTTGTCTCTACAAGAGAGAGTGACCTCTGCAAAACAGCAATTGCTAGTTGTGCTGCACTTACATATCCCTGCTGGGCTTCCGTGCACCTTTACAAGCAACACTTCCAACAATGGCAGCCCCACGCTGTACTTGAGAGATCTAAGCCCGAGTTCTTCAATTACCTGCTGGGCTTCACAGGAGCACTCTGCTTTCTATTAGCCTTTGCTCTCAGGCCAGAGAGCAAATCATGCTTACCAGGGGAATGATTAGAGCACACCTAAATGCTACGCTTCTCCCAGACACCTGGAAGGCTTCTTGCAAGGACCAAGCAGGATTTTCTGGCCAATACCTATCATAGAATCACAGAACGGCTTGGGTTGGAAGGGCCCTCAAAACCCACCCAGCCCTACCCCGTGCCATGGGCAGAGCTGCCCCCCACCAGCTCAGCTGCCCAGGGCCCCATCCAACCTGGCCTTGAGCGCCTCCAGGGATGGGGCACCACAGCTTCTCTGGGCAGCTGTGGCAGTGCCTCACCGCCCTCTGAGTAATTAATTTCTTCCTGACATCTCACTTTAATCTCCTCTGTTTGAGTTTAAAGCCATTGCCTCTTGTGCTGTCACTACACTCTCCAATAAGGAATCCTTCCTTGTCTCTTCCGTAGTCCCCGTGAGGTGCTGGCTCCCCAGAGCAGCAGAGTTGCCTTCAGGCCCACTGCCACTGTCGTCTACAGAAACTTGGAAAGATGGAGGCTTCTGGGGAACACCTCCCCTCATCAAACTCTCAGAGGGAGGACCCTGTGAGGATCACAGTGAGAGTGCGGGATATCCTTGTACCTTCCCTGTTGTACCGCCACGCAGATGGACATCCCAGTCCTGGCTGACTTCAGACACCTGGAATCTGGGGGCTGGGGTTGGCAGACAGCTCAATGGCAGTGCTCAGCACAGCGTGCAGACAGCAATTTGCATGGATGTCTCTCATCAGCACATTTGTGTCAGCAAGAGGCTAGAGGAAGTGGCCACAAGACGGTGGCCTGGGGCTTTGGATGTCTGAGGTAGATTAGGCCCGCCCCAGCCTTCATGGAAGACTATTTGTGTGTTTTTTCCTATTGTAACTCCTTGCTCTGTTTCCATGGAAGTCTCCATACCCTTTCGTGTGGGAGGAAGTGCCTGGGTGCATTTTCCCCTCATGGACAGACATCCCACACGAGATTCCTACAGCAGGTGGCACACCCAGGAAGGCTCCCCTAGGAACACAGGTAGCAAACCTGGGACCTCAGTCCAAAAAGGAGGTGAGTGATCAGGTTTGAGAGCAGAGAGCAGGACAGGTGCTTCCACTTGGAAAGGCCTTTACTGGAGAAGTAAAAGCCAAAGACCTGATGCCTATTATAAGCAACTTGGGCAGGGCTGGCCATGCACAAATTCACCTTTTTTCTCGGCTAAACATGCAGCTTCTCAAGTTGGTTACTCTGTTCCCATATTTTCACCTTCTCTGTACATCTGGTACATCTGGCCTGCGCTCACTGCCCTCCTGCAGCACTTGTTGCTCACCTTCTGCAGTCTGTTGGCACTCACTTGTTTTTCTGCTCACGCCCTTTAACCACCGTGCAACCATTTCTCCCCTTGTACTTCCCGTCACTGTGTGGCTGCTCAACCCTCAGGTTCCCCATTTTACTTTCTTCTTCACGTTGCTTTTGCAGCTCTCACGGCACTTTACGGGAAACAAAAAGGTCACTTCAGCTGATGTTCTGTAGTGGTTCAGGAACAGGTTCAGTCTCTCAGGACCTCTGGCCAGATGCTTAGCACAGCTGGGTCTTTGGGGATGACTGATGTGTACATAAGGCAGTGGATGTGCCTTGTGGCAGCAGACATGTTGACAAGCCTACACCCTACCTGCCCTAGGGAAGCAGGAGGAAGGAACCACTAACCATACTATTTTTCCCCCAGAACCATCTCCTTTGAGAGTCAAGCCAGTGGGCAGCAGCCCCTCTCCCAGGCAGGTTTTGGTGGCCATGGCAGGGAACAGAGGGGTTGGAGGGAGCAGCACATTCCAGTTCCTCAGCCTGCTTAGCAACCAGGGCTGGCTGAGTTGCTCTTATGCACGCCGAGTGTGTGGATGGCATGTCTATTGCTGCAGCTCTACCCTAAGCTTTGTCCCTTGTTGTTTTCAAAATGTGTTCCTTGTTTGCTAATTTAAGTTGCACGGAGGTCTGCTGGAAATTCATTTTGCTTTCCCGAACAGCTGAAAGTCAGCAAAGCAATGCAATGATCAAAGCCACTATAGTGATCAGAGAGCTAAAGGTACGATGCTGTCAGGCTGCTTTTTGGGAGCATGGCTGTCAGACAGCCTCTTCTGCGCTGAGCTGAGCCCTTGCTGCTGGATGGCCTCAAAACCTGGCTCCCACATTGCCCAGACAGGTGAGGAGAGTGGGGGGCTCCTGTGGGGAATGAGGTGTAGGCCCACAGGTCAGGTGCCTCCTCAAGACAGGAGCAAGAGTGCCCTATCAGGCCGTCTCCAGGACAAGATTCATCCCTGTGGACAGAAGCTTTCCTGCTGGGATCATCTTGAATCTTTAAGCCCTCTCTTGGCTCCTTCCTGCTTCTTGGTTCCTGGGTACTTCCTGCCCCAATCCTCACCATGTGTCCCTGCAGCAGGCTGAGCTCCTGCTATGTTTCGGTGTCTCCTTGGGATGGATAATAATGTCCACTTCCAAAACCTGCTGGTTTCAGCAGGACTGCAGTTGAAATGTGGGCTCAACTACATCCAGACTGCCTGGAACTGTCTGGGCCAGCCTTATCCATACCCACCTCATGTTACCAAGAGGGCACCAGGCCCGGAAGGTCACGAAGGACAGTTGTTATATAGGGTGAGGCACTGTGGGGTTGGAAGGGACCTCTGGAGGTTATCAAGTCCAACTCCATGCTAAAACAGGTTCCTAATAAGATGGTTTCATTACAGAAACCTAAGAGGAGTCCTCTGGTTCAGAGGCTCTGGGCAGAGGCATCCTCAGCATAAAACCAGAGTTGCCTGGAGATCTCTTCCAGCCAGGCAGCAGCATGTTGACCGACACTGGGTCCCCAGAACGAGATACCTCTGAGATACCCCACAGCCCTCTTCCTCATTGCCGCATATTTCTGTGGCTTAAATATAGCAGATACAAAACAAGTGCAGCACACATGAAATGCCATTCGGGGGAGCGCGCTGAACATGCTGCCTGAGTAACATAAGGAGCCCAAAGAGCATCTGCCAAATATTTGGGCTGAGATGCCAAAGAAGAGAGGGGTCCTCAGTGCTGACCAGGCCGTCAGGCTGGTGCTGTGAGCATCTCTAAGGGGTATCTCTTGGGGAGGAGGCAGGCTGCCCATGATCCAGCCAGCCCTGCAGCTGCAGGAGCTGCCTTCCCAGGGGTGTGGCATGGCAATGCAATGGGGTTACACGACACCAGGGAAACGAGGCCAGTTTTTGAATGTTTGACCCTGGTAGTATATTCAGCGCAGTGCTTTTTGAAGCGATTAATGACAACAGCTTGGCACCGATCAGTGGCTGGTGTTGCTGATTAAGCTAACTCTTCTTTGGCTTGTGGCCGGCAGCAGGAATAGAAAGGGCAGGAAGCTCCCCAGAGTGGCAGGAGAGGCAGAGCAGCTCAGGACCTTCCCAGCTGCCTGCTTTTCCGTGGGAAAACTGAAAAAAAAAGCAATGGCCACCCAGCTCCAGAGCTGTGCTCAGCCATGCTGGAGGCTTGGCTTCTTAAGCTTCCTTTACAGTGGGATTCCAGAGATGCTATCCAGCTCCAAATCCATCTCCACCCATAAAATCTTTCACGCAAGGTGCTCCTGGGATGGAAATCTGTCAGATGCGTGTGAATGCCACATGTCATGGCTTGATCACCAGAGCTGACATAACAAAAGCTCCCCTAACTGTTCTGTTTATAAATAAGGCAGCTCCTCCAGATGCCACCACAGAAGTCAGCAGTTCCCTAGGGGAACGGGCTGTGCTCTGCACATCATCTCCATTAAGAAGCTGCAGTGAGCTCTGGTCTGTTGATTTCTGAGGCAGTAAAAGATCTAATTTGCTTTGTGCTGCCTCTTTTAGCTCCATGGCATCAGCTGGGTCCTCTCCTATTTTTTTCTTTTTTCTTCCCAAGTAAGAAAATTTAGGTTTGCTCCCAGGAGGCTGTGTGCTAAGCCATGCTCACATGATGAAACGGGAGGTGTTGCAAGCACTCGTGTGCAATGGCACTTACACCTTGGACAGGCACAAGCATTTAGGGAAGTTGAGGGCTTTGCTTCCCAGGACGGTCATTTCACTGAAAGTCCTGCCTCAAGGAGAGGCTTCAGTATTTGGGGCTGGGTTATTTTCAGTGTCTCCTTCTCTGTGAGGTGGATTGCTATTAATTAGAGGAAAGCTCCTTCTCCATTTTTGCCTTTCCATCTTTTTACTTTTTAAGCTCCAGGCATAATTTTCAAGTTCCAGCTCTGAATTTTCCAATTCCAGGCTCCTTGCACTTAAACCAGAGTAAGCCACCATCATCCCCCCCCCCATCCATCCATAAGTTACACAGCACAGGCCTTGCACTCAGCATTTCCTGGCTGTATGGGAACTGTTGAATCACAGCCTGAACCTCTGATTGACCACCTGAGGCGGGCACTGAGTCAGCTGCAGGGGCACAGGTGAATGCAATTTCACCTGAGTGACCAGAAGGGGTGGAACCTGGCTGCACCCCTCCTAGACCCCATTTAAGGGCTGACTGCCATCATTCCTCTTAGAGCCCTTTTGTAAGTCCAGGACTCAGGTAAGATCTTTGTTTCATTACTTCTTTGTAATGTGATAATGTCTCTGGTCCAATACCTGTATACCTGTTTGCCTTACACCTTGCAAAGCTGCTCCACCTATTGCCCAGCCATCAGGTACAGTGGGCTCTCAGTGGCTGTGCAAACAGTGGCTGTTCTTCCACACCCTCAGCAGAAGGTCACTTGAGAAGCTGCCACTGCAGCTGTGCCTCCCACCCATCAGAAGGGCTGTTTTTGAGGTAACAGTCACAACAGAGCCCCCATTCAAATCATTTTACTGTTCTCAGGTGGCAGGTCCAAGGTTTGGAAATGCTGCTCTGAATTCTGTGGGGCATGACAGCATCCCTCACCCCACTGTGATGATAAGGCTGCATCAGAAGAAGGGTTGCTTAGGAGGGAGCGGGAGGAGGTTGTTCCCCTCTGCTCTGCCCTTGTCAGGCCCCATCTGGAGTACTGCATCCAGACCTGGGATCCCCAGCATAAGAAAGACATGGAATTGTTGGAGTGGGTCCAGAGGAGGGTCACAAAGATGCTCAGAGCGTTGGAGCACCTCTCCTATGAAGACAGGCTGAGGGAGTTGGGCTTGTTCAGGCTGGAGAAGAGAGGGCTCCAGGAAGTCTTAACTGTGGCCTTCCAATGCTTAAAGGGAGCTAATAAACAACAGAGAAATCAACTTTTTACATGGGTAGACAGTGACAGGCCAAGGGAGAACAGCTTAAAACTGAAAAAAAGGGAGATTTAGATTATAAGTCAGGGAAGTTTTTCACTTGGAGGGCGGTGAGGCACTGGCACAGCTGCCCAGAGAAGCTGTGGTGCCCCATCCCTGGAGGCGCTCAAGGCCAGGTTGGATGGGGCCCTGGGCAGCTGAACTGGTGGGGGGCAGCCCTGCCCATGGCACAGGGCGGGGATGGGTGGGCTTTGGGGTCCCTTCCAACCCAAACCATTCTGTGATTCTACGATAAAGTCCTACCCTCAGGAAACCCTCCCACTACCAGCATTGCAATGCCCCAGCAACGCTGCCAAGTCCTGTCCCCTTAACTCATGTCATCATGCTGCTTTCTCTGTTTTTCTCTCATTTTCACTCACAGCCTTTACCCTCGTGCTTCCTGATGGGCTGTGCTGTGGTGTCACGCCCTCAGCACACCAGCCTCAGACCTTTGTTTTCAGCACAGAGAGGCGGAAGCGTTCCTCACGCAGCGAGCTGTGCCCTGCATCACTAAAGCGGGGAAGCTGTTTACTCTGTCAGCCCACCGCAGCCAGGCCACATTTATTTTGTGGCTTTAAGGAAGGGGCTGGATGACAAAAAAACTTGTGTTTTACAGGTCTCTCTAAGGGGGCTATCTAAAAACAGGAACCAAAAGATGGGAAGGAAGGCAGTTTGGCTTCAGGCTTTGGTGAGATGCTGGTTTGGAGAGCCTAGAAAGTCGCCTGAGCACCAACACCTGCAGTCTCTGGCTAGTTGCTTCCTTTTCTGTGAGGACTGGTTAAATGCCACTTGTTTGTTATTTGACCTGTTTTTTTTTCCCCTCGCTGCTGTTATTATTAGTGATCTAGAAATATTGCTGACAAACAGAAACCAAACAATCTGTCTTCAAGACACGGAGAAAGGGGAAAAAAAAAGATCAAAGATCTTCAATTAAAATACAGGGAGACAACAAAGCAGAATGTGCCCCTGATTCCAGTTATTTTTACATTCCAGGCCTGATCATCCCTGCGGCAACACCCCACTAAAAATAGGACTCCAGCTGCTCTAGGACAGCTGTGGGATTTCCAGGGTGGTGACGGGTGTCCCACACAGCCCCTTGCTCCGGATCAGCTTGGGCCTACCCACGCAGCCCACAGACCCAACCCTGAACAGCAGCTGTGCTGAGCAGGGGATCCAAGCAGTCTGCATAGACTGGAGCAAGAACAGCTGCACCATGCTATGCAGCCACCTTGTGACTCTGCCCTCATCTAGGCTGAGCAGGTCTGTCTGGGCTCTTGGAGAAATGTTCTTAAACCCAAGTTTATAGGCCAAACACCTCTTATTTAAAATCCATCTATCTGGTTCAAGTAAACACTGTTGCCTTGGTGATGAGGAATTGGGACTTTTCCTTCCTCTGCACTGCAGTGAGTGTGCCGCACGCCTGTTCCACTGTGGGTATGGGAGATAAGCTAGAAGGGCTGGTGGGAGCTGCAGGACAACCATGCTGGGGATCCAAGACTGCTTGTCTGCTAAAGGCTTCCTGTGTGCTGGGTGATCAGCGTGTTGGGAGATAGACATCTCAGACACAGTTTGGGGTGAAAATATAAGATAAACTATATCTCTGAGGTACACACCTGCTGGAATATAGCACTGCTGTGCAGATGGGAACATCTTTAGTGGATGCAGCTTGCTCAAGATAGCAGCAGTTTGATGTGCCCCATAGGCTGTTGCAGTAGCTGGCTCTCACCAAAGAGGCATGGAAAGGAGCCTGGTCCCATGGACCATGGGTAAGCTGTGGCACCAGTCTTGTTGTGTGGCTTTAGACATGGTGCCTGAGAGGTAATGTCTTGTGGTGTTTTAGGGGAGAGAAATGTTGCTTAACCTGAACTGTTGCTAAATGAGGAACATGTCTCAACTTCAGGGAACTCTGAGTTAATCATAGAAGAGTAGAATGGTTAGGGTTAGAAGGGACCTCTAAGATCACCTAGTTCCAACCCCCCTGCTATAGGCAGGGACGTCTCCCTATAGACCAGGTTGCTCAAGGTCCTATCCAGCCTGGCCTTCAATGCTTCCAGGGAAGGGAATTCACAGTGCTCTGTCAGTGATGGTGTGACAGCCTGGCAGTGTGTCCTGACCTTCTCAAGGAATAGCTGATGTAGGAGTAATATAAGCAAAATTGAAGGAGATGGAGTACAACCAGCAGCACTCATTAGGGTTTTATAGAGAAGAAATGTTTTGGTACTAAACTTGGACTTCTGTGAGAAATAGTACTTGATACTGCATGAGAGCTTGACTAAGAAACTTGAAATGATGTAGATCAATTAGGGGTGTGCTGGATGGATTCAAAGCAAGTCTGAGGGACAGAAGTAAACCAGTTGAAGAGTCATCAAGGATGCCAACATCTTGTGGGAACCTGCCCAGATTGGTTTTATCCCTGTGGGATTTAACACTCCTAATGCCCAAGATATTACTGCGACCATATGCAGATGGCCCCATTTCTGAGGAAGTGGTAAATAACTGGGAGAAAAGACTACTGGGAAAGTGAGCTGATTCACCTGGGTTTAGGATGGGCATATCTGCAAGTGAAGGATGTGGGCCATGATTATGGAATAGCGTTGATGGTATTCTCAATTTTTGATGCTGAATGTGTTGAAGATTGTAGAGGAAAATCTTATGAGAAGTATATCCTCATGTGATGCTGGGGCCTGAAAGGATTCAAGCAGTCCTATAAGGGTAAGAGTGGTGCGAGTACAATCTGTGGGCAGTTGTATGAGGCACACACCTACAGCATGAGTAGGTTGTTTGCCCTCCTGGGCAAAATGCTCCAAAACCAAGACAAATTAACACCAAAAATAAGATGCAGCTTTTTTAAACTATGATACTAGCTAATCTCTGGGACAACTTTTGAAGGTGCATGGGAGCTCTGCCATCACCTATTTCCAAATCATGTCAGATGTGAGAAAAAAAGAGAACAAAACAAGCCCACACCCTCAGAGCTATGGTTTGAAAGTCCCAGATCAGCAGCTGCCAAATAGCTCCAGCTGGCCCCAAAACCCACAGCCAGGTTTTAGCTGGTATGTGCTCTCTGCAGTTTGGGGTTTCAGGTGTCGTAGTGGTGCTGGCTCTGCCTAATGTTCCCTGTGAGGTACCAGGGAGGGTGCACCCAGCCACCAGATTTAGCAAGCCTCTGACAGAAATAGATTTCTTGTGTAGTTACACAGCAGCAGCATTTTAATTTCCAGTCTCAACCTAAGCAAGCATGAGAGCACAGGTGCTGGCACAGCACCCTGCAGGATTAACGTAGTTAGAGAAGTTCATTTGCTGAGCTGTGCTCCTCCAAGCCCTAGCAGGGAGGATGGACATCTTACCCTGGTAAGATGAGCAGGTCTACCCCCAGCATGGGTGCACTTGCATGGCCTTGGGAGCTCAGCAGGAGCACCACAAGGCACAGCAGCACCAGCAGACCCACCAGAGGTTTTGTCAGGCACAGATCTGCTCCTGCACATAGGCTGGTACTGGAGAGGTTCCTATCTTTGCTATTGCTCATTTATTTCCCCCCCCCCCCCCCCCCCCCCACACCCTGTAATTGAAACCGGCACTGCACCTCCCTATGCCAATTCCTACCAGCCAAAAATACATTTACCTGCTAACCTGCTCAGGAGAACAAAGAGAGGGATAAAGGGGAAGGTGAATGCTGTGCCGTACTAACATGGGGCTACCAGCTGTAGGTCTGGGAGCCAGCATCCTGCTGTGAGCTGCATGTGGATGGAGTGGAAGATGTGGGCATCAGTCCTTAGGCTCACAGAGTGACCCAGGTTGGAAGGGACCTCATGGGATGCCTCTTGTTCCCAGCAGGGTCATGGAGAGGTTCTAAGAATGTCCTTGCCCCAGAAAAGCCAGCCTTCTCTAGCTGGATCAGCCCTGCCAGAATCAACGTGGCTCAAAAGGACTTCTCAAGTGCTGTATCTTTCCTGATGCAAATATCAAATACATTCTTCTCCTCCCTTCCTACCCTGCTGGTTAAGAACATCGGTTACAGGCTTCAGAAACAGCAGCAACACCTCGATCCTGTCACAGAAACCCACACAGAATAGGAGCAGGTTGCTGATCATTGCAAGAGACAATCTCCCCTGTGTGAGCTGTGGGCATGCAGTTCCCAGCCACAGGCTGATCTGGCCCGGGGGTGCCAGCTCCTCCCAGGGCTGTTGGGCTTTTGCCCAAATGCAAATGCTCCGACCTCTCCTTTCTGCAAATCCTTTGCCCCTCTGAGCCAGGACTATGACACAGGGCAAAGAGCCGGGTCATATATACGTGAGAAATGTATCTGAGCACAGACAGTACATCACTAAAGTTGCTTTCTTTTCTGGGCTGATGCCTTTCAGTGAGGCTCGGATAACTTGATTTGGCATCATTCACTGCTAAGTTTTCCATACCAACCGCAGCTGAGCTTTGTTTAAATGAGGTTTGCTGAAGCAGTGCTGCAAGTGAGTTTAAAGGGTCACAGTCCCTGGAGCCGGTCCAGGCAGTTCTTTGTGCCTCTAGCTCCCTTGGAAACTGCTTAGGGCTGGGAGATTTGCATGAGCCATGTCCCCCAGCTTCACTCAAGTGCAAGGGGGAGCAATGAGCAAGGCACAAATTACACCCTCTGAGCCGTCCAGTTGTAGGGATGAGAAACTACGGCACCAACTCTACCCTGGGCTGCAGAGGCTGGAGAGAAGGAGGGTAATTTTGCAGAGATTATTTAGGTAGCCCATTGCCTTCAGCTCCTGTAGGCAGCCCCTAATGCTTTAAGGGCAGCTGCACGTGTGGCATTGAATGGCGAATGTGCAGCTTTGCAGCTGTTGTAGAAAACACACTTGGTGTGTTTCCCCAGCTTTCTTCTTCTGCAATAAGCTCCTTGCTGAGGAAGCAAGCTGCTGAGCAGTGTGAAAGTTGTTTTTATTGTGTCTGGGGTTGTTTTTTGTTCCCCATTCTCTCAGAGAAAAAAAAAAAAAAGAAAGAAAGCCTGATTACCCTGACACTTTGGATTCAGTAGAGAACTTCAGATTTACCCAAGAAATACCACCCAAGCTAGGAACTGCCTTTAGCCTGTGCAGGAGAAGAATTAGTTGAATAAAAGATGACTTTACCTTCCTCAAAGGCATCATCTTCTTCCCCAGATGCAACCAGGTCTTCCTCGGTGTGCTGCATCGTGGTGAGGGTGCAGCTCAGGGCAGCAGCCAGAACTGAGTGCTCACAGCGGTTCCTACACTAAGAGAGGCTGTTTCCTCTCGCCGGTTTCCTAAACATCGCGGTTGCAACAGCTTCCGCTTCTGCCTTTGTGAAAGCGGACTCATTCATACAAATAGTGAGAGCTATTGGTGATAGGTGGACGGTTGGACTGGATGATCTTGTAGGTCTTTTCCAACCTATGATGCTATGATTCTATTTCTATGAAATAATGCTCCACAGTCTTACTGATGGCCTTGGGAGCAGCTCTGAGTTGTGGACAGGGTGAGAGAGGAGGGGATAGGAGGGTAGAGGAGAGATCAGCAGAGCCATAGACATCTGGAGCAAAACTTTCTGTCAATAACAGGCATGTTATTTGTAGATCTCTGTCACTACTAATTCTGCATCTCACCATCCCTTTCACCGGCTGTTTTCTGAACTTTATGAAGCAAGTTGACTCCCTCCTTTCAGGTCCCTCAGTTCACAAGAGGGCCATAGCCAGAAACTTAGGCTTACATAAAAACACACTTTTTGTATACACTCAGGTGATGCTCGAGCCTTGGATAGTCCCATTGCTTCATGAGGCCACTCACATGGCATTCGTGTGCATATGTGTACACGCAGGTGTGGGGGAGTTAAACTGGTAGCCTGCCCCATCTCTGCTCTCACTGTGATGGCAGTGGACCTGCACTGAGTTCTGATCACTTGGTCTTGTATTCCCATGTGCCAGCACACCCTTGAAAGTGCAACTCCCAGCACAGCGGTGGTCACTGTAGCTTCCAGCAGATGAGTCACAACCAGAGATGAGTTCATCCCTAATTAGTGTGGGTTTTTTATCTTTTCGAAAGCTCTGCCACTGGGTTTCTGCAGGGCTGAAAGACAGCTGGTCTCCTAGACAGCACACAGCTTAAACAAGCCCAGGTGGAGAAGATGAGACAGAAGACAGAACAAGTCCCATTAGGGCACCTAAACCTAACCCTGGGCTCAGAGCCACGTGCATCTGTCCCAGAGCAAATCCTGTGGCTGTACTTTTGATGATACAGGAAGGCCTAAATCCCCTTTCCAGCTTGAGTACACTGTTCCCCTGCTTCCTGGAAGGTGCCTCCTCCTCTTCCCTGCCTTCACGCTGCCTACTTGGACAGGCTTCCTTCTGCCTGCTTTCCCAGGAGAGAAGCTGTTTTCCCAGCTGGGTATGGAAGAGGCTGAGAGCCTCCTAGGGATGAATTTTGGTGTAACTGCTGTTTGTTCCAGGCAGCAAGCCTCTCCCTGAGAAGCTAAGGTCCCAGGAGGCCTTCTCTTGCTTGTCTTTCTCTGCTTTAACACCATACTTGTTCAAGTCCCTGGGGGGAAAATAAGGCAGTTTGGCCTAGTGGCTAAAGGAGAAGACTTGGCTCTGGCCCTGCTGGACAGGCTTGGGGATAACACTTCTCCTTTGTAAAATTTCTCTCTTCATCCTTTTTCTTCTCCCATTTATTGAAGTGATTTCTGCAGGTGGGGACCATCTCTGACTAGGTCTGTAAGCTGAAGCCAATTGCATGCACTCCAAAGGAGCATCCCTTGGCCTCAGTAAGGCGCTCCTGATCTCAGAGTGCTGGCAAGTAGATGAAGAAAGTGGTAAAAAGAGAGAAGCACTGCTCTGGGATGCTAAGAGGAAATGGAGCAGAAGGAGGGATCAGTAAGAGGGAGGAGAGAGAGAGAGAGAGAAGCATTGTTGTGGAGGGAGGGGTTGGCTCCTCTCTGGGCATTCCTGAAGGGGAAAGTGCTGACCCTGACGGGTGGTGGGACCAAGCCGTGAGAAAGCTACAGGCTGGTCACAGAAAGGAGAAGTGCAGAAGGAAGGGCAGCCACAGGGCATACATTGCATTAAAGTGCTTCCTGGCAAGAACTACTCCCAGTAATGGGCAGTCGCTGTGTTTCACTTCCTTGTAATAGCAGGAGAAACGTGAGCTTCTGAAAAGCCACGGAGCACATAGAATGGTTTGGGTTGGAAGAGACTTTAAAGTCCACTCAGCCCCATCCCCTGCCATGGGCAGGGCTGCCCCCCACCAGCTCAGCCGCCCAGGGCCCCATCCAACTTGGCCTTGAGCGCCTCCAGGGATGGGGCACCACAATTTCTCTGGGCAAGTAGGAGCCTCTGAGGACTAATGAGGATCAGAATAGGTTTTGCTGATCCTGCCAAGTTTCTTGGAGCTTGATTCTGATAAATTTTAAGGTTAGTGGTGCTGCACATAGGGGTGTAAATTGCTCAAACCATGTAGCCAGCCTCGCAAGAAGAAACCTGGGGAAAATACTGTGCTACAGAAATAGTGACTCTACTGTGTTATCCTGCAACAGGAGCTCTTTTGTAAGTCGGTCATGGGAAGTGTTAGCCATTTACTGCTTCCTTCAGAAAGATGAAGGAGCAAGCCACTCTATCCTGGTTATTGTGGCAGTTCCCTTTTGTGCTGCATTTCCCCGGGAAGTTATTTCCTCACCCACTGTTTTCAGTCGGCATCTCCGGATGCCTGTTACCTTGACAGCCCTTTTTGTTTTTAGTTTTGGGAATTCAAAGGGATCAAAAGCTGTCCTCTCTCCCCAAAACAGCTGTCACAGTCATGAACACACCAGCCAGGCTGGTTATGAATGGTAATGACTCAGCGCCCATTGCAAATGCACAAAGACGAGTCACTTTGATTCGTTCCCGTTTGTCTCATTGTCTCATGATGGCAGCCTCACCTTCAATCCCCACAGCACATGGTGTTCCAGCAGACCTCCAGATGACCATCGTGCCCTTCCCTTGAGGCAGGATAGCTCAGCACAGAGTGTCACTAGGGTCCCTGCCCACCTTCGCCTCTGGGGAGCTGTAATTTCACCCTGCTGGTTGGCGTGTCTCTGTCTCTGCTGTTTGTGGATCTCTCAGGTTGGGTATAAGGAAGAATTCCTTCTCAGAAAGAGCGGTGAGGCAGTGGCACAGGCTGCCCAGGGAGGTGGTGGGGTCACCGTCCATGGAGGTGTTCAGAACCGTGTGGATGTGGCACTGAGGGATGTGGTTAATCAGCACAGTGGCGATGGGCTGATGGGTGGACTAGATGATCCTAGTGGCCTTTTCCAACCTTTATGATTCTGTGATTCTACTATTTTAACCATACAAAGTGGCTTCTTCCCAGCTGTATTTTGTAGCATTTCAGCCTTTTTTTCTGCCCCCTGTATGCACAAGAAGTGCATACAGTTTTATTCTTTCTGAGCTGTTTCAAACCTCAGTAACTTTACCTGCTGGCTAACAAGGCCCCACTGCGCACCGAAAGAAAGAAAAAAAGAAAAGAAAAACAACAAAACCACCCTTCAGTTACTGCAGAGCTCTCATGTGTGTGCTTTCCACAAAACCACATCTGATACTGCTACCAGAAAAAGCCAACACCCATGGTCTAAAAATCTGTCAACAAAGCACAGGGGAGACAAGGACAGTGTCAAAAACAAGGGTGGATCAAGCAAGAGCCGGTAGCTTTCAGAACAGCTCTTTTCAAATCTCTCTACCTTTAACTCTCTTCCGTTGCCACTTACTTCAAGCAATTCCCATCTCAGCAACCTGCCCTGCCATCCAGCATTGGCCATGTGTGGCACGTGGCTCCAGCTTCCACGTGTCTGCTGTTCCAAGAGCCACATCTTCTCCAGAGGAGCCTGCTGAGTCTCACTGGTGTCCTCGGGAAAGCACACTGGGTCTGAGCGGGATGCATTAGTCATGTGCTAAATATGGGACAGAAATAATAATTTAGCACTTGCAAAGAGGACAGTAGTTACTTCGTGGTTAGCTTGTAGCCCAAGAAAGGGGAATTGTGCTCAGTACCACATGTGCAGATGGGAAAACTGCCCTCAGTGGTGAAGGGTTGGGTTCTTGGGCAGTATTTCTGCAGGTGGTCTTCTCAAGGAACATTTTTGCCACACCAGGGAAAGAAAATACTTTGTGGATTCCTTGCTTGTTTCTACTTTATAAAAAGTCTAAAAGTGTGCCATTAGCTGTGTTAGAAGGGGTTATTTTAATTCATCTCTACGTTAAATTCCAACACGTCCACAAACAACAGGAGAGGAGGGCTGACCCTTTTCTACCCTGCTGTGCTGGTGTGGAAGGGAGGGGTCTTAAACAGCGCCTGCCCTACCCAGGCCCCTCCTGCCTCAGCACTCAACACACAGCCAAGTCCTGCCCCTCAGAGCCTGTTGGTGCCCTGTGTCGTTTTAGGGCTGTCTGGGCAGAGAAGTTGCCTTGGAAGAATAACCTGCACAATAAATAAGGAGGAAAAAAAAAAGGGAAGGTGGATTAGAAGGGAAGGTGCCATACCTAAGGTATGAAAAGGGTATGGGAAAGGTGGCTGTGGCGAGTTGCTGCTCAGTTTGTGGAGGGGAGTGCCCACAAAGGGTACCTGTAGAGATTCTGCTCTGGATGTTGCAGCAGTGTCAGCTCTCCTGGTATACACCCTCCTTAGAAACATCAAGGATTGAGTTACAGTATTGTGTCTAGTTGTTAACTCATTTGCAAGTTACAGGGACTCTGGGGACTTCGGTTATATTTAGGCAGTCTATGCCAGTGATTGACTGAGCTTAGTATAGTTTTCTCTTTGCCAAACTCTTGAAAGTTTTTGCACTTTTTTCTTCTTCTTCTTTTTTTCTTTCATTTTTTAATGGGGACATTCGTGTGTCCCTCATGTTGTGTACAGTGAACCCACCGCATGCCCTGGAGGTCACTTATGTGTGTGTGTTTAGATGTGTCACTGCCATCCGCAGCACCACAGCACCTACCACATCCCATCAGGCTCATCAAAGATAACTTTGGCTTTCTTCTCTGTTCTCTTACCCCATTTTTCATGAAGATATCATTTGGCCTATTAAAGTCAATTATTTCCTTCTCATGGTAAAACCCTATTTCAATTCAAAGGGATTCAAAGGCAAGACAGCCTGGATGAAAGCCCTGCAGAATGAGTATTATCAGAATGAGTATAATCTGGAAAATTTTTCTCAGTAAGTAGTTCCCAGTGGTTCATTGAAAGAAAGTACATGGTCAAGTGTGATTTTGCAGGGCTCAGCTTTGAACCTGGTACTATTCAGTGTATCCTTTAATCCTACAGATGAATGAAATGGGTATGATAACACTTGTTACATTTGCCTGGCTTCCCAGGAGTGCACATACATTGCAGAACAGAATCAAAATTCAACCAAATCTTGACAGACTGGTGAAGTGGTCTGGAAAGGATTAAATGCAATTCAAGAGAGAGAGCTGTGAAGTACTATGCTCAAGTAAGTATAATTATCCTCATAGATGTGGGCTTAAGTATCACGTTTTCAGAAAGAGAGGCTGGAGGAAACCAAATGAGTCAGCAACAACACATGAAAACAGCAGAAAATACACGAGCTGGTGTGATCGAAAACAGAGGAATGAAGTAATTCTCTCGCTGTGGTCAGGGTCAGCAAGGCCTCTGACAACGGAGACGCCATTTGAAAGAGACTATTTGGTGAAAGTCTTGTGAAGAGCAACAAGTCTGATCAGAAGGCTAGAAAACTGGAAAGTAAGGAAAAGGTAGGAGGAACTGAAATCCCTTTGCTTGAAGGAGAGATCAAGAGAGGATATAAAAGTGGTCCTGAAGCCCTCTTCTTGACCTCCGTGTTGCACAAGGAGTTATGAACTTAGACTGCGGAAGAGAAGATCTAATTTAGGTAGGGAACTAGCAGCAGCAAGGAAGAAGCAAGTTTGGAAAAAATCTGAGGAACAGCAAAATAGTGCTTGAGTGAGTCAGTGTTGAGTGAATCGGGGCTGCTTTAAGCTTAGAAAGTATCTGTAGGGCTTTGAAGAACAGAGCAGACAAGTAGCTATTGGGAATGACACAAGAATAGTTGCTTCTGTCTTAGGGAAGGGCAGTGGGAATAGGGGATCTCTTGAGGTTACACTCAACTCTATTGGATACAGCAGCTGTTGAATAATACTTCATTTCTACTTGTTGGCTTTCTTTCTCAGCGACACTTAGCTGAGAACATTGTTGTCCAGCTGCTTGAAGGGCTCAACACATCCCAGTGACTTCTCAGTTGGCAAGGAAATATCTTTGCCCTTCTCTAAGAAATCTTCACATCTGTTTTGTTTTACCTTCTTTCCTTCCTCCTAGTTATTTTCACACCCATTCTTCTGTAATCCAGCAAGATGAAGTATTTTTTCATCCTTTGATGTTTAAATCCCATGGGTTTCTTTCAGAATTATTTCAGATTGTTTCCATAGACTGTAGAAGAGAAGCAATCTGCACACAGTATTAACATTCAAACTATCTGATGCTGTCCCCTGCAAAACCAGTAAGTATGCTCTATCCCTGTAAGCATTAAAGCCTTACATCTCAGTAAGGATTACACATCAATCGTGTAATCATTTGCTAACTTGAAAAGGCTACAGAATTGACCACAGAGGCCTAGACCGTACTGCAATGCTATTACCAATGCTGTTACCACGGGACTTTCCTAATTTCCTGTATCCTAGCATTTTTTTATTCAAACAATTATGCCAAATAATCATTGTCTTTGGGCTTGGAGAAACTCATCTTGTTAAGCTATATGTCTCCCGTCTTAGGTAAGGTAAATTCCAAGTTGATTTGCAACAAATTTTGCTAATATTTCCATAAAGATATAGGTACTTTTTCTCCAGGTAAACAGTGAGAAATTGAGTTAAAGCTCAGGGTCACTTATTTTAGACTGCTAGTTCTCACTGTCAAACAAATAGTGTCTGCAGATGAACATTTCTCCATCACATTAAATTAAATCATCTCTGTGTCCTTTACTGCTCTGTTCTTTGTGCTCCCTGTTTCCAGTTTCTCCAGCCATTGGAAAGAGTTCAGGAGTTGACCTTCTCCCTTAGTCTTCTCTACGTCTTTCAGCTCCAACCAGCATAGTATTCATTCTGCTGCTGTGGAATGGTTCTTTACCACTCTGGTGGTTCTCTACCTGGCAGAGGTAAGGAATTGCTGCTGGTTTCTGTGGAACCGAGCTTAGATGCTTTCTTTCAGGCTGTGTCACTCATACCTGCTACCGAGGCCCCGGGGGGTCTGAGCATTTAATTCCAAAGCCAACATGCAGGTGCTTTTTCCTTCCTGCGCATTGCTAGCAACCACGGTACAGTTAGCTGTGGGGCCGCGTTAAAGTACGACCAAGGAACTCATCTTGGTTTTAGAAAAATATACAAACTGATGTCTCCAAAGGATAGAGAAGCTCTCCTATACTGCCTGTTCTGAATGTGATAGTGAAGGAGAATTTTTTGTTAATTACGCAGAGTTGAAATGAGGATGTTCTGTCCTGGATTTCAGCCCCCTTTTTTTTTTTTTTTCTTTTTGAGAACTCTTTCTGAAAAATAGCCCCACTTTGTGCTGGCGACCTCTTGGTACATTGGTGCCACTCTGGGATCGAGTTCTCCGAATAATTGCAACAGCAGGATTTACTTCTCTTTTTTCAGCCCTAGAATAAAAGCACAGCTGAGAACGGAACCTGCGGTAAAGGAAAGCTCACCGCAAGGCATCCCCGCCCTGCCTGCCTTCCTCCTTGGGCAAGCCACACAGGGCAGGCGTGGGGGCTGGATGTGCACAGGGCTCTTAATAGCTCTCCTGGAGGAGCTGCTTCGTTTTTACTCCTACTAAGTAGGACAGAAAAGAGGAATGTATAATTTTTTAGCGCAGTGCTTCACTTTTGCAATTTGCTCAATGGATTAGCAGCTCGGAAATGGTGTAATGACCACAGCAGACTGATTTGGCATTTGTGTTTTTAGTTTCTTTTTAGTGAATATTAACAGTTCTGACTTTTCTTCCAAACGCGAAGGGTCAATAGGCCCAATAGATTTTGTGACCACTGAAGAAAGAAGCGAAGACCCACACCCCCATCTTCTGGGGAGAAATGCTGGCATATGAGTGGATGAGCAGTGATAATATTCACAGAGTACCTCAGAATGAGGAACCCTCTGAAAACCTGTGCATGCTTCTGCAATTCCAGTGCCCACAGAGGTACAATAATTTAAGACGTGACTTAAAGAACAGCTTCCCTACCTTCATATGATGCATTAGCACATACACCTGGCTTATACTGACCACAGTGTGCTGGTCAAATTTCACTTGGTAAATACCCCTGAAGCTTACTACTGGTGGCACGTGGCTAGGAGTTTGTTCCCCTCCTGCTGCATCACTGCACAAATACTTTGCTGGCTCAGGATAAGATCACCACCCACTGCATCAGTGTTTCTTCAGCAGACTTGGTTTTGTTAATCAGTCTATCTTTCATTCTGGCCTTGTTTGCTGAGAGAGCTACTTCAGAGAGAGCCTAACAACACAGGAGTAAAAATAGCAACACGAGTTTCAGCAAAATGTGGCATTTCATGCAAGTTATTTTTCCTGTTTTCATCTCCTGAATTTTCTTTTTCTAATCAGCTTAACTCCTGCGTAGATGCCACTTCCCCCCCAGTGTATTTAGGCTAGGGAGGGACTCTCCCAAATAGTGGAGGAACATGGAGTCAATAAAATTGACTTCTCAGAGTCAATAAAAAACCAGCTGGGTCTGAAGTGCAGGAATTACCAGGTGTTAGTATTTTATACAGAGGCAGCTCAGAAATAATAGTCATGATGGACAGAAAATAACATAAGTGGGCCAAAAGGAAAATCAACAGCAGACTAGCTGCCCCACGGGCAGACTCTTTGTTCCAGTACAGGACAGTATTGGTCTGACTGATCTGACAACCTTGGTACAGGCTTTGGCATTGCCTAACAAACAAGACACTGGTGACAGCAAAGTAGTATCTTCCAGAGAATGACAAAATAGCAACTGTGGGAGATGCACCAGCATGCCCTACTTAGGGCTCTGTGCACAGAGAGCTTGGCAGTCAGTGAAATAGCCCTAGGGGGTGGCAAGGGGGGAAGAGAATATTGCATCTCCATTTGACTTCATGCTGCCCACCCAGCTGTGAAGACAGGCAAGGAAACACAGGTCACAGCACAGGGAGTACTGCAGGGATGGAGGAGCCCAGGTGCTAGGGATGATGTGGGCATGGGAGTCCCAGAGAAGGGAGCTCTCAGCAGACTCTTACAGCCTCTGGTCTGGGACCCCTGCTAGACAGGGACACGTGAAAGACACCCACGTTGGCCACAGGAGCTGCACCCTGTGCAGCCAGTCTATGTGCAGGCTAATCACCCCTCCTTGTTGCTGAAGCTGCTGCTTTCTTCCACACTGCAATGCTATCAAATGCAGAGCAATGAGGGGCAGCTGTTGTCCCCAAGAAGGCTGGGGGGGATCCACAAGAGATGCTGGGAGGTGCAATAGCATCTCCCTCACATGAAGCTGAAAGGGTTGTTCTGCCCTGTCCTTCTCCTACAACCTCCCCTCCAGAAAGGAAAAAAAAAGGTTAATTTCTTTTTTATCCTGCTTCTTAGCAACAGCACCTACATGAAGATCTGAGTGTAAGATCCTTTCCCCCCTCCCAACACCCCTTTCCAAGCAATTAGCACACTGAAGCATAGGCAGGAAACAGGATGGTGATGTCAAAACTGGGACACATGAAGTCTGTTGCCTTTTTGCAAGGCTTTGCACCATATGGACCAAACTGACTGAGAGTGGTTTCTGAGTCTTTCTCTTCCCTATGGAGACCTGCCTCCACTGCAGCTCTGGTTGCTGCCCCAAATTGCCTGCTTTTCATAGAATCATAGCATCGCAGATATCCTAAGCTGGAAGGGGCCATTAATATCATAGAATGGCTTAGGTTGGAAGGGACCTCAAAGCTCACCTAGTCCCCACCCCCTGCTGTGGGCAGGGCTGCCCCCCACCAGCTCAGGCTGCCCAGGGCCCCATCCCACCTGGCCTTGGGTGCCTCCAGGGATGGGGCATAGGGTCATCAAGTCGAACTGCTGTCTCCACACAGGACCACTCAAAATTCAAATCCTGTATCTGAGAGCATAGTCCAATCCATAGGGAATCAAACCACGAGTGGCCACAGCCACCAAGACTAGGCCTGGCTCTAGGGGCTTGCCTGGGGCAGCAGGGTTCTCCCTCACAAATGGGGTGTTTGAGATGTCCATGGGCTACATCAAAGTAGTGTTGCAGAAGAAGTGAGGCTGTACCTGGCAGCAAGCATTTTGTATGGGAGAAGTGAAAGAAGCTGTGGTAGTACTTGTGTTCCTCCTACTTCCCTTGGGGGAAGCTGCCAAGCTGAGCTCCAGGCTGTGGCTCAGTGAAACTAGGTTGCTCAAAAACACCTGAGAAATGAGGAAAATGTTTCTGTTTGAAGTCACTTGTCTTTTGGAGCAAAGCGGAGCAGAGAAGAAAGGCAGCTGGTGACATATCCAGTGCAGCGCCAGCGCTGCTGAGCCTCGCTTAAACAGCCAAATTTTAAATTGCTTTCAATCTGGTCTCTGGATCTTGCTGGTGAACTTGGGGAGGCAATTTATGACTTAGAAGAGGCCAGGGAAAGATGTGGGTCAGACAATTCATGTTGGGATATCTGGGGGTGACCAGGTATGCCTGTGCTGGAGAGGCAGGGGGCTGCTGTGTAATATGTGGCCCCACATAGGATTTGCAAGTGGGACGTATGAGCAAACATCTGAAATACCTCCAGATGTAGGTAGCCATCCACAAACACAGCCTGGGTGTGCTCTTGAGCTGGTGGGGAGGACCTGCATCTTGAATAGAGAATCAAGTGAATTCAAGCCCTCTGCTTTCACTGTGTATTCTTTCCGAAAAGGATAGTACCCTAATAGTAATACCTTAGATAGTAGTACCCTAGTATATAATAATAATGTATATATGTTATATATTATATATATAAATAATTGTATGGAAACTGTTGAGTCACAGCCTGAACCACTGATTGAGCACCTGGGGAAAGGAGAGGGTCAGCCCTGGGAGCACAGGTGAAGGCAATTCAGCTGCGTGACCAGAAGGGGTGGAGGCTGCACCCCTCTTAGACCTCATTTAAGGGCTGACTGCTCCTTTGGAAGGATCTCTTTCTGGAGATCTCTCTTTAGTGAAGCTTTCCCCTGTGAACCTGGAGTCTTCTGATATGGGTAAGCGATCTTCTTCCCTTCTTTTCTCTTCTGCAATTCTTTTTGTTATCACACCTTTGTTGTAGCATCTTTCCCATTGCATTGAGCTGTCCGGTTACCACAATAGTATATTATGTAAGTATTATTTTCTTTATAGTACCACAAACAATGTTATTTCCACACAAATTTTTGTCCTTCAAACTCCCAATTGGAAGCTGAGCAAATAAGGCAGAGCATTACAGTGTGAGGACAACGTCACGGGGGGGCAGGAGAGAAGGTGGAGGTGTGAGGGAAATGCCTGGTACTTTCCTCACACAAGGTTTTAAGAAACTGAAATCTCCATGAGGTTTTTCCTCTTTGTTTCTTGACACTTACTGAGATTTGCCCTCCGAGTGCTTCATCTGACAGTCTGACTGTGCTCCTCCGGCTCTACGTGGCTGGGAGGATATGTAACACCACGCCACCTAGATGCCTCTTCCCAGATTGTCTGCTTATCCCTGTACTGGCTTTGTGATTGATCAACACAAGGCAAGCAGTGCTAAGACTTTGAAAGAACCCCTGCTTACTTCAGCAGCTATGTCAGCAGCCGTCACTGCTGTGAGGCAGGCCTAGCTCTATGAGTATGCCTGGGTGCGGTTATTTCCCTTTCTAAGGCCAGAACCAACCTTTTGAGGCAGTCAGTAAGCCTGCAATTAAGCTATTGGAGTAGATCGTGTTTTAGAAGCTGCAGTAACTTGTGGAATGAATCACCAGACTGGATGTTGTCAGGCTTTTTTTTTTCCCCCCTTAGCGGTCAGTTATGTATAAGAAGGGAAGTAAGTCAGTGTAGGAAGACCACAAAACATGTTAACAGCGTGACAGCAATTGAAGGGGTAACCCAGCTCAGTGAATTTGTGGGGTTTGCTTTCTTAATTGTTGTTCTCTCTTCAGAGAGCCACCGGAATAGCAGTGTGCTAAGCTTTTAGTCTGTGCTGTCCCGTTCTTTCACCTCCGCCTCACCTTCAGTCAAAGCCAAGCGCTATCTATGGATAGCATTACGTCCTGCTGTTCTTGGAGGAAAGGCACCACAAAGCAGAGCTGGTTGCTACTCTTGCCTGAGCTGTGTTTAAGATAGTGCTTCCTGTGCTGTAGGAGAGGTCCCCAAGAGCGCATAAATATATTATAAAGCAGCAGAACTCTCAATAATTAATTTTCAGCATGGACAAGATTTTATTCCAACCAGACAATGTAAAAAGCCCTTTGGATTCTCACAGTCTGTAAGGGAAAAGCTGAGACTATTCAATCAAAAAGCTGTCATGGAAGAGGCTAAGCCAACATGTTCTTGTCCCTGTGCAGTGGCACTTTAACTCTGGGAAAACATGCAGTTTTCAGTGGTGCATGTCAGTAATAGAAATACCACGCAGTAGATCCCTTTTTCAGTCCTTCTGTCTTACTTTGCAATTGGAAATGGTCTTGCAAAGTGCCAGAATTACACCAGCCCAGAAAATTGGGACATTCTTTTCCATCAGCAGAGTACTCTGCTCATTCCTGACATTACTCCCAGCTCATATACAGCACATCAGTAGTTTGGGAAAATGAATAGTTTGAGTACATTGAGGCAGGAATGGTTGATATATGTACTATATTGATACCACTTTACATGTACTGTGAGCAGCTAAATAATTCCTTTGCTGAAGTACTGAGATATAAATAGAAGGTGATAGTCTCCAAATGAATAGTAACTCAGCTCTGTGGTCCGATAGCGACAGGACAAAGGAGAACTGCTTTAAACTAAAAGAGTGGAGATTTAGGTGAGATGTTAGGCAGAAATTCTTTACTGAGTGGGTGGTGAGGTGCTGACACAGTTGCCCAGAGAAGCTGTGGTGCCCCATCCCTGGAGGTGCTCAAGGCCAGGTGGGATGGGGCCCTGGGCAGCTGAGCTGGTGGGGGGCAGCCCTGCCCATGGTGGGAGGCGAGACTGGGTGGGCTTTGAGGTCCTTTCATGCCCAAATCATCCTGTGGTTCTGTGATTCACTTGAGTAACTCAAGCTGGGGCTAAAGAACTATTTTCATGTGAACTTTGGGTGGCAGAAGGTGGAGAGGCAGTTATGCTTGTGTAAGAAAGCTGTGGTGCCTATGTGCCATAGCTAGCTTCAGAAAAGAACTAACAGATGAGGAGATTTTTCTAAGGACACAAAAATAAAACCCACACATGAGCAAGGAATGTTCCATGGTGATAGCTATTATTAGTACTTTTCTCATCAGGAGGTGCATGGAATCTCTGCTGAATGACTTATGAAGCACCTGTATTATTGCAGGCAGTCGTGTGTACGCATTTGGGATGCAACCATGGAGAGGCCATGCTTCCTTATAGGCATGCAGCAAAACCTGGCAGCAGGTGTACGGCCACCCTAGGCACAGCATTAATGTTTTGTGTCCGGGTTCAATACCATTCTGACTCTGTAATTTGCTGTTCTTGCTGGTAGGCCTTCCCTGGCTGTAGCTTGGCACTGGCTGGACAGGCGCAGCCCATGTGGCAGCATCTTTCTGCCAGCCCTTCTTCAGCTTGACCCCAGGCTACAGCCTCATAATACAAACAAAAGCCAGGCATCCCAGTTCCTGCTGTTGCTGCTGAGGTTTGAGACAGGAAGGTTTCTCGTGATGCTGCCATTTCCTCACCTCTTTGCCCAGAGCATGTGGAACTTGAAGACAAATGAGTCTTACTAAGGGTACTGCCATTAAAAGGTGGTAATAAAAGCATAACAACTGTGTGACTGACAGCCAGAGGCAGATTTGCAGCCCCATGGCAAGGACTGCACCCACAGTGACATGTTATAACAGCTCTCTCTCTCTCAACAGCCTTGTGGAAAAAGCCCTCTCTCCTTCATACCAGTGGTCTGTGAGTTCTTATGGCAGCTGCTTTACAGCCCACTTCAGTGAGTTTCCTCAGACTTCCCCAGTCTGAAATGCTGTGTGTTCCTATAATCAAAATGCCACTCATCACTTGGAGGCATTTTTCATACACTATTTATTCATTTAGTCAATGTGATGAATGTGGGGAGTGTTAGGAATCTGTGATAAGAGGCCTGGAAGTGGGCTTGTTTGCATTTAGTGCTGTGAGATTAAAAAAGAAACTCTCTGCTTGCGTAGGCAAGGAAGGTATTGAATTTCTTTTATCACTGAGATGGTAAAAAAAAAAACAAAACAACCAACTTGATTTCTTTAATTTCCTCTGTCAAGGAGGCAATGACTGCTAGCACAAACACAGGGTATAATCTGTGCAGAAGATACAGTGTTGTTAGAGCTGTTCTCATCACTGGCGAAATGAAGAGCAAGGAAGTTTATGGCTAGGGGACAGAACTGAATATTTAGGAGATAAAAATCAGTGTAAGAGTGTAAAATGAGAGATTTAATCGGTGCCCCACCTTGAAGACCTGGGTCTGGTTTCCTATCTAGTATATCAAATCCAAAATGGAATGTTAGAAGCAATTATGCTTGGGTTCAGATGGCACAGAGTTGGAAATGGCTTGGTTAGGGAGTGTTGTCACTCAGAGCCTTGTTTCTGCCACGGGCAGAAGCACAGACCTTATCTCACCTGTTTGCTAATCCCTCCTCAGGCGATTGATGCTGGTGGCTGGTTTGTGGTGGTTCAACAGTCAGTCACTGTGGCTGCGGAGTCACTAAAGGTGTTACTGGAGCCATTGTACGGATGGATGTCCTGTTGGTGTAGGAGGGACCTACTTGGCCAGAAAATGCCCAAGGTTGCCTCTACCTCCTGTGTGCCCTGCCTTCGGCTTCCCCACGCATCTCCCTTCTGAGGCCCTGGAGGCCGGCCATCCCTTGGCTGAAATGTATTCCCAGAGCGAAGAACTCAAAGGAGATTTGTTTTGCAGAGCTTTCCTTTGCTCAGTGTGCAGTTTCATTTCTGATCATGTTCCCGATGTTCCCTCTGATGAATTGTAGCGCTTTGCTAGAATGTAACTTGCTGTTTTGCTGAGTACCTAGTGCTGAAGGAAAGGTCTGGAACTGGGAGATCCAGGAGTATAATGTCCTTTATCAGGAGGACAAGCAGCCTCCAAGCTGGGAATCACACACAGCATGGGAAGACCTGCTTTTAAAGGCCTGGTACGTCAAAAGCCAATGCTGGCTATTGGGCTGGGGGCTCCCAAGTCACCTGTAAGCCAAGGAACCATCAGTCACAAGACACAGCAGACTGAGGCCTGCCCCTGGAGACTGATGCTCCATCACTGGAGGTGTTCAGGACCGGGTAGGATAGGGCCCTGGGCAGCTTGAACTAGTGCCTGATTTAGTGGTTGGCTACACTATCTGTAGCACAGGGTTGGAACTAAATGATCTTGGAGGTCCCTTCTAGCCCAAGCTATTCTAGGATTCTCAAACAAACATTCAGAAATATTAGTTTATTTTCTGGAAAACAAAGAAAATATAAGATAGCAACCACCATCAGTCCCACCAACAGTAATGCACCTTGCACTTGCTTGGTTTCTTTTTTTCCTGAGAATAAGGAAGCTCTTCTGGCACATGGCAGCACTGTGCCACCATCCTGGTCTCCTGCTCTCACCTTTTGAATGACTGTATCTCAGTACCTGCAGGGGATTGTAGTGAGGTTTTGGTGATGGTCCTGGGGACAGTCCAGTGGTTATGAGCTGTCACAAGACATGTCACCCACATGTTATGAGGTTGTGAGGTGTCGCCCACAGCAGCAAGCAGTGTACAAGGCTGCTGAGTGCTGGGTGAGGATGATGATACCACTGATCTCACCGTCTCCCAGAGCGAGTGGTGAAAAGCCACAGCACTGCACCCTCAGCTGAAGCTGCTGGGTGCAAAACAGCCAAGTGGTCAACCCCAGGCTGAGGGTGAGCGAAAGATGTAGAACACAAAAGTTGGGATGTGTGATTATTTAATCATCCTAGAGTAACTGGAAAATGAAACCTAGTGGTTAGCCCTATTAAAAGCAATGAAAGTTTGAGCTATGTGAGAAATAAAAACATTGCTACAGCTTTCTGATAGAATTTTTTTCCCTGCTGTTGAAATAAGGGGAGTTGAGTGGGTTTTTTTTTTTTACTTCAGTGGCAGGAATTGGGCTCTATGGACAGACTTTCTATTCCCATGCTTTAAATTGTTGCCAATAACAAAAAAATCAATAGGAAAAGGACCCCCAAAACACCCATAGCGGCAACACAGAGCTGTACAACTCTTTGCTATACAGTTGATATTCTTATCTAAGCTTGCAGGATGCTATTTTTCCTGTAAAATAAGAATCGGCTAACACAAATCCAGTAGGCAGGAGGGTAAATGTATACCCCATGAAATCAGCATGCTCACAGGGCTGGGAGCTTGGCAGAGCTTTGCTGATGCCCCAGTGATGGCACCTCAGGGGGGCTGCGAGCACTCTGGCAGATTCGTGGGCAGCTTCTTACATCAGTGTGCTCTTGTGAGCCAAACCCTGATTCATGCTGGCTGTACAACCACTTAATCTGATTATGGGCTGGAAACACAGCTGTCAAGAGGACAATCTCTGATTTATAGATAAGTGGTGGGGTTACAGAACTGCACAAGGAGAGTTAGGAAGACCCATAGGCACTACAGCTGGGGCATGGATATGTCTCTGCCAGCTTTTTCCCCTGAAGGAAAGGAGTAACGAGAGAAGGGACAAAGAAGGAAGGAACCTGAAGAACTAGAATTCAGCATCAGCTAAATATAGAGATCCTGACCCAGCTGAGACCCAGCAGCTGGACTGGGGAACTGCTCCCCACCAGAAAGAGATGCTGAAACCCTATAGAAGTTGAAGTTAGCCTGGTGTCACAAACCTCCTTCTTGGGGACAATCCCCAGTAGCTTTCTGACAGGACACTTTTTCAAAGCCATCCCAGTAAACTTCTGGTGCAGGCAAAGAGAACTATAACATCTATTTGATATGAAAATTGTGGCTGTGTGTGGGGCTGGGATGGGCCCACTTCACAAGAAACCCTCAGCAGCCACAAAATTCTCTCATAAACATTTGAAAGCTGACAATTGTCAGGTGGTAACAAGGAAAATGGTTATCCAAAGTCATCCAACAAATCTGTGGCAGTGAATGGAAGGGGAAGTTTTTTTGTTTTTTTTTTTTTTTTGCTGAAACTGCTTGGCAAAATGTCCTTTCAGAGCTGAACCTTGAACATGTAAGTCTTTAAACAGCAGGGAAAGCTTTAAAAGATAAAACCATTACAAAGTATTGAATCTTCTGCTCAGTAGCTTCATGCAAGTTCCAAGGCTGTGGGAACAACAAGAACAGGCCAGACTCTCAGTCTCAGGCCCTCACCTCTCAGTCCCAGGATGGCATCTGCTAGTAACCCCAACCCAATGTGGGCTGGGGACATCAGGTTAAGAATAAAGATGAAGAGGAGAAACCTAGAAGTGTTCATAGGAAAAATAGGGCTGGAAGAGATCTCAAGAGATTCATTCCCTGCCCCAAGGCAAGGCCACTCTTGATCATAGAATCATGGAGTCATTAAGGTTGGAAAAGACCTCTGAGATCACCTAGTCCAATTGTCAGCCTACCACCATGCACACTGGCCACATCCACATGATCCTTGAATGCCTCTAGGGATGGTGACGCCACCACCTCCCTGGGCATCCTGTGCCACTGCCCTTTCAGAAAATAAATTCTTCCTAATATCCAACCTGACCCTTCTGTGGTGCAACCTGTGGCCATTCCTTCTCATCCTAATGCTGTTACCTGAGAGAGGAGGCTGACCCCCACCTCACCACAACCTCCTTTCAGGTCACTGTAGAGAGCAATAAGGTAGCAATAAGGTCTCCCCTGAGCCTCCTTTTCTCCAGACCAAACAATCCCAGTTCCCTCAACCCCTGCCCCTAAGACCCTTCACAGCTTCATTGCCCTTCTTTGGACATACTTCAGGGCCTCAGCGTCTTTTTATGATAGATACTGTCTGTATTGTTCCCAAGGGTTTTTGTGGGAAGGGAGCTGAACCTTCCTAGGCAGCCTCTCTCACTGCTTGTCATTCACATTAGGAAAAACTGCCTGCAGGCTGCCAGGGGCTCCCCAGCCCTGTCCTTCTCTGACCTCACAGATGGTTTTACATGAGAAAAACGAACCCCACCTGCTCTGTGCTGCCTTCAGGAGGGGAGGTTTCAGATGTTTAAGCCACAGCCCTCGCACTTGGCAGCAGTTCAGCTCTGCTTGCTGCTGGCCACTTGTGCAAGCAAGCATCCGATATCACACATACATTGCATCAGGCGTAACGGAGAACCAGCTGCCAGGAGGCATACGGCAATGTGGAGAGCAGGCAGTGTGGGTGAAGCAGTCGTCGCTTGGTTGTGGTGGGAACACTCCTTCTGTACATGACAAAGAGGGGTGAAACTTGTGCTGCTTGCAGTGAGGAGTGAACGGGTTGATTCAACTAAACAGTATCAAGCATCACCTGTTGCTGCTAGTTTTCGTAAGCAAAGGAAGTACTTTCAGTAAGTAAGGGATTTTTAAAGCCAGTAATCAATCAAACAAAAGCCAGAGAAGTTCATATCTAAGTCAGCACACATTAGGGAATGCGCAATGCCCAGCTGCAAGCACTAGAGCACTCCAACCAGCAGTTGACGATGCGATGCTGTACTGCTTTCATTAGCTGCTACATAGGAATGTCTCACTGCGAAAACTGAGGGAAGTCATAAAATAGCTGCACGTTGTTTATTTGCCTAACTGTCCCAGCAGGAGAAGGGCTTGAAATCCCCGGGGAGGATAGAGTGGGAGCAAGGGAACGCTACCCAAGATTGCAAAGTATGGACCAGCAGCTCCAGCAGTCCCTGGAGAGAAAAACTCTCCTAATAAAATGTTTTGCTTGCCTCCTCAGTCACGGGAGGGTTTTGACAGGAACAAAGTCTGTGTGTTGTCAAGATGGTGGGTGAAGCAAAGTGCTTGTTAAAGCTTCTCTGAAACCTTTCCTGGATGTCACTTGGTGTGATTGCTGGGATGCTGCTACAGCTGCTTGCTTCACAGGGGTGCAGTGCCCAGATTTCTGGGGAGATGCAAATAGTTTTTTCTCATTAGTACACGGTATGGCGGAGCTACTGAAATCCTACTGTGTGTGACCACTTCAGCCTCTCGCTCAGTGTTGGGCTGAGCACACAGTGCTCACCTTGCCATGGCCAACTGCAGTCAGCACTCTGGAGCATCAAGCCTAAATGCTTCCAAGGTGGAAAAGCGAAGCCCTCTGCATTCAGTGCCTGCAAAGCTCTTGTCTGGAATGTTTTCATCTCACACTCCTGCCTGTGCTCCTCACCTGAGCCTCACCAGGACCTGTGTGCCGCAGGTACCAGGCACCACACCATGCTGCACCAGGAGCACTGCTCTGTGAGCACCTCCATGTCCAGAGACAGGTCACACAGCAGCAGTATGGTTTGGGAATGAAGAGCTTTTTTAAACAAATAACCACACCCCTCCTCCAGCTGAGCTATTGGAGCAGCCCAGCTAAACTCCGCTCCATCTGCATTAAGCGTGGGAGCTCTGCAACTGCACAATGAGGAATCTCTAATGATAAGACGCATTAAAAAAGCATGTTGGAGATGAGATCAAAATAACTTGAAACTGGAACACTCTAAAACTTGGCAGAGAATCTGCTTAGAGAGTTTACGTGGCAGGGAGGAGTGTGATCCCCCAAATGGTGAGGATTAAATTTCCAAAATTACAGCAGGCCTATGCAATAACAACTCCATAATATTTTGATTTGGAAGGAAGCAAATAACATACTGCAGGATGCTGCTGCCATAGCACACCCCTTGGCAACACCCTCTTTAGGGAAAAAAGGAGAAAAAGGAGATCTTCCCATTGCTTAAGGATATGTAGGGGTAGAATTCAATGCATGTTTGCAGGAACTCCTTCCCTCCCTACCATTTTCCACCCTGAATCTATTCAGCAACAATCTATGTTAACAGAAACCCAGCTGTAGCCGAGCATGACAGCCAGCAGTGGTTTCTTTGGTATCTAACCAGTCTGACAGGCTTTTCTCTCTTCCTTTCATAGGATTTCTCTATGCCTCACTTCTGGTCAACCCCGTTAACTTAGCATGCACCTTTCCCTGGCCCTGTGTTCTCAGGCAGCGATGTGCAGTGGTCTCTAAAAATTAGGAGAGGACAACCTGGTTTTTAATGTTCTGTTTCTGATACTTGTGGTGTTCAGGACATTTGAGGCTGGGGTTTAAGATGCAGCCATAGCAGGAACCCAGCAACTGTTCTTGCTTTGCAGGCTAGCTTGTCCTTGAAGCCAGGTTGCTGGGTGTCAAGTAGCACTCTCTGTTCCTCTCTCATGGGCGCTCACCACATCACACAGAACAGAGAAGTGTCCCAGAGTCTGTGTGTCTGTCCAGAACACAGAAGGAAGGCTATGTGCTGTTCTCTGCAGTGTTGTATTACCCACACTCTCCATGCTTGAGTTCTGCTTTTACCCTGGAGAAGCTCTCTTGCTGCATGTCATGATAGGCTCTAAGCCTAAGAAAATAAGTTAGGCCAACAAAATGTTTCTAAAGACTAGATGAGCAACTGAAATTCATAATTCCTCTAATATAAAAGAATGACAAATACAACAGAGAAATTGATTCCATAGCACAAAATAATTCCTTCTGCTTTATCCCAGCTAACTCTTCAGTAACCTACCACACTCTCCTGCTGCTTGTATTACAGGAGCTGATGACTCCATCACTCTGTTTCTCCCTAGCATTCCCCACTCTTCCACAGGCACAAGTCACTTTTTTCTCTCAGTTAGCATTGTTAGGGTAAACTGCAGTTTTCTGAAGCTATTGCTTAACTCCGAGTGCACTCACCTTGGAGTCAAAATCTTTTGCTTTTAATTTGAGGAACTCTCTATTTTCAGTTATGCCTCTTGAATTAATAAAAGAAAGTCCCCTCGGACTGGTCTTGCTGCTATCATTAACTTCTAGGTTTCTCCCACTAACATCAGAGGCTTTTGAACCTGTTGACTAACATCACCACAAGTACTGAACAGTTTTACTGAGGAAAGAAAGCAGCAAATGTGCACGTGAGCATTAAAACTACCCCTATTTGCGGAGAGAAGTCTTATTTCAGACAGAACGACTACCTTGGACTGTGAGAACAGACTTTGAAAATGCTGAAATTCAGAAGTGGGTTATATTCCCTGTGAGGAGCGACTGAAGGAACTGGGGCTGTTTAGTCTGGGGAAGAGGAGGCTGAAGGGAAACCTTATTGCTCTCTTCCAATACCTGAAAGGTGTTTACAGCAAGAGCGGGGCTGGTCTCTTCTCACTGGTGACAGGTGACAGGATGAGGGGAAATGGCCTCCAGTTGCACCAGGGGAAGTTTAGGTTGGATATCAGGAAAAGCTTCTTTACAGAAAGGGTTGTTAGGCACTGGCATAGGCTCCCCAGGGAGGTGGTTGAGTCACCATCCCTGAATGTGTTTAAAAACTGTTTGGATATGGTGCTGAGGGACATGATTTAGCAGAGGGTTGTTAGAGTTAAGGTAGTATGGTTGGGTCATGGTTGGACTCGATGATCTTTAAGGTCTTTTCCAACCTGAGCGATTCTATGATTCTATGATTCCTGACCCCTCCATTATACAATTTGTAAAATCAGACATAATGACAAAGTTACTACTTCATATCTGGCATCTGGTCCTCCCACAGATTCCGGTAACTTAATGTAACTCTACAGCTTTGCCGTATTTTCCTCCCTACGTTTTCCTATTGCCAAATATTAAATGTCAGCTGTTAGTAAATAAAACCACTCACATCTAAATGGTATTCCAGCAGAACGCCTTCCAATCCAAAACAAATATTTGGTTTTATTCCTGACACTATAAAAATATCTTACCAACCACTAATCTACTTGTAGTTGGTCACTAGAAAACACACTGGTTACCACTGATATTATCTTGATATCATCCTCCAAAGAGAAAGCAGCCCTGAAATTAACTTTAGCAATCCTGAATTCCTCAAGAACATTGTTACAGTAATGATACTGCAGAGGGAACAAACAGAAAGGACATTACTTTTCAGAATTACATGCTGTTATGAATGCAGACACAATATAAGGCAGTGAGTGGAATACAGTGGAAATCTATCACAAAGGTCTCAGAAACTGTTGTGAAAGTAGAATTACAATGAGTCTCTTGTGTGATCCTGATTGCTTATTCATAATGGATGGGGTGAATGAAAGGAAAAGAAAAAAGCACCTTGCACATAGAGCGCAGCTTTGGTAGGACCTGGCTGCCATGTCCCCTGATGGCATCGAGACCCAGTCCAGCCAAAGCTCATCAAAGGTCATAGGTGTCCAATCTTCATGTTTCATGCACACCCAACGTCCCACTGCTGACTCTCAAAGCGTGCACCAAATATCCCAGCAGCTCTCAGACCTGAAGCCTCTTTTAGCACAGCCAGGTGTCCCCAGGCATAAAGCCCTTTATGTGGGCTTCGAAGGGTGTCATCCACCCTACTGCTGGCACCAGTGCTCGCCTGTTCCCACCAGGATCTCTCTGTTGGAGCTCAGGCAGGGAAACCTAACCTACAAAACATTGTCCAGAGCAGCTGGGTCTCCTGGGCGTCCTCATGGAACTCCCAACATATGCACCAGCATGTGGTTTGGCACAGCACAAGCAGCTGTGTCAGCTTATGATTCAAAATGCACAATTGCCAGGGGTGCTGGCCACAGTTAAACCCTCTTGTAGCTCTGGGCTTTAACTAGCATCATGTTCAGGATACTTTCAGTGCTTCTAGACAATAGCTGTAGGTTCCTGCAGAGGGTGCCTGGTGGTGTCAGCAGTCCCATCCATAAAGGGATGGATGTAACTTGATGTTAATGAATATCACAGATGCTAAACATCGCTCACATAAACTAAAGAATTAATTCCTACCAGCATCTCCGTTTATAGCATCTGTGGATATTAGCAAAGGAATAACATTGACAAGTCAATTGAAATAAGGACAGAAAAAGAAGGTGTTTAGTCCAATTAAAATGTGGATGAAACTGCTGTGTCTAATGAACATGAAAATAGGAGCTGAAGGTAATGAGAGCAAAGTCAGCTTTATAACCACATGAGTCGCTGTCCATGGAGGTGGCAGTGAAGGACATGGTTAGTGGGCATGGTGGTGATGGGTTGATGCTGGGGCTGAATGGTCTTTTCCAACCCTAGTGATTCTATGGTTCTATGAACAAATGTGGAGGAGCCCCAGTGCAAACCACCCACCGGCTGCACACCCTGGTGCACACACCTTCCAACTCTGTAGCAAACTCCTCCCTGTGCACACTCGGGACAGTGTTAACAGGAGCATCTCAACACTTCCCAGTATTCAGTCTGCTGAACTGCTGCAATAAATTTCCTCTGCTTCTGTCACTGATCATCTTCTTTTGCCACAATCAGGAATGTGTTAAAAAATGGGCATTGCTTAGCTGTGCTCAGTCCCTGGGCACTGGATGTCTGCCTGAGTTTGCTGAGCATCCATTGCTGTAGCCATGCTCCTGCTCCAGCAGGGAGCTGCTGTCTTGTAAGAGTCACAGCTCTCAGAAAGGCATCTCACATGAGATGAGAAATGCCTTCCTTGCCATCTACCACACTATCTGAACAAAGGTGTATTCATTTATTTTATCTTGCATTTTAATTTTATGAGCTGTAACATCTCACATGACATTTTTTTTTTTGCAACTGTTGATAATTTTGTTAATTTTTTTTTCCATCTAAATTAAGGCCCATAATGTCTAGAAGCAAAAAGAAGTCATGTCATGACGTGTATTACAGAAAGGCTGATGATCGTCAGCTGCCCTTCTTAGAGCAGTCAGACACAAAGGCCCTGTGCATAAGGCAGGCTTTCGTTCTGTGAAGAAACAGGAAATTCTATCTTGCCTATATCTTATCACTTTAAAATCCTACTTTTGGGACAGACTCTATAAGAAATGTCCCATTTTTCTGCAACAACCAAAAGTGAATTGGATCTCACCTCCCTCAAGCAAGAGTTCCTTAGAGTCACGACTCTACAACAGACCATAAATTTTTCAGCAAAGCTTCATGAGTCACAGGCTCTATGGGAAAAGATCCATTCAGCCAGAGCTGGTAATTACACATATCCATCAGTGGCACTCAGTACTGGTGCCTAGGAGAGGAGACTGCAGCCCTGTGTAGGTGTGCATGGTGGGCAAGTACAAGCTGCAGGCATTGCTCTGCTCCCCTTCCTGGGAAACAAAAGCAGCCTCAGCACCCTGTTGGACCCACAGGTTCTGTAAGGAATGAGAGTTAAGCTCATCTCAGCCCTCTGATAGTCTGCTCTAACAAAGATGTGCCACGAAGAGTGTTGATGTGAAGTGGACTTATCGGGGTGTATAGATTTATTAGGCATATAATTTATTTCCATTTCACAGAATCATTGAGTCATAGAGTTGTAGAATCATAGAATGACAGAATGGCTTAGGTTGGAAAGGACCTCAAAGCCCACCCATCCCCACCCTGTGCCGTGGGCAGGGCTGCCCCCCATCAGCTCAGCTGCCCGGGGCCCCATCCAAGCTGGCCTGGAGCGCCTTCAGGGATGGGATATCTTGCAGTACCAACCTGAATATTTCTGTGGAGACCTACTTTTAATCTATATAATGGAACAAACCCCATGAAGTAACTGAGACAAAACAAACAAGCAAACAAACAGAACCACCTTATTTGTAGTACTTTCTTTTAGTGGAGAGCTTAATTGGAGTGCTCTGGAATAAGCAACTTAGCGTCTCTGCCACAGTCATATTGTGAGGTCGTCATGGAAATGAGCTCATAAGTTGGGCACACATGTTTGCCTTCAAGGAATAAATGCCCTCTAAATGCCATCTGCCACTGGAGCAAGTAGGTCTTAAGCTTCTGCTTTTCAATGACAGCAAGAGCAAAACACTCTCTCTCTCAAAAAAAACCAAAAACAATAACCTGAGGAAGGCCTCCCAAGGGTGAGTAGCACTGCAGGATGAGCTGCTTGATGGAATAGAGAGCAATGGCAGGAGAGGGGCCTTAGGGACCGTGTACAAGTGCAGCTCTCCATTCCTCTCCAATACCAAATAATACCAGAATAATTGTGTCATAGTACAAAAGCAATACACACATGCCAGAAAAATAAGATCATGACCCCCAGTCATAGCTGCAGAGGAGACAGTGCTTTTCTTAGAGTTTCGACACAATTAACCTTTAAAGTCCTAATGATCACCTTCAAGTAATGTCACATTCCCTATTTCCTTTCCCCTTCCAAGCCTTCATTGTATGTAAAGTATCATAATTGGTAATTTTTTTGGTATGGATTTCTTGCCTAGTTCCTTCATTTAGATGCATCTTCTACCAGGGAAGATCTCACTTCATCTGAAAAGACAGGTTTCCTACGAACAATGAAAACAGGAAGCCACGTCCTCCAGAAAAGCTAATTCATGCAGCATGGCTCTTGAATATATAGCCCAGCAATACACAAGTCTTGAAAGTGGCACAAAGTCTCTCTGAGAACACTTCACATTGATTAATTCTGTGGGGTAGCACAGTACAGATGATTGATTTTGGTCTACCAGGCCTTTCTCTGACCTTTCCAGAGACTGTTTATCTGTGCTTGAATAGACAAATTTGAACACAAATAGCATTATGACAAAAACATAACCACATTCTTTAATCGATTCTGCCATCACTGACTGCAGCAGTTTAAAGATGCCACTGTAGACCTTTTAAGAAATGTCTCTTTCTGTTAGTAAAAATACTAACATCAGCAGTAGTGATTGATCTAAAATTAGTGTTCTGATTGCAAAACAGTAGGTAACTGCAGTCTTTGTAAACAATGATGAGACATAGGCTGGCCCTGCAGCAGGTCCCAGGCTGTGGATGATGGGGCTGTGCTGTCACAGCAGTTGACACAAACTCCACAGCAGCTCCAGGCTGTGAAACACGCTCAAAGTAACAATACCCTTTCTACAGAGCTGGAATGTTGGGATCATGTGCACCCTCAGCCAGTTTGTGGATGACACCAAGCTGTGAGATGCAGACAACACACCTGAGGGAGGGGATGCTGTGCAGGGGGGCCTAGATAGGTTCCAGCAGTGGGCCCAGGTGAGCCTCATGAGGTTCAATGAAGCCAAGTGCAAGGTCTTGTACATAGGTCATGGCAACCCACGTTACTAGTACAAGCTGGGGCATGAAAGGATTGAGCACTGCACTGCTGAAAAGGACTTGGGGAAACTGGTGGATGGACATGAGCCAGAAATGTGCCCTTGCAACCCTGAAAGCCAACCATAGCCTGGGTTGCATCAAAAGAAGTGTGGTCAGCAGGTTGGGGGAGGTGATCCTGCCCTTCAACTGTGTGCTTATGAGACCTCATCTGGAATACTGCATCCAGATGCGGGGTCTTCAGCACAGGAGAGACATGGACCTGTTGGAGCACATCCAGAGGAGGGCCACAAACATGATCCAAGGGATGGAACACCTCTCCTACGAGGACAGGCTGAGAGCTGGGGCTGTTCAGCTTGGAGAAGGCTCTGAGGTGACCTGGGAGCGGCCTTTCATTATCTAAAGGGTGGCTGTAAGAAAGAAGGGGACAGACACTTTAGCAGGATCTGTTGTAATAGGAGAAGGGGAAATGGTTTCAAACTGAAAGAGGAGAAATTTAGACTCAATTTAAGGAAAAACATTTTTATGGTAAGGGTAGAGAAGCGCTGACATGTTGCACAGAAGGTGGTGGATGCCCCATCCCTGGAGACACTCAAGGTCAGGCTGGATGGGGCTCTGAGCACCCTGATGTAGCTGTAGGTGTCCCTGCTCGTTGCAGGGGAGTTGGACCAGGTGACCTTTAAGGGTCTCTTCCAACTCAAATGATTCTATGATTCTATGCTCACCAAAGGTACTTAAGTACCTTCAGTTGGTAGCTGCAGCATCAAGGGGATGCTGTTTTCCAGTTCCTGCTGAAAAACTTACTGACGTGCGTACTTTGGTGCTTCTGAAGAACTTCTGGGTGTATTGCAAAGACCCAATATGCACGTGTAGGTAAAATATTAATTGCTTATGTTTTAAGCCATACTGGATGTATCCAGCATTCTTGCGCTATGAAAGCAGAGGAAATGTAAGCAATTACAGGCAAACTGAATTGCTCCATCTACACTGCTCTTAGAAGTTTTTTTCTGTTTCAAAGTGATGTGACGTTTTTGGGTTACACTTCAGGAACTCAGTGCGGGCTCCTGGCTTTGTACTGCCGCTCCAAACAAGCAGCGATTCAATTATACAGCCACCCAGCCCTTCCCCAAAACTAAACCCTCTCAGGTCCGGAACTCTCTTCAGTGCAGGTTTTAAATAGAAAGGATAAGTAGGATAAAGCTGGTTGCGGGAGCTACTTTATCTTCCATTTTTTCCCTCACGCTGATTCCCCTGACCTGGCCAGGCTCTCAGGTCCCTGGTGCTTTTCTCCTGCTGGGAGACGCCAACCTCCGTGTGCTCTATGAATGAGCAGGGGTGTGAAATGGAGACAAGTCTGTGTCAAGGAGCTCTCCTCCCCAGTTTCAGGTCCGTCTACTGCAGTGCTGTGATTTGGTGACTGTGACAGCCATTGCCTTAATACAATGGCTTCACCTCACATGTTATACTAAATGAAAGGGCCCGTTTTGCTGAAGTGCTGTTGTCTCAAAATATAAGGCTGTACGTTTTATACAAAAGTATATAAGGGATATTCCTGCTAAGCCATTGTGCAGATTAGTCGACAAGCTTATTGGTATTCTTTTACTGCACAGTGTTTCCTTCATACTTGGAATATGTTCACCTTTATTCAGTACTTGTACTAGTTGCATAAAACCTGGATTTTGTTTTCTGAAAGGCTGGTTTGCATCCAGAGAATCTATCCCAGCATCTTCACTCCTATCAGAGCAAGTGGTGTAAAGTTATTGAAAGTAGAAAATTTTGGTTTTCACAAACATGAAAGCACCTTCGGGTGGGTATTCTGGGAGAGCAGCTGATATGAAAGTTAGAAGTGAGAGCTGACTTCAAATAGTTTGGCAACTGAGTAAAATGAAAAGTACTTCTCAGTCTTAATATTGCAATGGTAATATTTCACTGGAAGGCTGTATTCCTCCCAGAATTGGTGTGATGCATGCAGACATTCGTTATGCCTGTCCATCACTCGGGAAGCAGCTGCTTTCCATTATTTAATGCAGATGCTGTACAAATAGTTCTGCAGTATTTCTCCTCGGGAGGAACACTGTGCTCCTGTTGAGCTGCCTGAGCTCAGCTGTGGGCAACTACAGCCCACACCGGCTTCTGAAGGCGACTTGCAAAGAGGACTTCAGGATTCTGTGCCCTCAATGGGAAGCTGCCACCAGCACTTAAAAGCTTTGACAAATGCAACCTCTGCTTATGGGACAGGATAGTAACCTGCGAGGGACTACAACTCATTTCTTCATAAACACCATGACTTAGAGTCCCTGCCTATGGCACGTGCATTCTGCTTGGGTTTAAGTCACCCTCTGGTGTGATCTAAGTTTTGCTCTTTTAACAGATGCTCCATGCTGCATCTGAACTTCCCAAGCCACATACTCAGGTTAGTATCCACTCCATGCCCAGCAACTTGACTACTGCTTTTAAGCAGTAGTGTGTTTTGCATTTCTTTAGCCCTACTCAGGCATAATCTGTTGTTCATTTTCATCACTTTCTCTTTGCTTTCCAGCTTAGTTTTCCAGCATGTCACTCTTTACTCAGATCAAAAGGATTAACAGAACTAAAAAGCTTACGTAAACCATTCATTATATTTGGCGCAGGTTGCAGTGCCTGTGCTGTGGACGTTGTAACCACTCTGTGTAAAGGAGCAGCTCTGGACCGGCTCATTGCTTTTTTCAGCTGACTGCAAATCCCCTACCTATTTTGAAAAAGGTTAGGGTTGAAATCCTCTTTAGCAGATCACTATGAGTGGGATTTATCTCGACTAATTTTATCCATCTTAGTGTTATGGGAACAGCCCAAGACCTCACCGATCTCAAGGAGCAGAGTGGAGGCACCTGGGATCTTCAGCCATTCCCAAATGTAGAGGATGAATTGTTTCATCGTCTACGAAACAATTTCATTATCTAAGGAGCACAAGTGAGCAGGGTTAAGTGGATACTCAACAGTTAGGAAAGTGAACCAAACCCCTGCAAGCCTTTGCATATTGCTTTCTGTCTGCTGTAGCAAACCACAGCTGCACACCTGAGTATCACTTGGGCAGGTCTGTCAGGCTGTGCTCATCAGAGACTAGCGATGTAGTAACATAAATCATCTAGACTGCTCCACCCCCTTCATCTTCAGAGGAGGACCTGAGGGGCCACATTCATCTCAGAGCCACATAGAAGGTGCAGTGGGGCAGTTCCCATCTCACCCACATAATGCAGGGAGTATATGCTTCTCAGAGCACGTTGCAAGTGGGAATTAAGTGAGATTTGCTCTCAGCCCATTGTGGGATTTAATTTCCTTGGATTTTATGTAAGCAGTCACCAACACTATTTATCCCATGGCATTAGGTAGTGTGATCGGAAGATGCTTTGGGGTATTCTAAATTTTCTGCAGGATGTTGAAGTCCTCTGTTCTGAATGAAAACAAACAAACAAACAACAACAACAAACAACAACAACAACAAATAAAACACAAAAAAAAAACCAGAAAGAAGTCATTTGGCTGTGACAGGACAGTGTTATTTTCTTCTATTCACTGCCTCTAGTTTTTTAGAAGTATTAGAGCATAACATAGCATAACAGAGTAGAAGCAAATAGAGACACAGAATGGTTTGAGCTGGAAGGGCCCCCAAAGCCCACCCAGCCCCACCCTGTGCCATGGGCAGGGCTGCCCCCCAGCAGCTCAGCTGCCCAGGGCCCCATCCAAGCTGGCCTTGAGCACCTCCAGGGATGGGGCACCACAGCTTCTCTGGGCAGCCCATGCCAGTGCCTCACCGCCCTCTCCATGCAAAATTTCTGCTGTTTCCACCTGGGATCGAACCAGGGACCTTTTGCGTGTGAGGCAAACGTGGTAACCGCTACACTATGGAAACCTGGCTCTTGTTCAGTTTGGGCTCCATTGACTTCAGAGTGACATAGATATGAAGTGGAAGAGTAGCTGTGCACAGCTTTAGTGGTACAGGGACAAAGAAACATCACCCTGTAACAGCAGTTGCAACAATTTTCCTGGTGACTCTTACATTTGATTGGATGTCAGACGTGACAGAATAGATCTGTGTAGAGTACAGTAGAGTGGAATGGAATGGAATGGAATGGAATGGAATGAAACAGAATAGGTCTTAAAAGATCATAGAATGGCCTGGGTTGAAAAGGACCACAATGATCATCGAGTTTCAACCCCCCTGCTATGTGCATGGCCACCAACCACCATACCAGGCTGCCCAGAGCCACATCCAGTCTGGCCTTGAATGCATTCAAAGATGGGGCATCCACAGCCTCCTTGGGCAACCTGTTCCAGTGCGTCACCACCGTCTGAGTGAAAAACTTCCTCCTCATATCTAACCTAAACCTCTCCTGTCTCAGTTTAAAACCATTCCCCCTTGTCCTGTCATGAAGTCCAAGTGCCTGACCATGTCAGGGCTCGCCAAAAGTTAAAGGACAATAACAACGGCATTGTCCAAATGCCTCTTGAGCACTGGCAGGCATGGGGCATCAACCACATCACTAGGAAACCTGTTCCAGTGTTTGACCACTCTCATGGTAAAGAAATTCTTCCTAACATCCAGCTATTCCATCAGCACTATACCTCCTAAGTGATGCAGAGAATGAGACCGCCATTGTTCTGCGTGTGAATTTCCATACTGGCTGATAATTCACCTGAGAATTGCTGAAGCTTTGTTTTATCCAAAAGGATGAGATGGAGGAGGGCTTACATGTGGTCTATAATGATAAAGCAGATCATAATTGTCCAAAGGAGGAGGGGAAAACAAAACCAAAATAACAGTTCCTATCTTTTAAGTTACAAAAGTTTTGTCTGGCTTGTACGGGTAATTGCAATTGTGACTTGTTTCCTAGGAATTCTTAACATTAGCACCTGTTAATTATTATGAACATGAAGGTATCTAATACATTTTCTTTGCCATGTGCCCTGCCAGGGGTCTGCTGCAAACTCACCATTATGCTGTCAGGAGTCTCTGACTGCAATGAGTGATGACAAAGTGATTTCAGCTTCTCTGAAACACACCTTGGACCACTGAGTGTTTGGGGAAGGGGGGGAAGAGGGGTCATATTAATATTAATAATAAAAAAAAAAAACAGAACAAAACATGGAATCATTCTTAGGGTTGCATTCAAAGACTTACTGCTGTGAAATTCTTAGCATGTTAATTTGTATTCAAAAGGTACCTGGGAACCCCTTGTGATTTTCCTGTTAGTGAAGAGCTGAGTGTAAGCATCACATGGGTACCACTAACAAAGGCTCGGTGGGAAGAGGTTTTGCACCGCAGTGGCTAGGCATTAGTCATACTTGCATATTCTTCCTTCCACACGTTAAAAGTCTGCAGAGACAAAGAGCCGTGCCCTTGACATTTCTGAAACCCATCAATCTCTGTTGGTACTGAATGGACCCCTTGAAGTGGAAACACTTTTTGCCCACACAAGTATCACAGCGCTGCACGGAGCATCCCACCAGCGGACGTGTTACAGCCTGCTTTCCAATCAATGTTCTCCCGAGGTAACCAGCAAAATATAGTTCTTGTATCCAATACTGCTTAAAGCTTACTTGTCTACAGGAAAGCAATCTCCTCCTTTCCCAAAACAAAAACACCACTTAAAGTTACATTATTGCCAGGAATGAGGAGGACAGTGTACTTTTTATTGTCCCTTAAGGGTAGTTTAAAGCAAGGCTTCTCTATTAACTTCCATTAATGAGTATGGACAATATATCTACACTGCCTTCCCGTACACCAGTGACATATGTAACTATTTCTTTTTCCCTATGGACAACATATCGTGAAGTATGGTAGGTTTTAATACTGTATGAGGCTATGCAGATTATGTACAATTCAGCTGTTGCCATTTCTCTTTTCCAGATGACTTTTTTTCTCCTTGTTTCTTGCTTTCCTTTGAATTTTTGTGGCAACTGATTGTTGGTTTGTTTGTCTGGTTGGGCTTTTTTTTTTGTGCCACTTGGAGGCAAGTCAAGCTACAGTGCATACATTTTCCTGTATAATTTTCACAGCTAGTTTGGAGCAGAAATAAGAAAGGGCTGTTTATAAAATGACTCTGGTAGACCTTTCCGGTGAGGAGAAGTGCTTAACAATGAATACATAACAAGATTTTACTGAAGTTTGCCATCAGCTCTTTTCCCTATGGCTACAGGCTGCATTAGCACCAGTATGTAGGTGGTTAGGCCCACCCTTAATGTGCGAAAGCTATGGTTGGGCCCCTGGTATGCAGCAATGCCCTGGGATGGGCTTGCGGTGATGCCAAGTGCTGAACCCAGCTTGCCATTAGAATGGAAAGCCAGCAAAAGCCATTCAGCAACTTATCAGTCTCAATGCCGGCAGAAGTTTCCAATTTTTCATCCTGCACCAAGGAAGTACGATCAGCTTCCTCTATGTGAAGTCTTACCTTATTTTTTTTTTGTTCAAACAACATCTGCTAAACTTCAGGAAAAAAGCAGAGAAACAAACCTTCCCCCCAGGGCTTTACCATGTTTTGGTGGCCAGAAGCCATGTACATTTTGGGGAGCAGCAGCAAGCAGCTGTTTTTCAGACTCATCCCAATGCAGCTTTAAGACTTGTTCCACTCCTGTAGTTATTATTAGACCGATTCAGTCACAGCTTCCAACACTGACGCAAGCGGGGCTTTTTAGCCTGCTTTCCTAAGGAAACACTGCACATGTGATGACACTCCAATCGGTCTTTCCATCAATACACGGAACCCACTGGTCAGCTTCAATCAAAGCAGCAAATCAACAGCTTTGGAACCCCCAAGTTCGTACAATATTCCAAACCACGAATGTCTGGGCAAAAGAAAATGAAAGAAAAAGCAGTACAGCCTGTATGAAACCCCAGAGAGCCCACAGAGAGGTGTTGCTATGGATGTTCCCCTCCAGGAAAGATTTTCAAGACTTTCCATCTCCTTGGACACTGGTGTGTCCAGCAGGAAGGCAGATGCCATTAGTTCCATTATCAGTTTTTATAGCACTGTCGTGAACTTGTGCTTTCTTTCCCGTTTCTCTCAGCATCTACGGTGTCAGCCCTTTCTGTGCGGTGAAAACCGAGGGTAAGTCTTGTGAATGTCAAGATTTTCTCAGAGGGCTTTGCTGGCACAGGCTGCAGTTGTTTTCTCTTGGCTGGAGAGAACAGCCAGATCCACCAGGACAGTAAGGAAAGCTTTGCTCACCATCTGAAAGCGTGTCTTTGTTCAAAGAGGCATTTCTGCCACGAGCACGTGTGCCTACAGGGAGCTTCCTTCAGGGACTCAGCTGGAAAACAGGGCCATGGGGGCAGACCCAGAAGTACTGCAAATCCTCCGTCTGTCCCTCTGAATGACTGCTTTAACAAGAAGGTACAGTGACAGCCTGTGCTCACAGAGACTTCAGAAACAAGCCAGCAGTACCCTAGTTTTCCTACTAGATGTTGTATTTTTAATTCAAAAATTCACATGTATAAGCAGCACGGTAACACATCTCCTCTAACAGCAGCAGCCCAGAGGCAGTGTTCAGCAGAAGACATCTAGGAAGGACAAGTTGAAGCTGGACATGAGGAGCTTGCGAGGAGCAAACCCTCATGACGGGCCTCAGCGTCAGCCATGTCAGCAGACATAAAGCCGTGCTCCTTCACTGGTGCAGGCTAAAGCACTCAAAGATGCCACGAGTTATTTCTAGCAATGAAGCCAACATCCTTCCAAGTGATTAATATTTTTCAGACATTAAAGTATACAGATATACCTATTCCTCTCGATTTTCTTTCTCTTCAGTGCTGCAATGCTGCCCAAATCCAGGAGCAAGAGAAAAAGAGGGGCTCTAAGAGATATGCAAAGTTAGCACCATTGTCAACCAGAGAAACCTCCTTCAATTATTCAGTGTCTGCCGCTCTCGAATTTCCCATTCTTACAGCTTGAGCTAAGTGGTGCTGCACGCATTTGGCAGCAGTTCTTGTTAACTCAGAGGACAGCCAGAGTAAGGTACACATGTATTCATAGGACAATTAATGTTTAAAGATGAATTTCATGGTCAGATATTTCCATATACATTTCCAAACTATCTGCCAAATACATATTTGTCAAGAAAAGGGAACTCAAATGGAAAAGGTAAATATAATCCTAAGGAGACACGAAGCAGAACTGCTTCTTTTTCTTACTTCATTAACAATGAGAAAATTAATCATTAAGCTCAAACAGACCAAATTATGTGCAAAACAGCAGGCATTGAAAGCCAGTGACCAACTGAGCACGGACAACCAAGTAGCCATGGACAACTAAGAAAGCCAGTCTTTCTGGCATTTACCATCAATATTTTGAATCTGAAAGACAAACTGGATCTGAGTTCACGACAAAACCACATTTAGAAAGTTAATGTGAGAGTTCAGTGCCTGTGCTGCAGTGTTAAGAGACTGAAAGATTCAAACAAATCTCATTGAAAGATAATGTAACTGAAGAAAAGATAAACTAAAGAAAGGTAACTAAACGAGGGTAGGAAAGTGACGTGAACTCTAGGCAGAGCTGTTGACAAGCAGCATACTCATTTTATCATGTTTATCCTTTCGCAGAATGGCATCCTCTTTCAAATCCTCTTTACAATTTGATAGGAGAGCGGATGCTTCACATTGCCAGCCAACATTCCCCATTCACCTGGTCTGCTGTGCTCGTAGAGCCATGGAATATCCTGAGTTGGAAGGAACCCATGAGGATCACTGAGTCCAACTCCTGGCTCCACACATCACCCAAGATTCGAACCTTATGTCTGGAAGCGGTGTCCAAACTCCCCTTGAACTCCAGCAGCTCAGTGCTGTGCCCACAGCCCTGGGCAGCCCATTCCATGCCCACTGCCCTCTGGTGCAGCCCCTGTCCCTGACCCCAACTGCCCCTCCCCTGACACAGCTCCATGCCGTTCCCTCGGCCCTGTTGCTGTCACAGAGGGCAGAGCTAAGCTCTGCTCCTCCACTCCCTGTGAGAAGCTGCAGCCGCCATCAGGCCTCCCCTCAGCTCCTCTGCTCTGGGTGAGCAAACCCAGGGATCTCAACTGCTCCTCGCACATCTTGCCCTCTGGACTCTTCACCACCTTTAAGAGAGTCTAGACGCTACAGCTGCCTAAACCAAAGAAATCCTCTTGCTTTTTCCAGTTTGTCAAGGCTGCATTGCCCTTGCTAAGCCTCTGCAGAACCACAGGCAGCATTTCTCTCCAGCACAGCAGCCCCAGTTCACCTACTAGGAGTGCTTGGCTCTTTGCACAGCAGCACCCGTTACGGCCCATAAGATCCACCATGGAAGGTACGCAGCGTACCTCTAGTAAAACTGATGAAATGACAAATAACACACTGCAGCAACTTCCAGGAAAGCTATATGTACATTAGCTCAGCAATGTGTGCAGCTTCTATCCACTGAAGAGAAGGCAAGGCTCAGGATATTATCTCTACTGTCTCACAAACCGCAGGATGGGTTATGTTCCATTCAATCCAACCTTTTTGATTCATGCAGCTGATCAAAAGGTGGCGGTGAGGGTATTTCCTCCCACCCCCACATACTATCCCCTCTTAAAAATGTGAAGAAGGGCCTATCCATTTAGAAGGGACCCTTCCAAGCCAAAGAAGATCCATCAGGTGGAGAAGGGAAGGGTGTGCGAGGGATCAGGTGCCACACTTACTGCAGAGCCTCCGCCGCCCAGTTCTGCGTCTCCAGAGCCGCGTCCGCACCCACTGCAGGCAGGGGGCCAGCTCCATGGCCGCAGGCACTACCCGTCCCCGGGGCCACCTGGGGCTCCTGTTTACCAGCCAGGCAGACCGACGGCAGCCCCGGGAAAAGCCCCAAGCAGCCGGAAGGATGCGGCGGGAGGCCGCCAAGGCCCTGCTGTCCCGGTGTCGCCACGCCATATTTTATGCATGAAGGTGATGGGACGTAATTTCATCCTGTTTCTCTGCGCCCAGTGTGTACGTGAGCTCCTGCGACGACGCAGAGGACACAGAGCATCAGCCTGCGCCTCAGGCCCCTGAGGAGCCACGTGGTTCTCCTGTAGTGGGGAAGGAGCCCATTGGAGAAGCAGAGCCTTCTGGAGCCACTTGACTCAGGTTTATCCAAAACCCAAGATAGTAGGTTTTCTAGGTTGTCATACAGAAAGCATGGTCTGTGCTTGAGGCCTCACTTCTGCACGTTGCTAGCAGCGTATGGGAGTAATTAATGCTCCATAATGTGTGTGTGCCGGTACTAGACTTATAGGAATGGTCAGCTTTTATGATTTATATTCTAGTTTTAGTTTTGACTTTACAGTAAGCTCCAGAGTACTACAATTAGCCCCATCACTGCTGTGCAAGGCTCTTGTCTGTACCATGACAAAGTAATTTCACAGAATCACAGAATTGTAGGGATTGGAAGGGACCTCAGAAATCATCGAATCCAACCCCCCTGCCAAAGCAGGTTCCCTAGACCAGGTTGCACAGGTAGGCGTCAGGCGGGTCTTGAATGTCTCCAGAGAAGGAAACTCTACTCCCTATGCTTCAATTTGTGGCCATTTCCCCTTGTCCTATCACCACACGCTGCTGAAAAGAGTCTAGCCTCTTCCCTTTGCCTCCCGCACCTTACATAACCTCATAAACATTGATCCAATAGTTTCAGATTTGTGGGCCAATGACTTTACAACTTCCTGATCTATAAGATTTGCTTCCACAAATATGTTTGTGTTTCTTCCATAAATGTTTCCTAGATCACAGCAAAGAGGTTACCATTCAAGCTCACTGGCACATCCTTCATCAGGTGAGAGCAAAGCTAGGAAGTGGAGATAGAGTTCATGAGCTGCAGACCCATGGGCAGTTTTCTCTGCATTGGACCCCCTGGTGCCTCTCTTTATCAAGGTTCCTGCTGTGAGACCACTGAACAGTGGCCGGGAGGATTGCAGTCTGTCAAATGTACCCAGTGTAACCGGAGAGGGGGCTGCCTGAGTTTCGGATTTTGTCACTATTTGAATCTCATCATAGGGTCACTCAAAGGCCATGGATGTCTTTTTGGTCTGACATAATCAGGTAAATCTTACTCTCTTGTTGTAATGGTAGACGATAGCCAGCAGATGCATTTGAGCTTAATTTTAAAGTTCATTGGATTCAACCTGGTTTTGGCTAGTTGTGCTATTTTGAATCCCTATTGTGAGTTTGAAAATCTCAGTGATATTTACACTTGAAGTTTTCATTAAAGACAATGTGTAGTTCATTCCCACTAGGAATTCACACAGGATTCAGAGTGACAACCCTGAACAGTCTGGAAATCAAAAGAAATAAATCCAAATAGCTGTTGAGGGGAGCTATAACGTTCCACAGTCCTCTATTTAATGTTGTCAGACATCAGCCACATCAGGTTATTCATTCAGAACTGACCAGAAATGAAAGTAATACGTGGTGTAGAAACAATTCTGGAACTGTGAAGAATTTGTTTTAAGTTTTAATTATTGTGCAGTAACTTCATTTTGAAACCAGTCAGAGTGAATAACCATGCGCTGTGGCAGACAGCACTGCTGGGGTCACAGGAGCAGCTACTCTAGATTATTGCCAGCCTGGTCTATTGGTTGATGACCCTGCACACAGCAGGGGGGTTGAAACTCGATGATCATTGTGGTCCTTTTCAACCCAGACCATTCTATGATTCTATGATTGTCTCTACCAACACTCTTCTAGTGTTTGAATAGGCACCAGCATCTATTTCTGCTCCTATCAAGAAGAGCTCATTGTATTATGGCTTGTCTCTGCTGAAATTGTTGTGGTACCAAACCAGAAGGGGTTCCTGGGTCACCATATCCACCCTCTAGCTGTCTTAGACAATCCTAGAATATTTCCAACCTTAACGACACCACGTATTAGGCTTCCTGCCCATCCTTTACTTGAGGAATAAGGAAATCCTCGTTGAGGGGACTTGAAGAGGCAAAGAGTGAATTTTGATTAGAATGCAGCACAGCTGTGATCTCAGTTTCATGAGTGACTTCGGTGGCTCTGATGCATCTAATGTACAGTAATAAATGAGCTGTAACAGCAGGTAAGTGTGGGCTGGAAGTTGCAATTAGATCTGAAGTGAGAAAGGTGTGACAGCTCTGGTGCACTTTATGTTTAAATAGTGCTTATAATTGTCTTTTTATAATCATACAGACTAATAAATAAGAATCATGTAAGAGACTAGCTATGTGGCATTACATTTTGCTTGTTTAAGGAAAATATGTTGCAATGATGAGTATATTTGTGCTGATGATAGCTTGTTTTCTTGATGTTTATCCCGCTCCTTTTTGTTCTTTTACTATTTTTTTTTCCAAACAGAAACTCGTCTATACTTAAAGTATTTGCAGTTATATTTTTTACCTTTGAGCAGCCAGAAGTCAGCATTTTTACCTTGTTTGGTTCGAATTCATTATTGTTTCTTCAGAACATTTGGGTGATTTGCATGCAGTCGTTTGGTATTAAAGCGCAGAAGAGGAAATCAGAGAAGTTGAACAATGAAAGTCATTTTCTTCCCTGCAACACATTCAGTTTTCCTCCAACCCATTTTTTTAAACCAAAGTTGATGTCTCAAGGCAGGGCACCCAGGATGTGTCTTCCTGCATTTTACTTAAAATCTCTGCAGAGAGAAAGAGACGTGCAATTATACAGCGGAAATAAGAACCGCTGAGTCAGTTCATACCCAGTTGTGGTTCTCCAATCAGCAAGAAACACTTTGGAGTATGAGGGGACAACAGCCTTGATTAAGCGTAATCACTTGAGATGTTACTCATCGCTGACATCTCAGCACAGTGTAGCTTTCTAGTGGCTGCAATTCCTCCAGACAGATCTCCTGCAAATGGCAGTGGCTACAAATTGATGCCCTGAGCCCCGGCAAATATCTCTTCTAGCTTTTCCCCTAACACTCTGTTGATGAGTAGACCCCGTTAATGAACCTTTTCCATCAGCAGATGGAGTCTGTTGTGCAGCTAGGTTCCCCCAGTTCTCTTAAAATGTCTGAGATGCTGGGATTGCAATTCAAGCAATAATTTCTCAGGTCAGTGAACCACAAGTCTGCTAAAATAGGCATCGCGTGTCAGATCTCTGTTTTGATGTAGAGTGGAATTTGGCCTTGTTTAGTGCTTGAAAGCAGTTCATAAGGTATAGCGATGTTAGTGCACGTCAGGAGTACCCTGTGCACTCAGGGATGCAGCAATGAGTGTTTCAAGTGAATTTCCACTTAAGCCACGGCACCCTATGTACTTCAGTGCAACGATTTAGTTAGTCAGTTGAATCACAAGGTAACATGGTTTATAAAGTACTGTGTAAAGTAACGGGGGAAGGGGAAGTCGGCATTAATGGCACATATAAACCCGGCGGCTCAGCTCTCACAGCGCTGCTGAGTCCTGTGCTGTTCTTGTGCCACCTACTGACCAGTTCCTTGTAACTTTCAATTCATCGTTTCCCTAAAATGGAACGATCTTTCCATTTATTTTTAAAGCCTTTTTTTTTTTTTTTTTTTTTTTTTTTTCTGAATTTTGCCTGAGTAATTGATAGCGCCTTAATAGAGTCAGTCTTTGTGTCATGGTAATAAGCTTTAGAGCTGAACCGCCCTACCGTGGGTGGATAAAACACAGACTGGCACCTAGCCTGATGCTGTGATCTGTGCTGCCAGCTGGTGAAACAGGCTAGAGAATGGCACGTGGATGTAAGGAGCTTGGGACTGGGGGCAGGGTGGTCTTAAATGATTGTGTCATCAATAAAGAATGGGAATTCCAGTGGAATCTCCTCCTTAGGGATGTCCAGACTGCCTGTCCATGGGCCTGGGCACCCTGCTCTGGATGGCCCTGCTGGAGACGGGCTGGGACCTGATGGGCCCAAAGGGCTCTTTCCACCTCAGCCATGCTGTGACTCTGAAAAGTGCTTTTGGATCACCTTTTGAACGTGTGAGCCAAAGCAACCTTTGCTACGCCAAGGCGTGATGCTGAGAGGTCGCTTCCTCCAGCTGTGTTTGCTGCCTCCTACTCATGCTCTGCAGCTGCATGTTTCAGTGGGGCCACGATCTCCCCGTGTACTCTTGAAAATATGTGCAAAACAAGCTTTCTTCATTGCTCAGTGGTCTGCCTCTTGCAACCCTGTATTCCGCAGTAAAGCAAAAATAGGAAAATGGGGTGACACACTTCTTCACTCTAAAGAACAGTGAAAATGTCGTATAGTCTTGCAAAGAGATGACAAAGAATCAAAAGAGAACATGAATAAATTTTCTGTTTGTGAACACCATATTTTCTTTTAAATTATTTAAAGTTCAGTACGTGCTCTTAATTAATGTTTTCCTTGAATTTCTCAGTTTCTGGGCATTCTAAAATCTCAACACGATTATCATGTGTTTATTAAGCATCTTTATTAATAGAATTTTGAGGCTAGCAGCCATTTGGATCATCTTATTAACCAATAAACTTGTCACAGTATACTGGAAAAAACTTTCATAAGTAACTCTTATCTTCTTTGTTTTGTTCTCAATAGTTCCTCAGGTGCCCTCTCCAGATAGAACCTGCAGAAAGCACCAAGTAGATAGCTTAGAAATAAGCAAACGCTATCCACTAGCATACATAGTGAGTCAGGAACACTGCAGGAAAGCTTCCTCTGACAAAGAAGGGCTTTCAGAGTGTGTTGCTGGGACAGAATAACAGCAGGAGAGAGAACAGTCATAGCCCTTGAAGTATTTATCTTAGCGTTTTTCCAGCAGATATTAAAAATACAGCTGCACCACCTGTGGTTCAAGAAATAAATATTGTACTTAAGGCTCAGTTCTGTTGATTCTCTTACGTAGTGGAAATGCTGAGTCATGGCCTGAAGCAGTGATTGAGCACCTGGTGGGAAGGCGGAGCCGACCCAGGGGAGCTCAGGTGTATGCAATGCAGCTGAGTGACCAGAAGGGGTGGAGCCAGGATCTGCCCTTCCCAGACCTCATTTAAGGGTTGGCAGTGGAAGCAAAGGATCTTTTGCTGGAGATTCCTGCCTGCATGAGGCTTTCTAAAGGTAAGTAGCCCTTTCTTTTATTTCTGTGGCTTCTGATTTGGGCTTGTTCTTATTTATTACAGCCTATGGCTTTGCCACCCTGCTATTATTGCACTACTTCCCATCCCATTATGGCATCACACCTTATAGTTTCCTGAAGTTGCATTTCGGTTCAGTACTCCCAGACAGGTACCTGGTTCAGAAAAGCCAGTTTAGTGAAGGCAAGCTTTCAGGCTCCCCAGTCTTCCCCAGGTATAGGAGTTAAATCTCCTGTTAACTCCTTTCAGGTGGTTAAAGTCAGATTGAATGGCATTGTCCTTCTCTTAAGGAGCAGACCTGAAATGGGAACTGCTGTGAAGGCAGAGCTTATATGGAAGCTCCTAGAACAACCTTAGAATCATTTTTCTCCTACAAAAGAGGCATCCAAGCAAAACACTGGTAAGGACACAGAGGGTTTAAGTGAATTTTTTTATTCAGAGAGCAGTGAAGTCAGGCAATAGGCTTCTCTGGGTGCTCCATCCCTGGAGGCCCTCAAGGCCAGGTTGGATGGGGCCCTGGGCAGCTGAGCTGCTGGGGGGCAGCCCTGCCCATGGCAGGGAATGGGGCTGGGTGGGATTTGAGGGCCCTTCCAGCCCATTCTATGATTTTTTTTATCTAGCAAGAATGCTTTATTATGATATTGTAGTTATGCTGTAATTAGTTAAGTACGTTTCAGTATAAATCAAAATAAGTGTGTTTTTAAGTTACATTACTTCTCAGACTTACTGAGCTGCTTTTTAACTTTCAAAGCCTACTTCCATTGCTTGTTTAAAATACTACTTCTGATAGCCCTCTTAATAACATCTTCTATTAACTTCATCTCACTTCTTCTAGCCCTACCTCTACTCAATATCTTTCTAATTTTTTCTCATTTTCTATTTTTTTAATTGCGTGTAGACATGTTAACATCCATCACTATTACTTTATTATTCTATATATTTTTCCTTGGAATTAAATTTTGGTGACGGCAACTCTAGCACAAAATCCAGCACTCCAAGAGCTTCACAAGGTCTATAAAGGCTGGAATGTTATTTCCTATTGCACAGTTATGTTTTTGCCAGCCCTAGTATGTAGCCCCATATCACAAAGAAAACTCATATCCTGTTTGTATTTCTGTCTTCATAACTGGTTTTCTGTAAGTAAACTTGTTAGGATTCTGATTTTATATTTATATGAAAGTGAGTTTTTGTTATGCTTCTCGTAAAACTTTATGGAACTGTATTGCCTTACACTAGGCAGCACTAATAATAAGAGTTTAGAAGATGAGTTATAACTTAGACTAAAAGCTAGATGTAAGTAAATAAACTCTTGTAATAAAATTGTTGGAAGGTATGGCTCACTACTTGAAATAGATATAAAGAAGGAATGCACTGTTACTGTTACAAGTACTACGTAGTTCTGCTGCATTCATTTGGCTTCATGACTTCTGGCTTTGTAAAGCTGATACAGACCTTAATGGCATGATTCGAAGCCCAGAGAAAAGTGTACAACTGTATTCTAAACTACTGTGTTTTCAGAGCGCACAAGAAATGTGGGAGGAGATGGGCTCAAATTGCTCTGTAGACTCACGTTAAAAATTCCCTTCGTGGCTCAGTTACTTTCACTCATTGACTGTCTTAGAAAAGTGTGCCTGAGGAAGTGTTGCTGGGCATTGTTTCTCACCCTTTACATATCAAATGATTGTTTTATTAGAAAAACTTTCAGCTGTACTCTCAGGACTTGCAGGCAGTGAAACACTTGAATTCAGTGTGCTGCTGTGTAGATGTATTGGTTGTCATCCAGTAAATACAAAAGAATCATTAAGTCTGCGGAGTTACCTTTCAAAAATGCTTTTCCTTGATCGTATAGCCCATAAAGCATCATCACTTTCTTACAAGCTTCTGAGCTTCAAAGCTGAAGCTTGAAAGTTGTACCAAAAATATTTGTAATAGAAATGCGAAAGGGAACATTCTGTGTTTCCACCGGAGCTGTGGCATTTATACCATGAGAGGCCGAGGCTGCAAAATGAAAATAAGCTCAAACCTAACTCAGTTTCACTTCAAAGTGAATGCCCTGATAGTGGCTGTCTTAAAATGTTTCTCTTCTGAGGTTTGGTTTGACACCTTGCAAGGATTTCTGGGATAATGACAATTCAGAGTTGTAGGAAAAGACAGGTTGAAAGGGACTTGTGGAGGTCATCTTGTTCACCTGTGCTTGAAGTACAGTGAGCTTCATGGTCTAAAAGGGTCACTTGCAGCTCCCTCAGGTTGAGCTTTGAAAGGCTGCAAGTGTTACACTATGAAAACAGAGCCAAGTACCTCATGTCCTATACTGACTTTTTTAAAAATGAAATACATATGTTTTTGTTTTTCTTTTTAAAGATTGTCCCCTGCAGATTTTCAGTCATGAATTTTCACTTTCCATGACTGAAGTGCTGGGGCTCTTTCCCCTTCGAGTCTGGTCATAGTTATAACTTGTGTACAGTTTCATCAAGGCACTGTTCCTCAGCTACACATCGGGGTGTTTTGTGCTCAGTGGAAGCACAGCTGTATATGACAAATTGGTGACATTTCACCCATGGGCTGCAGTGGCAGAGCCTCAGGTGTCCTCTGCTGCTCCTCGTGCAACCTCTCCTAAGCAACTCTTCCCTTTGACTTCCTGGTAGGTAGCATAACCAAAATGGACAACATACCTGTACTGTTGCAGAGCAGGTTCAAACTGGACGTGAGGAAAAGATTCTTCACCAGAGGGCGTTCCCTGGAATAGGCTCCCAGGGCAGTGGGCACAGCCTCATGTTGCTGGAGTTCACGGAGCATTTGGACCCTGTTCTCAGGCATGAGTTTTGAATGTTGGGTGGTCCTGTGTGGAGCCAGGAACTGGTCTTCCATTTCCTTGTGGGTCTCTTGCAACTAGGGATGTTCTGTAGTTCTGTGAAAAATACCTGGCTATATTAACTTGGTGCTGAATCAATCCATCTGATGGCTTCACAGAAATCCTCCTTCAGCCAGAAGGATTGACTTGTTTAATGTGATAGGTGCATCTGGGGAAAGAGCTGCTGTCACCTAGCAGAAAGCGAAGAGAACAACTTGCAGCATGAAAGCAGAACTGTTACTGCTTCTAGACTAGAAATTACAAACATACACTAAGTTGGTGTATACTACTGGGACACATGATGTGGTGTGGGACAAATTCTCCCAGACTGAGGAGCTATGAAATAGGTTTGGATGAGCCTATTGGCTCTAAAGTTCATAATGGCTCTCACATGAGTTATCTTGTACATAGCCCATATAGCAACAGAGCTTGGGAATAGGTAACTAACTTAAGTATGTTGCAGATGTTAAGGTCTCTGCACATTGTCACTATGGGCAAATGGCTGTTTGAATCACTAATGTGGTTTTCCACGTAGAAGAGAATTAAGGTTTTTTCCAGGACTTTTCCAGTCACTAAAGAGATGACTATTGTACTTTGGGTGAAGCTGTGAGATCTGCTCAAGCAAAAAGGATCAACCTTGGGTGAAATAATGATTTTGTTGTCAGCTTCTGAACTAGCCCAAGAAACCTTTCAAGAGCAGAAAGATGCTTTGCTGCTTTTCCTCTCTGCCTCCTGTTCCTGCGGGAAGCTTCTAGTCAAAATCTAAAGAAGGTAAACACATCCTCTCTGATCTGTTTGAAATTCACCTTTCTCAGGCTGATGTACAAATTGTTCTCATCTGACATCAGCCAGACTCAGTGGATAAGCAGGAATGTCTGCTTTTCCCCCCTTCACTCTATTGTCTGTTCTTCTCAACCCACGCTTCCACCTTTAATCTGTTTTGCCTAGCTGCCACTTCTTGTCTGCCACAAAGTGAGGATGCAAGGCGGTGTCTAACTGCCTTCTGAGCACTTTGTTGGTACAATCCCCAGCACGCCGTGTTCCTAGGAGTCAGTGTAATTTAAATAAAAAAATACACCTCCACATAGGAGGAAACGCTGGGTTCAGTAAGAGGTGTTTCAAGTCTGTTCCATTTCAGCTTGCTTGATCTAAGACTTCAAAGTCCTCTAGAGCAAAGTCTCCCTGTGAGATGGCCACTGAGCTGTCCTCTTCCTAAAGGATGGGCTGCTTGAAGCAGAAATTTCTTTGGCTGCTGGAGGAGCGAATCCTTCAAATGCTTTTCTCCCTGTGGAAGAAAGGAAATTGAGTCATATGCAATCACATTGAAACGCAATGGAAAGAGCACAAACCCACACTTAGGCTGTTATTTCAGTGGCTATCAGAAGAGCTAATAAACGTTACTTAAAGAAAACTTTGTCCTGTAGGGAGTGGCTAAATGATCCCAAATAGAATAGGTCCATTTTTTCTTTAACGCTTTCTGGCCACAAGGTGTCAATCCTCACTCACAAGAAGAACTCTAAGGGCTGGTATGTTTTTCCTCAAGCTGTACTGTAGCAACATTTATGGTTCTTCCAAGCCCAGTGGCAGCTAGGGAAACAGGGAATGAAGAGGTAACAAATGCAAAGGATCAGCATATAGGCCCCGTGCAAAATCTTCTCCCTTCACCTTGTCACCTTGTAAGGATATCATATCTGCCTTGTAGTGTTAGATATGCAGCTGCTCTGATGTAGTTAATAAAGAGATTAAATCAAATCTCAATTCTCATCTTTCTGCAGTATTTCAGTTTACCTGAGATATTAAAAAGCTGTACTCTCCTCAAAACATTTTTTAACAAATGTGGGGAAAAGGTCACCAAGGGAAGAGAGGACTTTAGAGGTGCATCCAGAAACTCTTAATGCTTCTGAGTAATGAATCACAGAACTGTGAGATAAAGGGAATGTGAGGCCTACAAAAACTTGGTGCTGTTTAAATGTCAGGCAGATTTTCAACAGGGCTTCACTAATGAAATACCATTTTGCCAACCGATGCTGTGTAAACAGCATTTTGTCTTCAGAAATCCTGAAGGAGTACTGATAGTCCAGCTGAAGTATGCCAGAGATATTTTTCCCTTCTGCCACAGCTAATGGACAGTGAATTCCCTCCAGGTTCATGCAGTGAACAGCATTTCCTCTGCATCCCAATGCTCTCCTTGAGTGCCTGTGTGGGAGGATAGCACTGATTTGCCTCAGTGAGAAAACTCACATTACAGAACATGTGTAATTTAGAGGTGTTTTGAACTGCATGTTTCAGTTTCGCTGTATTTTTTGCCCTGTGAGCAAGTGTGTGTTATTTGACTGTCAGTGCTGAGTGAATATTCATGTTTACTCTCTACTATGTCACATTCCTTTCTGAGGAATAAGAAGGCATTTTGTTCTCTCTAAGGATTCTTTCCTGGGTTGGGGAAGACAGAAAGCTTGTTCTGTCCAATCCACAGCAAGACAGTTTCCTTGTGCACACGTACTTCAGGTAGAGATAGTGATAGGGGAAGAGGAAATGGTTTTAAACTAAAAGAGGGGAGATTTAGGTGAAATTGAAATCGAGGGACATGGTTTAGCGAGAACCAGTGGTGAAGGGCGAATGGTTGGACTGGATGATCCTGTGGGTCTTTTCCAACCTTAGCAATTCTATGATTCTATGAAATGCTGGGAAGAAATTCTTTTCTCAAAGGCAGGTGAAGTACTTGCACAACTGCCCAGAGAAGCTGTGGCTCCCTCATTCCTGTAGGTGTTCAAAGTCAGATTGGTTGGGGCAATGGGCAGCTGAGCTGGAGGGTGGCAGATTATCTTTGAGATTACTTCCAACCTAAGCCATTCTATGAAAACCAAAAGACTGAAAACAGCATATTTTCATAGAATCACAGAATGGCTTGGGTTGGAAGACACCTTAAAGGCCATTCAGTTCCAACTCCCCTGTCACAGGCACAGACATCTCCCCCTAGGTGAAGTTGATTGGTTATGCCTTGCTATGAGCTTTGAGATGTTGAGGGTGCTTTGTACCATGACCACACTTACAGAAGGTAAACATGATTTTTATAAAAGCATGACTGGTGCCATATGTTAAGACTACTCACTTAAGTAGCTGTCTCCTGACATTAATCATTTAGTCCATAGTGATTCCTATGCCTGTTGGCACTGCTCTCCAGCGTGCGTGGCCATCAGATCTGCCAGCTTCAATGCAATGCGTTCCCTTGTGTGACAGTACTAGAGCTATCGGTCAGCAGGCTGCTGCTGAGAGCACCCGCTGATGGCCGTGCAGCTCTGCAGGCACAGCCAGGATGCAGAGCTTGCCTACCTGACCCTCTATTACCAATGGTGATGCATGTGATGGAAGAAACCCAGCTCGACTGCTGGGGACTTGGCTGAGGTGGCAGCTTGAGAAAATGCTTTCTCCTTCAAATGCAGCCTGTTTCATGAGGAAGTCATCACTAGACAGTAAAGACTGTGCAAATGCTGTGTAGAGTCTCTGGGGAGAGCGGAGGAAGGGAAGCAGCAAAAGTTAGATGGCTCTTCTAACAGGATGAGGAAAAAAAAAAAAAAGATAATGCTGTTCGTAAAGAAAGACTGTTCCTAAACTGAAAGAAATAAGGAGCTGCTGGGTGCAAATATTATGGTGAACACAAAGGACTTCAGCAGGCAACTTGAACACCCTGCCATTTCCCTCTACCCCTATCTGACCACAGCATCTGTGCTTGGAGAGTTGAGGCTCTCCTGCTGCCTCATGGCTCAGCAGCATTGGCACGTACTGTGTGCATTGCATGAAATGATCTGGCACGTGTTGCATTAAATGCTCTGGCGTGTGTTGCACCTCCCCAGGCTAGCCCATGTGCCTTGTATGCTAGCTCCTGGGCTGTTTCCCCTTCTGTGTGTGGCAAGAACGTCTGTCACATTTTCCCTAATGCAGAGGCAAAGGTTTTGTGGCTGAACATCCTTGTTTTGGAAATGCTGCATCACAGGGGCCTAATTCCTTTGCTGAGAAAGGAAATGAGTCGGTTGGGTGTGTGCAACTGGGAAGAGCGAGGAGGAGTTAAACCTTTGTGTTTGCAGCAGTTTTTCCCCTCTTTTTGTTGAATCTGGGCTAAATAAATAAGTCAGGCCAGGAGAGACATGGGACAAAATCTGAAGAACGTTTTTATGCACAGGTAAAGCATAAATAAGCTCTGTCAGAAGCCTAATTGTATCTGTGTTCGCACCGAGATGCTGACAACACGCATTTTGCTGCTTATTAAAGAACATTAATTTCAGATGCCATCTGATGCTAAACTGAAAATAGCTACAGCTACTCCCAGAGCAGCAGCAATAAAATAAAGGCTTGCGGAGACGCTGGCATACTGTGGAGCACTGCCCTCAGATCGGGCTGCAAAGCAGCCGGCCCAATTTGTGCCAAGCTGCTCTGGGCACCCCTCTTCTCCCAGGAGAAGGGGGTGCCCAGAGAACTCCCCTGCGTCAGGAGGAAGCCATTCGGGCAACTGCAGCTGCTCTGCTTACAGCTGGGATAGCAGAACAATATATCTCCCCAATACTTCAAGAACGTTGTTTTTTTTTTTTCCTGATGTCTGAGCTGTCTGCAATAAGCTGCCCATTCTTTCCCCAAGCAAACAGGTTTCTCTTCTCCAAATCCCACCCTTCAGGCATCCTGCTATCAGTGCTGCAGAGCCCCAGCAGCCCTGCTGTTGGTTTCTCTGCCAGGGCACCAACTGCGCTGAGCTGGATGCTGAATTAACTCCTCAACTTTTATTTTCAGCCAAAACCAGAGTTTCCTACCTCTGCTTCCTTCCAGGCCTACATACAAATGTTTCAGTACGTGGATCGTATTGTAGACTTACTTGGGGCTATTTTTAACAAGGTTATTTCCAGCTGTCATTCTCCAGATTTTGTTTTTGAGTTACTGCAAGCTTTACCCTTTTTATTTAGATGTGTTGTAGTTGAAGGAGCGGTAGGAAAAATCCAGGCCCATCTGCCTGCTTACAGCACACAGAGCAGCCTTAAATAGAGCTGCTCAGCCACTGTGGCCCCACATTTTCTGTGGGCCACCAGTCTGCCACATGGGCATATTTACCGTTGCATTTGTAATCTGCATGTACTGCCAGCAGGAACACAACTGGCACAAACAACCCAATGGAAGTAGTCTCAAAAAGGTTTTAGGCTTCTGTCGTGCTGACCATAACTAAGTGCACATGTAACGTTATCCCAGCTGTCCTAGTGTGGAATAACGCAAGGGACAAAGGAACTCAGCTCACTACCCAGATCAGCTCTTCTGCACAGAAAACTAAGCAAAGCTATCCATAAACATGCATTTGGTTGAGGTATGTAGTATGTTACAATTCTTTACTGAACATGTGACAGTGTAAATACCCTGAGAAAGTGACAGAGGTGACCATTACCCTTTTCATCGAGTCACGTGGGCCTTACTTTTGCTATGATGCTGCACAGCTTCGGCTGGTGTGCAAATCTTTTTACACATCAAAGGGCCTATTAGCAATGTGTACCTATTGCTTTTTAAGAGATGATAAAATTATCTCAGGTGCCTTTATGTGCACAAGAGCAAAGAGAGGACGAGAGGGAATGGCCTTAAGTTGCAAAAGGGGAGGTTCAGATTGGATATTAGGAAAAACAACTTCTCAGGGAGAATGGTGAGGCAGTGGCATAGGCTGCCCAGGGAGGTGGGGGAATCACCGTCTCTGGAGACATTGAAGGAACGTGTGTATGTGACACATGGTTAGAGGCAGTATTGGTGCTAGGTGGACAGTTGGACTGCATGATCTTAGTGGTCTTTTCCAACCCTTATGATTCTATGAAATAAGCTTTCCTAGAAGCAGTCATTAAGAAATTAACTGGGCATGGGTAGTGGTAGACCACGATTCACTCCAGCAATTGCTCTCTGCTGCCTGACCCACTGAGCATCTTACAACAAACCCACTTTCTGGCTGTGTATTAATCGAGGTAACAGCCAGGGTATTTGACATCAGGGAGCAGTGGAATCTTTCAAAGCGCAAAATGTAATGGGTTGTTACCAAACAAAAATTGGTTTTGACCTCTTGCTGGAGAATGTGGAGCTAATGCTTTCTATCAGCAGAGAGCTGTTAACTCATTGAAAAGATGACGCTGATTCCTTGATGGTGCTGCAAATGAATTAGAATGAGGGAAGGAAAATTGTCATCTTGCACTGAGCACCTCATAATTTTGCTATCAGTTGAAGAGCTAAGATTACTGCCAGCAGCAGATAACGTGCAGTGAAAGGAACCAAAAGAATCAAGTTGCAAAAGGGAAAAAAAAAGAAAAAAAGAAGAGCATTTGTGCAGTGAGGCAGCAAAGGAAGGAAGAAAGGGTAATAAAAACCTGATCTAATCAGTAAATTAACCACTTGTGGGTGCGCTGAAGGCTGCTAAACTCTACTGGACCATTTCTGTGGGACTGAAGATGAAAAAAATCCGAAATCATTCTCGGTACCACTTTGTTTTACTGCACGTAGATGTAATAAACTGATATATTTGTGCTTCGAGAAACTATGTTAGGGGAAATGACAGCCAAGGCTGGTGGATGGGGAAAATGCTTCCAAAAATCTCTAATCAAATTCCCGAGTAGATTTCGAATCTGCAGTGGGAGTTACCATTTCGTAATTGTTTTCAGAGATCATTTGAGCACTTGAACTTGATTAGAACTGGCGCTTGTATGCTAAGAGCAAGCTTCAGGCTGATTGTGAAATACACCGTTCTTGGTGTGCTGGTATGTTACACAAAGCGTTCAGAGGGGGAAAAGAACTGATACAGCTTGATCACTGGTGCAGAGAGTGAACTGTGGTACGGTCAGCTGTACAGTTCTGTATTTGCCACCTCTGTGTCCTGGCCTAAATAAACCAATCCTGCTTCTGCTCCCCTCGCTGGGAGGTGCCTGTAGTTGGGAGCAAAATATGAGATGGCGATTAAAAACTGCAAATATTAATTCATAAAGTTGTGTTTTGTGAACCAGGGCTTACTGTCTGGTGAAGCACATGGATGATTATTTTGTAATAACATTCATTCAGTAACTTTGTGGTCTTTTCCAAAATAGTTTGAGGCTAGAGAAGTGGAAGAGTAGACAAAGGTGTTCACAGCAAGTTAAAAGATCAGCGTAAGGGGCATCTGCCCTCCTGAGTATCATCTCGATACCACAGTACACCGACTCGTCGTTTACTTGAATCTTCTCATCTGGTTTGCAGTACAGCTCTGCAAAGAGTTATAACAGCCTGGTCAAGGGGCTCTGAGATGTGGCAATAGGGTGAGCAGAAACATCTTAGGGTGTTTTTTCTGGTAGGGTTCCAGGGATCTGCAACGCAGGCTTTCCTTCTGCAACCTTGTCGTATTTGTGGCTTATCTCAGGAATTCTACAAGTGTTTTTCATTCTGCTGTTTTCAAAGTGCTCCTTTGGCACTTCTGCCTTGACGCTGTTGCCTCTGCAGCAAAACATTCAGTGTTTTCATTGTCCTGCAGCAGTCCTGAGCAACCATCCTCATGAAGGGGAGGGAACATAGAGCAAGCCATGCTAACCCTATAGATCCAAAACAAACCATACCAGGAGCCATACCCAGACCCTGAAAAGCAAATGTCTGCACCAAAGAGCTGTTCCCCAGTGTCACTGCCACGTGCCACCTTGCGAACAGCTCTCCATCACTGTGCAGGGTTGCAGATGTTCCTTTGAGTGCACCTAGAAAATGCTTTGCTCACCCCTTTGAAGGCTGCAGGGATTCATCAGCACAGGTGCAGCCCCTCCATGCTCCTCATTCTTGTTACCCAGAACAGCACCAGGACTTTCAATTTACCGACAGAAATACAGCCTTTCTCTTCTCATAGATGTGCTTTCACTGATGCGACATTTTTCACTTGAATCTTGCCTTATTGGCTTCAGAATGTGAGAACGAGATCCTAGTAGAGGACCCTTACCGTTTCTGTAGAGTCCAGACTTGTCCTAGATATTTTATGGAACAAAAGAAGGAAAATCAGTCACCTTGTCAACTTATGGCTCTTTTAGAAACATACAGAGGAATTAGCAAGCAGGGGAAGTAAGGTGAGCAAATAGCAAGCACCCCCTAGCTGCATGTCCCTAATATAAAATAGTGCTAGGAATTTACTGGCAAACTGAGATAGCCATTGCTGGGTCTGACCATAACAGGATGCTGACACAGGGCTAATTAACACTGTGGAGCTGAGCTCGCTTTGAGGTGCTTTTCACTGCTGTAAATGCAAGTGTTCCTCTGTGCAGATTTGTCTCCACGTAGAGCTATTTAGTCTATCTTACTGAAAAAGTGTCATTCAGCTATTAACTCCAAGCCCCACAGCTAGTTGCTAAAGGTGGGCAATATTTGGAGGCTGCTGCCATCACGGAGCCAGATGCTGTGAGAGGTTCTGGTTTGCTGAAGGGGGGCAAAAAATTGTTCTTGCCATTCCTCGTGGCCCTTCAGAGTGCAGTATGGAAACTCAACAACCAGCTGGCCTCACTTCACACCTCAGTCAGCTGCTGTGCTCTTCAGCAAATGATTGGAAAAGTTCACCATATCAGTAGAAGTTCATCACATTTTGCAAGACTGAGTGGAGAGAAGGGAATTCCCCAAAACAGATCTGAACGAAGCCTAACAGTACTCCAGTCTGTGAGAAGGACCAACGCTTTGTCGGTCACTTTTCAGCCAGAGCTCTGTGGATGGTTTACCAACATAAATGGGAGAATGTTCTCAGAATATGCTCTGCAGGCTCCTGCACAAAGTAGAAATACCGTACAAAACATGACTTTCACAACCCATGTCAGAGTTCAGAGAACTTCTGTTTGAAAGGAAGAAACTCTTGGAGTCATGCATTCTAGCCATATCCCAGTCTTTCCCTAAATGTGGCTGGAACACAAAAGGTTGTTAGCTCAGTATAACTAGAAAGCTTTTTGGTACTTAAAATTTAACCTTTCTGCTCCCAGGGCAATACAGTCCAAGATGACTATTCATCCACACTTCTCAGCTTCTCCTTCCCTCTCCCCAGGGCTACAGGCTGTGAGATGGAGGGTTATTTGTCTACCCAGATAGGCTTAGTGTACTCTCTTTAAGGCTCTTGCTGACATCTTGCATGGTCAATGACCTCTCCGGAGTGTACTGCTTAGAGCTAAAGAACACATTCTTTGCAGCATAGGCTTTTAGGTTGAATGAAAGATACTGGTAATGATAGAAAGGCTGTTAGTAGGTTCTGTGGGGGAAGGAGTAAGAATAGTAAAGGCAGAGAGTGAAGCTCAAACTTCTAAAAGGGAGAGAAAGAATCATGTTCAGTTTGAAATTTAGGTCAGAGCTGCTCCAGATTTATTTTTGTACAGGTTCATTTTCACCCACTTCCCTGGCCAGGAAGAAAAACTGCCTTCTCTTTCAGTTATTTTGGGCAGTACAAATAATGTGTACAGAGCATGTTTCGCCACCTCGATTCCAGGGGACAGTTAATCTCACAGGGCTGATGGAAACCCAATCAAGGCGTGCTGTTTGATTAAGTCAGAGTCAACAGCAAGAAAAAGGGGCTTGCTGAGACGTGGAGAGTAATGAAAGTCTGTACTGAGGAGAAATGGGATTTCACAAAAATGGGGCACCTTGCCTTAGTGACAGATGAGCCGAAGAGCTGCAACACTCGCAGACCTGCTTTAAATGATTTTAAATGTTATATTTCCATTCAGTATCTTGCTAAGCATATTCCACGTGTCACTGGTAATGCCGGTACAGAACAGAAAAAGCTAGGATCCCAAATTAAGCTCCGTGTTTAAGAGTCGTTTGCTTTTGCTCTCCACTTCCACATCTGAAGTCATAGAAATGGTAACAGTTTCTAACTAAATGTGATGGGATATTCAAAGGATTATGCTGTCACGTGAGAGCTAAGTAGCAGAAGCAGATGAGCTCTTAAGAAACAATGATCCCGGCTTTATGCAAATATGCCTGCTAAAAGCGAATGAGGGAAGAGGAATATGGAAATAGATGATAATAATAATACAGTAGAGTAACCAGAATTATTCTGAATAGATTCCTTCTATTAAGATTTTTCATGAGGCGTCAGCTGCTCTCTGTAATTCTTTTCTTAACATTACCATCAAAGTATGCCTTATCAAAATATGCGTCTTTGCTGCTGCGTTTACAGTCATTCCGTTTAAAATAGAGACAAGATGTTATTTTGTACGGGGTACCGAAATAATTGTTAAGACCATACAGCAGCCTGGAGTAAAGGGTTTGAAAAGATTCAGTCACAGATGACAAGAGGGCAGTCACAAGTGTGTCATTTCCTTTGCTGAGCTCATGATAGATGGAGGATGTGCGTTTTTCCCTATCAAGTTTGTCACAACCGGTGAAATGAAAAGCAGGTAGCAATCACTCAGCAATCTATGACATATTTATTGTTTTACAATTAACTAGCTAGTTGTTTTCTGCTATTTTTTAATTCTTGTTTAAAGGTTTCTGGGCAGATGTGATCAATCTCTAGGTGCCAGATATCACCTTTAATATTATCGCTAAACATAGGCAATGACCTTAAAGATAAATATTGGGTAAAAATTAAAACCAATTATCTGTAGTAATCCCCAGGCCGAAAGCGTTACACACCATTTTTAACCTGAGTGGAAGTTGAGCTGGCATGGATGGATAGAATTTCTGAGCTCAGGCATAATTGGAAGTACGAGACTTTGCTGGACTGCACATACTGCTACAGGTTAGCTGCCCCTTGGTCTTTAAAATGCCCATAATAATTCCAGTGATTGAAAACTAACACTTCCTTAAGCCTGGCTAGCTAGTGCGGTGGCATGTGAGAGAGTATGGCCCAAATCTGTCTGCAGTTTATCAGTGCAGTAAGTAATATCTACGGAGATGTGAAGGCATAGCTGAGAGAAGAATGCACTCCTTTCTATTTATTCTCATGAATAAAGCCTTGCAACTAGCAAGGCAGGATCATCTATATCTATAGCTGTTTTCTGTCCTGTCTTTCATTGAGACATTTCAGGCTTTTGCTGCACGCTGCAAGGCAGCTTTGCAAATCAGATTTGATCATTTGATTCCTCCTACCAGGATGCTGCTCTGCAGCAGGATGACTCCATGGTGTGACTTGAATGTCAGTCTGACACCTGCTGTCAGCAACAGAAATCTTTCCACCGGCTTCGGCAGGAGTAGGAACGTGCTGTAGATCGCATCATCATCATATTGCTTGCGTCGTGCTATTGCTCCTATGGAAAAGGACAAAGATTCCTCAGTGTTAAAGCCACAGACCGAGTGGCAGAAAGGTTAGCAGGGAGGACATCCACCCGGTGAGACTACAGGCAGTCTACCTTCTGGCAGTGTGCGTGGCTGGCACCAGCTCACACTGACACCTGCCTGATCTGCAGGAGGACCCAGGATTTAGGCTGCGGAGGATGCAAGCAACAGAAAGGCTGAAAAACAGGAGCGTGGAATAGTGTACGGCTATATGGGCTGTGAGGTACAATTGTAATGCAGAGACCTGGGAGAAGTGCAGTCAGAAATTCTTGGCAAGCTGCTTTGTGTAATTTATGGTTAATACAGTGCACGAATGCCACAGTTCTGAGGACATTCCCCCACACCTTTCTCTATCTCAAATGTCTTCCTGATCAATGTCTCCTGAAGTCCTTTGATTCCCTCCTGCTCTGTTACTGTCAGTTAAGAATAAGCTGTGCATGCTGCTGCGCTCCCTGCAGCAAACAAACTCACGCACAATCCAGCCCACTGCTCTCATCAGAATTTTAATCATGCCAGAAGCTACAATAATTTGAGCAATCTTTAGAGGAAGGATGTCTGCAGCAAAACCACACAGACCCCGTTTCTGTGGCAGTTCTTCTTTGAATGGCTTTTTAAGAAGTCAGGGCAAGGGAGGTGAATGTCCCTCTCCACTCTGCCCTCATGAGGCCCCTTCTGGAGTACTGTGTCCGGGCCTCAGCCTCCAGCACGGGAGGGGTGCAGAACTGTTGGGACAGGTCTGGAGGAAGCCATAAAGATGATCAGAGGGCTGGAGCACCTCTTCTCTGAAGAAAGGCTGAGGGAGCCGGTCCTGTTCAGCCTGGAGAAGAGAGCAGTGGGTTGACCTCATTGCTGCCTTCCAGTACTTGAGGGGAGCTTATAAACAGGAGAGAGGCTGACTTTTTAGATGGTCTGATAGTGATAAGACAAAGGGGAATGGCTTTAAAGTAAAGAGGGGAGATATATGTTAGATGTCAAGAAGAAACTCTTCACTCAGAGGGCGGTGAGGCGCTGGCACAGCTGCCCAGAGAAACTGTGGTGCCCCATCCCTGGAGGCGCTCAAGGCCAGGTTGGATGGGGCCCTGGGCAGCTGAGCTGGGGGGGGGGCAGCCCTGCCCATGGCATGGGGTGGGCTTTAAGGTCCCTTCCTACCTAAGCCATTCTGTGATTCTAGGAAAATGACTTCCTAGATCTGCTCTGGTAGGAGAAAATGGAACCTCTTTCCCTTTCAGAGGCCTGATGTATATGTAATATGCAAATGCTACACGACCTCTGCAGTGTGATCCTAGCCAGGGCACCCACGCTGTGATCATTTTCACCATTGCAGGTAACATGAGAACAGGAGACCCCACTGACAGACACAGCAATGACAGCTCAGGAGCACCTTGGAGTTATAGGAGCGCTGTTGAGGGTGGACAGAAACCCAGCTCAGCCTGCCTCAGTTTAACTCGGGAACCTCTGTTCTTTCCAGCTGCGCTGATATGCCTCTAATGGAGATGGTGGTTGGGCAAGGGAGGATGGAAGATAAAACTGAAATTTAGTTGCTGCAATTGCTGTAGTTGACAAAAATTCCCCTTAGGAAAACCTTCACTGATTGAGGTTATCGCGTGGTATTGTGATCTCTCCCATTGGCACAACACAGAAAGCGGTAAACAGCCTTGAGGAGCAAGGAGGATTTTCTGCAGGGGGGTGGAACTTGTATAGTGGCCTTCTTGCTGGGGAAGATACCTATGGCAACAGCATCCTTACTGAACTGAATAGTGCAGAGTAAGGAAAAGTGTGCCTTCTTACAGAGCCTTCGTGGTGTGGCTTTCCCTTTAAGATGTTGAGAAGAATCTCCACTCGGGACGCTCTGGGAGCTGAATGTTTGGGATCCCTGGAAAGGCAGTCCAGGCTTCTCTGCTCTGGGAGATGGCTCTTTGGGAGTGAAAGCATCCTCCTTTTCACAGGCAGGCTGATGCTGCAGTAGAACCGATAGTTGTGTTAGCACAGCTGCAGGAGCAAGAGGCAGCAGCCTGCCTGAACAACTATTTCCTGCCTCCTCTCTGGGGAGTAAGGAATGGGAAACAAACGCATTCTGCTGATTGCATCTGGTCTTGGGGGCACTGATCCACCTCAATTTACTCCTTTACCTTCCCTACCCTGAACCAGGTTTGGTCTCCTAGATGCCCCAAATTATGCAGGAATTATACAGTAGCCTTGGCAGCGCTTCTTCATTGGCTTGTTACACTGATGATTAAAAAACAAAACAGAACAAAACACCACCCTTTTTTTTTTTTCCTGTACATATCCTGGCTTTGCTGTGCTGGCTGGCTTGCATGGTGGGAAGCAGGGATGGAGAAAAGCTTGCAGCACCCAGCAGCACACTGAAGGCCTGAAGGAACACATCGCTGCTGCAGCTGGTGTATGCTGGTGTTATGCTCTGTGGTTGCCTGGCAGGAGCCAGGGAAGCAAGACCTAAGCTTCAAATACAGTATCAGATAGAAATGAGACATGGAAACCGCTCGTGCTTTGTTTGTGAGCAGCCTTAGGCCCAAAAATACACATTTCTCTTCCAGCAATGGAAGAGAAAATACCTATCTGGAAGTTTCAGTCAAACACAAGGCTCCGTACAAAAGTAATTGCATGAATGCAGTTTTATAGAACCATTGAATCTTTTGAGCTGGAAGGGATTTTTAAGGCTCACCCAGTCCAGCTCCCCTGCAATGAACGGGGACACCTACAGCTCCATCAGGTTGCTCAGAGCCCTGTCCAGTCTGACCTTGAGTACCTCCAGGGATGGAGCATCCATCACCTCTCAGGGCAACCTGAGCTGCAGGGACGGGTGGTCAGCAGGAGGAGGTCAGCAAGGAGAAAAGGATGTGGACACGGTGAGTTAAGGGGAACAGAGGACCATTGGCAGAATATGGATAGGGAGCACTCTATATATCCAGATAAATTTTGATTGGCAGTGCAGTATGTTAAAAGCACACAGCTTCTTCATTTTATATATATATATATTGCTAATATAAGATGTCTCTATTTGCTTGGTGTAGTTAAACAGCACAATGGAAAGACAGAAAATTGTGGCCATTTCTGTAGTAACCATATCCGTATTTGTAGACCAGGGCACGTGTAATCTCAGAGAAACGCAGTGCAGCAGTATGGCACTTCACCAGGAAAAAAAGTCTTTCTTCTTCTCGGATTTCTGCTGTTGCTCTCACCGAACACGTTTCAGGTGCCTTAACCAGGCGTTAATGACTCTGATGTGCCTGTGGAGTGCTGAGAGGTGATGCTGGTGCAGCCATCCGCCCCTCAGGACGCAGGTTGACCAGGGGCGGTCCTGCTGCAGTGAAAGCCATCCTCACTGAAACTCTGCGCTGCTGCCAGAGCATTCCCAAGGCTGTCTCACCTCTTCCCTCCCTCTCCTCCAGTAAGCATCCTCGTCTCCTCGTTTTATAGGCGCAATTAGGCAGCCCACGTGCCGTGTTTCCGTAATGTGGCTGCTACGCCGAGCGCAACAAGCGGAATGCTGCGATTGGTGGATATTTCTGCGGCCCTGGGAAAGGAGGCATACTTCTGGCTCCCTTCAGCGTGATATCAGCCCAGGAACTCGCCTTTCCTTTCGCATCGGGGCTGCCAAGCCACCTGTAACGAGGGCATCGCCTCGGAGCGGGTGCCACGGCGGCTGCCGTCCCTATGGAGACGCAGCGGCGGAGTGCGGAAGGGGCGGTCGAGCTCTGGATCAAAGGTCGTCCTCTCGGGGCTTGAAGGGAGCCGGGTGACGAGGGCTCGCTCGATGGCAGCCACTCCCCGCGCTACATCAGTGGTTTTTTAAAGGAACGCACTACAAGGGGGAATTGCAGGGAGGCAAAGCCCGTGAGGGCTGCAGAACGACACAAACGCCGCAGGGGCAACTGCAGAGACCCCCCCCGCTCAGCCGGAGACCCATTCGGCTTAAAATCGAGAGGGGGAAACCACCGGCAAAACGGGGTCTGGGGGCGGCCCGGACCCTGAGGAGGGTGGGATCGGCCGGGACCGCCGGCCGCCGGCAGATGGCCCCCGTGGCCGCCGAGCCCTCCGCAGCGCCGGGGCTGGGGGGAAGGAGGGGCCGGCCCGGATCGCGCTGCCCTGGCGGGGGCGGGCGCCATGGCTCCGTGAGAGCGATGCTCCCGGTGGGCGCGGGCGGGCGGCTCTCGCGAGGTGAGCGGGGCGGACCGGGGTGAGGGCTCCGGCCCCGCTGCCCGCTCCTCCGCCGCCGGGGCCGGGCGGGGGGGAGGCGGGAGGCGCGGAGGGACCGGCGAGGGGGGGAAGGAGGGAGCCTCGGGGCGGGGGCCGCCCGCTCTCCCGCCCTCCCTCCCGCCTCGGGGCTGGCCGCGGGCGATTCCTCCCCTGGAAATGCCCCTCCCGGCCGCCGGGGCGGTCGCGCGGCGCAGAGGGAGCGGGCGGTGAATTGCCCCCTTCCCTCCGTCGGCGCGCACACACACAGGCGCAGGGCCGGCCCTCCTCCCCCGCCCCGCGGATTTCATGCTCGCCTGGCTCTGCGGAGGGACGGCGCGCCGCTGAACAGCCCCGCCGGGCAGCGCCTCCAGCATGGCCGAGGAGAGCGCCGAGCTCCCCCGCGAGCTCATCGGTAAGGGCCGGGGCGCGGCGGCGGGACGCGAGGAGAGCCGGGGGCGGCTGCGCTGCGCTGCGCGGGGGCTGCGAGGCCGCGCCGCGGGCGGTCGGCGGGGGCCGGGGGCTGCGGGGAGGCCGGGCTGCGGCCCTCCGAGGGGCTCCGCGGGCGGGGCGGGGGTCCCGGGGGCGGCGACGCGCGTGGGGGGCTCTCAGCCGGGGGGGAGCCGCGCTGTCAGCAGGTCCCGGAGCCTCGCGGCAGCTCTTCACAACGCTATGGAGGCTTTACGTTTCTCGTTGAATTCCCCCTGGGCATTGGCTAGTTCAAAACTCCCTTTTTTTGGTTGTTGTTGTTGTTGTTTTCCTGCGTATGTGCGCATACGAGAGGCTATTTGTAATTAAAGTTTCATGGCCGCACGCGAACAGCCCTCGCGTGCTCCATGGTGTACGCTGAAGCAGTGGTAGCTGCTGATGGGGACCTGCTGGAAATGCTGTCATCGCTGCTGGGAGCTCTCAGCACATGGATCGTTGGCAACCGGTGTCATACGGGGATAACGGGTCTGCTGCTTCAGGACCTGATGTCGCCCTGTTCGGGTGTCCTTTGGGTTTAGGAATTGGGCTGCCTCTTGAAGTGAGGGCAGAGGGTCTCACCTGTGGGGGAATGAATAACTTCAAGCGTTGCCTTAATGGCAGATGGAAACAAATTTGTCAGGCAAGGAGGTATGCGTTACATGGAATACAGTTTTCATAAGCATCTCCTCCTTCGTTGATACTGTTGCTTTGACATGGGTTGCTTCAGTCGGGGAGTGCTTTAGCTGGGATACAGTTGTAACGCTGACAAAATATTGACGAAAATCCGCTTGGAAAGTTGCAGTTGTGACGCGGTAGTGCTTGTGCATCTGTACTATACCTCTGTGCACCACAGGCAGGGTGCAGTGTGTGTGTATTACAGGGAAAGACGAATCTGAGCATCCTTGAGCACTGCAACACATTCCGTCCTCTGATGGCCCTGGGCAGTGGTGAAAAATGCCCCCTCACCCCAATCCTGGCACCCTGTGCTCACCCACCACGTTCTATGGGGCGTGTGGAGCTGTTTGCGTGGCAAGTTTGATTTCCCGTGGCATTTTGGTGTCCACGTGTTAAAAGGCTACTTTATAGATAGGCTTTTAGGAATGACTCTGGGAGCAGGACAGAAGGATGCGCCTTAAGCCTTAGTGTGGATAGGGGGGAAGGACGACACGTTTAACTGGGAGCGGGAATGTCTGAGCTGCAGCTTTTGTTGTTACTCACTTCCTGTGTGACCTTTGTCAGGTCACGTTGGCCATAGTCTTTTAAAAAGTAAAAGAAAATAATTTAATAGGAATCCCCCTGTTCACGTTGGCTTACCTGGATCTGCTCCTGCGAGGTGCCGGTGTCTGAAGGTAGGCACTGGTGTAGAAAATGAGCGAGCGCTGGAAACCGAGAGCCTTAACTTCGTATCTCTAGCACCTGATCTGGCAAATTACTTTGCAAGTCCACCTACCACCAGTGTGTACAGAATACTTTGCAGTCACATGGAAAAAAAAAAACCTGTGAAACTTAAATCTTCTCATAGAAACTTCTTCAGCCCTTTCAAACAGGTACAGCCTGACGTCCTGGCGCCTGGCTGAGCCCCAGGCCCTTCCTCTCCCCCCCCCGCCCCCGGCTGCTTGAAATAACCACAGACCCAGGCAAGAGGAAGTCTCAGAACACAGCTCCCGCTGTCGGGATGGAGGATGGGTTCGGACTTTCCCCTGGTCCTGCTACCTGACTGCCTGGGAAGCTGGCTGCCCGACTCCCTACCAAGCCTGAGAACGCTGGCAGCCTGCCATGGGCTGCCTTCCTGGGCTGGCTTCTACTGAGGAGCTCTTGTTTCCTGATAGGAAAATTAAAATTCCTGGGGAAAACATTCTGATTTGGCAGAAAAAAAAACTCCTTCTGGCAGAGAGTCACACTGAACAGGCTTATTTCTGACCCGTGCGCCCTTCTGCCCTGCAGGCAGGGCTCCTAGACTTGATGTTTGGATGAACGCAGTCAGACTATCAGAAGGAAATTGTGCAGGAAAGCTAGAGTGCTGTAATTAAAAGCCCTAGGAAGAGCCTGCAATCTTCAGTTCTAGCCTTTCAACTTTAGCCTGTGCAAGGGTGAAGTGTGTGCACCTGGGAGGGCAGAGAGTTGCCTTTGAGTTTTTTTTTCCTGCAGCAAATAGGTTAATGTGTTTAAAAGACTTCTTTCTCATTCCTTGTATGAGGGTGCTGGGGAGCAAAACATATGGAAGGTGCCAAATTGGCTCTTCCAGACAAACTCCTCTGTTTATCTGCTACTTACATCAGCGTTAGTCATTGTATAAGCTTTCTGACATGATTCCATGTGTATAAGTTCCCTTCAGACCAGGGTTCAAGCCTTTAGGGGAAAGGCTGGTTCACTTGATACTTGGTGCAGACAGCCTGTATGTGTGTGTATGCCTAAGCATGTGAAAAATTATGGCAATTAGTGAAACTTTGTTGGCACCATGAGGTGGCTGCATTGTCATTAGGAGTTGGGCTGAGATCAGGGCTGCCTTGCACAGCTCCTGCTGCATAGCTATCAGATGTTGGTGGCTGGGAATTGGCCTGGTGTGCTTCGCATCTTGAATGTGCAATGCACGAAATGTGCCAATGCTTGGTTTTCTATCATCTGACCCATTTAGCTCCCTGATAGTAACAATAACGGGTAGTATTTCTGTAATACAAGAAGTTAATTGGCTTCAGCAAGCTTTTCAGGTACAAATAATAGCAAGTGTGGAATTTGCTATATTTTCCCTGAGCAGAGGTAAGCAATGCTGGGGCTTGCCTTGGGAATGCTTTTGATGTGTAGAGCTGGAAAGAAACACAAATCATGTTTAGAATGCTGGCATATGAAATATCTAATCTTACCATAATAGATGTAAATTACTGTGTGGATGATGTACTTAATAAAAGTTGTATGTGTTAAGTGGTGATGGTTAGTACTGTTGTGCAGGCACAAGTGCAAGAAACATAGCTGTGGGTCTTCCTGAAAATGGGACTATGAAATCAGTTTCCTTCGTATGTTGACACAGAAAGTATTTAATTAATGCCTTTTCTTTCAGAAAGCATCAGGGATGTTATTGGGAGGAAGATCAAAATTTCAGTCAAGAAGAAAGTAAAGCTGGAAACCAAGGGAGACAAAGTAGATAACAAAATATTGGTGAGTACAATAGATTGGTTTGACTTGTGGAGGAAAATCCGGCATCTTTCCAGAAGGCATTTGTGTTTCTCTTGAAAGATTCTTTGAACTTTTTGTGTACTGTTAGGTACACAATGTATGTAGAATTGCTCATGCAGGAAGTACAGAAGTACCTACAAAAGTATGTAGAATTACTAATCTTGTGAGAATTTCTTCAAGTTGTTATGCAATGAAGAATGACTGTAAAGTTGTTGTGCTTCTAAAACTCAAATGGCTATTTATACTTTTTAGTATGAAGTCACTATCTGCATTTTAAAAGAAATGCTTACTGTGTGGGATCCTCCATTGTCATTCCTAAAACTGTAGTGGGGGGAAAGTGTCAAATTAATCTCACTTAAGTATGCTTTCCTGTTTCGTCAAGAATAGTTTCGCTGTCCTCTTTTGATAAGAAGAAAGCTGCAGTAATGAGCTGGTTTGCGTGCATACCGTCTCCAATACTCGGATATGCATAAGGAGATAGAACTTCATTTCTTCTCTCTTCTGATACCACTCTATCAGGAGAATAACAAACGCAAATAACTACAGTGTTGCTGTGATAGTTTGCAAGATGCTTTAAATTTGCTGCTTTGTGTGAATAAGAATGCTGTGGCATGTTTGGAAGTTTCGTCAGTGAGACTTTGTTAAAGATTTTAGATACCTGCTCCATTTTGATAGTCTGTGGTTTTTAACAAGAAAACAACATATTAATCAGTTCTGAATTATCTTCACAAAGTATGAATTTCTTATTCCAGGGCAGCAAGACTGTTGATAACCATCTGTCCTTCAGTGAGAGTAGCTACTAAAGGAATTTGAAATATTTTCTGCTTGGTATCTACCCGTATTATTTATAGCTCCTGAGTTAAATTTGTTTCTGTACCGGAAATAGTTGAGGATGTGAATGTTGATTGATCATCTCTATTTACTTGAAAGCCACGTTTACAGGGAAGGCTGGCAGTTTCACTGAAGCAGTAACACTTGATGGACTGCTTGACTTACGCAGAATCATTATTGATATCAATAGTGAAATACGTTGTGGAAGTACTGTAGTTCTGTAGTTCTGACCTAATGGGACCAAAAGAATGTCAAGCTTCGAATCCATGCAGAGGAATTGTGTCGCAAGAAAGGAGAGAATGCTTTCATGATTAGAGAAATTGACTGTTGACCACTGGGGCTGGATTTCATTTTTTCTGCTACAGAGTTCCTGTGTGAAGCAGTACAAATCACTGGCTTTTTTTTTAAAAGAAAAAAAACAACATTTCTTTACCCATGTATGTGTACCTTTATTTTATGTGGTTTTCTTTGCAGAAGTGCTGAGTGTCCTCTGCAGTGGCTGAAGGCAGTGGGGACTGTGGTTTCTTTTTAGTACAGAGTGTTCTCTGAGATGCAGGGTGATCTGAAAAAATGATACTAGCTACACCTTGAGTGTCTTCAATTAGTGGAGACTTTGGTACTACTGTGTCTAGATACTCTAATTTCTTGTCTGTGACAGAGGAGATAAACCTTCCTCTCCTCAAAAGATTCTGAAAATAAACAACTTTGCTTCAGAAACATGCAGGTGCTTTATGATAAGCACCACAGAAGACCACACAACAAAATAAAGAATTCTTGCGCTCCAAGCTAGGATTTAATGGTATTTGGCAAAAAAAAAATACATATGGCTGCACATTGTCCAATGCAGATAGAAGTGAGTACTGAGTAGCCATGCCTTGAGTGAGTGTGTCAAGCTGAATGAAGTGTTGGTGGCAGAAGCAATTCAGTATCTAAGGTCTATATCCTTAAGTGCGTGCACCTGGGGGCTCAAACATGACTGTGTGGGCAACCTTCGTGCCAGTGCTTCTTGACTCCTGAAAGCTTAGTTTTGAGATGCTTATGCTCTTCTAAGCAAGGCCTCTTGAGTTCATGTGTAGCAATTAATTGTTTTGAGATTTAGATTTAAATTTTAGCAGTAGAGTGTTTAGAAGCAAATTAACCAGCATGCGATGGTCAGCACTTAATAAGTAGAAAATCTGGTTGTACTTGGTCTAGCTAACCCCAGCTCTGTTGGTGGTATGCACACGAGGCTTTAGAGGAGGTTGATCGCAGAGGCTGAACGATCTCTCATCCTTCCTTCCTAAGTAAATCCAGCAACATCAGTGACACTTCAAGAAAAGGAGATTATTTTTAAAAGGCTGCTCTTTGCGTGTAGCTGTAAAAAACACTTGACCTCTTGCCCTGCTGTTCACGGTGTATTCAAGATACAGAGTACTAGAATATGGATATAATCATTCACTTCACTCAAGTCAGTATGCTCTAGCAAATTCCTCTTAATTAAGATGAAAATTGGAATCTGAGACTAAAGAAAAAAACAGTGCAAAAAAAAAAAAAAAAAAGAAAAATGTTGCTTAAGATGAAGACTGTTAAGATGGTGAAATTGGTGGATGAAGTCCATGCCTGCCTTAAAATAGCTTTAGAAACTTCAGGATTTCAGATTTAGGTGCCAGGGTTTGGAAATTATGACTTGGAAGTTTTGATACCAGACCTAATTCTCACTCTGCATAACCACCTTACTGCCTCAGTAATTTCAATTTGCAGTTACTTGGTTTTTCAATTTGTCATAATGATACAAACCAGCAAATGTGGCAAGACTTTTAATTGACTCTGGTCTGCCGTGTTGTCTGGCCACAGACATGGAGGCTGCAAACTGGTCTCCAACCCTGAAAAAACAATAACCAACTTGAAAAACCAATGACCAGCTTCACTGGACTTCAGGTAAGTCCCCAAGCAACTAGGCTGAAACTGCAGCCCTACCCAAGTTGTCCTTCTGTCGCAGCCTTGAGGGAGGATCTGGAAACATTGGTTGTAGTGGAGCCCTTGAACAAGCTGCAAGGGCAGCAGCCATGTGGGGTTCCCACCATACCTGAATGGGGCTGTAGATAGTGGCCAGGGGCAGCTGCGCACCGGTGACAACCAACAGGTCTGCAGAGCTGGGGCAGACCAAGGCTGAGCCGAGGTGTCCTTACGGTGGGCTGGGATCAGCCAGGGAAGTGGCTAGATTCTAGCAAAACCAAAGGCCGGTGCTGAAGTGCTGCTCTGGAACAGTGAGGTCCTGCTGCAGGTCAAGGCTTTAGCCAGCCCTTTGCCAGCAGCTAGAGCATACCTGTGCCACCTCAGGATGGATGCAGGCAGCCAAACCACAGCAGAGCCCCTGGCACACACATGCTGTGGGCTCTCTGTTCTTCCTGCCCAAGGAGAGTGCTGCTGCAAGACTGGATTGGTTTCAGCCACAGCTGCTGGGTGTGTAGAGGTCGAAGTTGTAATTTTAACACTGTTGGTTCTGTTTTGGCACCATAAGGAATCATGCATGGTACCCTGTCTAGGAGAAAAAAATTGTTTATTGTGTTGCTTCCTAATCCAGCGGCCTCTGTGATTATCCGATTACCACCTGTAGACAATCTCCAGTAGGAAACTGGGCTTCTTGCTTTCAGTGTTCATGGTGCTACTCTTTTTGCCTCAAAATTGAAGGTGTCTGTAGTGTTTTATTGCATACTTCCCATTGCAGTTTCTTCCTATCAGCAATTCGTTGAGAAGTGCAAGTTGTTAAGGCAATATAGTATGTCTGATGAGCTTGTTATAAAATACTTCAGTTTTTGGGAGTGATTCGTGATGGATAAATATTCCAAGGTACCTCTTATGTCTATTCTGCCTTATTAACAATAAAAAGGAATAGTTATGGCCCAGTTTCTTTTAGATTAGTTTTGCTTTCCCAAACGAATCTCATACTTACTGCAAACAGCTGTGTTCTCTGTATGGCTGCTCTGTTGTGATTTTTGGTTGTGTTTTAACGTTTTCCTAACCTTAAGGTCAGGGGAGTGTGATGTGATGTAGTAACTGAGAGAGCTTTATTAGGAAATCCCGTTGAGGAGTCTCAGTTACGCTGCTGCCCTCAGGTCATTTGCGTTCTCCTTGTTAAAATATTGCAGTGCTACTTCTGGAGCAGTGACAGTTGCTTTGGCAGGTGGCTCTCCTTGAAATACTCTGTATGATCAGCATGGATTTACTGAGAGTAATTCATATGTCCTTGTCACTTTTTTGGGGGGCGTATGTTGCCAAAGACTTTGAAAACAAAATTCCTGCTTTACTCCTGTCAAATGCGTTTATATTTATTGTGTGCACATGGTGTGAGATTTCATGGCCTACCTCTAAAGACTCACTGCTGAAGAGTGAACATTTATTTAAAACTATGTATATACGTACCTGTATGTACTTTTAAAGGATCAGTTATGGCCCTCTTGTGCGCTGTCCATGCGGCGGCGTGAAGAACCTGGCGGAATTTACTGAAGCTGAGTAAAGCTGAGCTGCCGTGCCCGTTCAGCTATAAGGATAGCAGTCTCAGAGTGGAGGCAGTAATGTTTTGCAGAGCCAAAACTATTTTGGGATTAAAAGCTCTGGCGCTTGTTTCCCATTGCTCATCTTTTGTCATGATCCATCTATGGTTTTCAATCTGAATAGAGATGAAATTCTGTATCCGAGTAGGTGCGAGCATAAAAAATACTCACTCCTGTTAAATCGACGTGAAGCTCACAGGGTTGTCCAAGGTTGGTTTTACATAAAACGTGTGCTATCTTGCACTTTATATCATGCCAGCTGGTGTGTGAATATGATCTTCAGCATGGACATGCTTGTAGAATAATGGTGTTTCCTCTTCCGAGCGCACAACGCTGAGTGTTATGACATATATCTTAAGTGTGTATTTATAAATACGAAAGGAAGTAGGTGTTGGTACATCCCTCATGTCAGGAAACATAAATAAAGCAAGAGAGAGTAATAAAAAATATGTGAGAATACATTTTAATCAGTTTATAAGACGGGTCTTAAAACAATTGGGCTGTGGCTTATTGCTGCAGAAAACTGAAATAATGGGAATGCTGCTGGGAAGAGGACTTACGAATCCAGTTGTATTATTGTGCAGTTAATTTATTAATGCAGTTGTATATGAATGTGTTAATGCTGTTGCACATAGTTCCAAAATAGGAAATGTTTTAAAAACTTGCACAGAAATGAACTTTTAAAATAAATCTACGTATAAACTGTACACTGATCCGTAATGCCTGCGAGGTTTTACACACTTAACATTCTGATGCTGTAATGGTACATGCAAATGTTAAGATCATCCTTGCTGAGAAGCTTCCGCTTCTAGGAGAAGAATCCAGAATCAACCAAGTGGAGGGAAATGGTGCCCTTCCTTGTGGGTTTCTGGGGCTGGGAATTGCAGTTTTTTCTTCTGCTTCTCCTTATGACTGCTACTTCCAGTTTTCCTTCTCTTCCTCTTCCTTATTTCTAACCTCTCCCCCACTGAAAACACATACTGCAGGAAGAACCATGTGTCTTGTGTTGTGCACTGTTGACACACTTGTATAGCTTTTTAGCATAATAATAGGAATAAACCGTGAGGCAGTGCTTGGGCATTCTGCTCCTTTCCCTCAGGTTTGTCTGCCTTAAGGGTAAGCAGTAATCTGCTCTCTAATTAAATTGGCCTTTGACCAAAGCGAAACGGTCCTTTTTCTCTGGCTACCCAGGCAAAAACGCAAATTTTCCACAGCCCTGGCTCTTCTGTGTCCTTCTGAGTGCAGCTCTGCCCCAAGCTGTATGCTTTCTTTGACACTTGATTCAGGCATGGAAGATTTCTTGCATGTTGAGAGTACGGTGCGTTCTCACGTTCTCAGTAGCACGTGCTTTGGGAGGGTAGAGTTATGACTTCATCAGCACATTAGCTTGCTTGCACTTGGCTTCTATAATTTTGGACAATTGGCACACCTAGGAAAAGGTAAGAAAAGGTGACTCTGCTTCCATTGCCCAGAAAGCAGCTGCCTTTGTTCTGTCTCAGGTACTCAGCGCTCACCTGAGCAGCCCTTATCTGTGCTGTGCAAAGAGGAAATGTAAACACCACCTCACTCTCAGTGGCTTCTGGTTTTCTGTTCACAGCTCTCAGGAAGACAGGGCTGGTAGGAAGAAGGGCTCCGCTGTGGCTCTGAATGACACATAGAATCTTTCCTTCTATCAATTTTTCATAACCCAATAAAAGAATCTATTTTTTAAAAACCATCATAGTCTTTCTATTTCTTTTGCTGAATATATAATGTACCAAAGTGGTTTGCTAATGTACTTTTGTTTCCAGAGTGCCTGACTCCCTGCCACCGTAATTTATGAAATGCAACCTTCTTAAGTGAGGATTTGCATTGAAATCTATGCATGAAAGTGGCAGAGGAGTGAATATTACACATAATTTCCAAAAGCTTGAAGTGAAAAATATGAAGTGAGCATTAGGGTCAAATTCTTGTCTTTGTCACTCTTCACCAATGATGGCTTTTTTTTTCTTTTTTTCAAGAAAGAAAAGGCTTGGGGGTGGTCGGGGAGGACAGAATATGTGTTGTTTGGTGGACCAGTATAAATGCAAAAATCTTGTCTATGTTTTTTTTTTTCCTCTCATGGCTTGCTTTATCTGCCTGGAGATATTTACTCAAGGAAAAGATTTCTTGCCCATGAACTGTGGCTTGCTTTCCTCTAAGTGATGTGGGGGATGCAGTGAGCTTGAAAAAGGCCACAAGGTCTGCTAATTGAAAAGCCAGTGCCACGCACGGTGAAAAATGCTGTCTGTTGCTCAAGAGCCCCTCTCTTTGGCCACTGCTGTGGTAGAGGATTTGGGAACGTGTCCAGCTTGTCTGATGATTAAAATATTTACTTGGGATCACCTACAATTCTGCTGCTTTTTTTTTTTTTTTTTTTTTCCTCCTGGCAGAAGTAATTTAAATCTGTGTAAGATAATTACAGGCCCGGTATGTAAAATTATTTGTTAAATGTAATTGCTGCTAAATGTGCTTTGTATTGCTGCTGCAATCCCCAAGCTGATTCCTGCCCCCGTTTGTGCCTAATCGCTCCCTATTTCCAAAGCACCCCCTCTGCCACAACTCACGAGTGATAGCTTTTGGTTAATGACGGGTTCCTTCATTTGAACATTTAAGCTGATAAAGTATAACTATGTAAATTTAATTACTAAAGGCAGGGCCTGATAACCCTGCATTCCTGCAACAGCCTCACCAAAGTTAATTGGCTTGCTCGGGTTAGGGGGAGCCAGGGTAGCAGAACTAGGCCCAGCTATCTGCAACTTGGGGGTTTAACGTTAGTATATAGAAACAAGTTTCTGCTGGTTGGTGCAAAATGGGGAGAAAATGTCACAGCTAAAATGCCTGCAAGATAGAAACGAAAAGCAAATGAGGAGCAGCTTGTACTTGGACAGGTGATGTTTCTGGTTCTTCTTTGCACAGTGACTCTTAGAAAAGTTGAAAATCATGGACTTTTCTTACGGGGGCTGAATGTTCTTCAGCTTATTCCCTGGGCTGATAAACGGCATTTGAATCCCTGCATGTTGTAGAAGACATCTGTGATAGGATGACAGGCTTAAATATGTGTGTGAGGGGATGGAAAACAGTTGTGGAGGGCCTGGGCCTGGGCCTGGGCCTGGGCCTACGCCTACTTTCCCCTTAAGAGTTCTGACCTGCATTGCTTTTTTCAAGGAGTGTCTATACTTGTTTCTTTGCTTTTTTAACTTCAGTTAAAGCAGTGGTTAGCAAGTAACAGGCAGACTGCAAAGTAGGCAGCAGTGCATCTGGGCTCATTGAAAGCTCTCTTAATAGCTGCCGCTTAGGAAGGTGAGGCCACTTGGAGCAAGCCATTTCTATTTCATGCTCCTGAATGTTTGGAAGAGTCATGCTGGAGACGCATGTTTATGAAATATGCACTTCAGATCCTCTAAACACATCCTCAGTTCTCTGACCGAACTGCATCCTCCACTTGTACATCAAACTTTGCCAGTCCATTGCTTTTGTAAGGCTTCATGAAATTCTGCAGATTTGAGCTGAACTATCAATGCCTACTTATTCTTGGGGCTGGAGAGGAAAACAAGAGGGTAGTATAGTTGCTACAGAGAGGTTTCTACTTAGATCTGATTAGGGAAAATGAATGGCTGTTGACCCTGATCTGGATTGGGAGATGGGGCACTGCTGTGTTTGTTCAGGGCTAACCTTTGAATAAAAAGGCTTCTATCTCTGCCTTCGAGGCCACTAGCAAGACTGCAACTATTCATACAAAGCCATTGATAAAGGGGAAAACTTACAAAGGCTCATCTCCTAACAAGCACTTGAGCCTGGTGCTTAAGAATAATACTGTCCTTTACCCCGAGATGCAGCTGGAGGAGCCATAGGTGTGGAGTAGTGAAGGCAGGTTAATGTTTGGGCTTGTGGAGCAGCAAGTTTCAGCTGAAGATCTTCTCTTCTGGTTTCTGCATTGTAACTAGTAAGCATTTGAGGAAATGCTCACTTTCTCAGGCATTACTGCATTGATGAGTAATGATTACCGATGTCTCCACAAGCTCACTCATATTACAAACCTAAATTAGGTTTTGTGAAGCATGTTGCTGTATACTGTGTACACTTGTTGCATACCTTCTGGGTATCTGTTTTCCCTTTCCCATATCCCTCTTTACTGTTCTTCATCTTCTCTTCAGGAGGTTCCAGGAAACTTTCCTATCTATGGAATCACAGGACTCGTGTTTGCTTTTCAGCTTACCCCTGCTCTTACACTAGCATCCCATTTTCCCCAAAGTGTATTTATTTTCTTCTTCTTCCTTTCCTCACTGAGATAATACTGATGTATTTGGATGTATCTGTATATTTATATCCCATAAATACAAGGATGATGGACATAAATTAATGTTACTGTGCTAAAAAAAACCCACAAAAGAATGACTACTATCAATTTCTTCTTTGTTCTGTATATGATTGTACGTGATACTACTCATATAGAAGGAACATTCTCTGCTTTCTTGTTCTCAGGTTTAATCAGCGATAGATCTATGTTACTTATGTCATGGGAGCAGTTTGGTTCATACCTGGCATTATGGCCTGTCAGTATAATTTGGCTTTAGGCTCTTCCCACATTTGCCAAAGCAGCTTTCTTTGGTTTGAAAAGAAATAAATACATGGCTAGCATCTCAACAGGGTATTATACAGAGTATGCAAGTCCTGGGGGGACACAAGGCAGTATGATGGCCACGAGTCGTGCTTGGCACTGCTCTTTCCATCTCTCTAGGTAGACGAACTGATGTGTTTAAGGAAAAAAAGTAGCAACAATAAGTAGAGCTGCAGTATAGAACGGCAATTTAAATGTGATTAGCTGATGGTGTGGATAGTGCCACAGCAGTCTAAAATCTTGTTAAAAAAACCAAACAAACAAAACTTGATTTCCTCTGTGAATAGAATGCTGAGTTGCCCAATTTTTATAGTTATCTCTTAGCTTTGGGAAGACATTTTCTAAAATATTTGGCAGTGCCAAGCGATTCAACTGCACCTTGTGCAGTCTGTACCATTTCCTTCACAAAGGATTTCACAGCCACTCTTCTGCCATTTACATGCTTTCGTCACAGAAGCAAGCTGCAAAGCGGAGCTGAATGCCAAGTGCTCTCAGGCTTCTGTGTAGGTATGTCAACTCAAGATTTGAGAAACTGCTTATCGGGAGAAGAGTGGTGGTCAGTCTTTAGCCAAATCCTAAGAGAAGTCTTCAGAAATAGCCTAATCCAACAGGGATATATATATGTTTCAGTTGGAAACTGCTGCTGGTTTTTGACTTCACTCAACGCTGTTAAAAATGCACAGATCTCAACTCTCCAAATTTACATATTCAGATTAGATTTTAGGTGGTAGTAGGATTAATGCCAGCACTGAAAACACCTTGCTTTTTTGCCTTCTTATTGTTAAACTGTGATCTTTTATCGGCAGACAGAGATTTATTAAACTTAGTAAATGCTTTTTGTAAGTTGTTGAAATACATTCTTGCCCCCTTAAGTAATGTGAAAGCAGCTCCCAACACAAAAGCTGAGGATTGAGTTAGTTTCATGTGCTATATCTAATGTAATGCTATCCTTTTAAAGTCCTTCCTGTAACATGATTAGATCGATCTGCTGTTGTTTGTATGTGCGTGAAATTGTGTGAAATTAAAATCCTGCAGGTTTTTGTATGGTATTCATTTATCACAAATGTAGCCTTAATGCAATTTCAGTAGGTCTTTATTCAGCCTGAATGGTTAACAAGTCTGCCTAAAATAGATTATTATTCTATTTCCCTGTATTTTTTTTTCTGGTCCTTTTTTAGGGGAGGGTTGAGGAGGTGGGGGAATACTCATCTTGTTTTTCCTTCCTGGGGGTCTGTTTACTCTTGCCATAAAGAATAAGTTGCAGACAATCGTTTGAAATCAAGACTGTACTTAAGAACATATGCATGATTTAAGTAAGCCGTTCTGCCTCCCTCTTCACCTCTGTCCCTGTTCCAGCCTTCCACTGCTCCCCAGGATCTGATTTGTATGTTGCTGACAGTGCCTCTCCCTTCAGCCACAAGCCAGCAGTAAGCTTGAATGGAGGTCAGTGCGCTTGTGCTTGATGCAGAACTTTAGGGACCTCGTTTCCTTGCCTTCCCAGGTTCCGCTAGCATGGAAGCCAGAGCTGCATGCTGCTGCTGTTCTCTGGCTAAGTAAGTAACACTGTGTCAAGCCAGATGCATGGATCTGCTTGGTGCTGGTTGACTTCAGGACTGGATGGGAACAAGGCATTTGCTAGCCGTGCTGCTCTCATAGCACCAAAAAAGTAAAGTTGGAGATTTGTATCAGAGGGAATGCATTTTCTTACTATCCAGTTACAATATGCACACCCTGTGAGGAGCCAATATTGGAAATGTTTTTCCAAGCAATCTTCTGAAATAATTTCTAAACAATTTCTAAAATAATAATAATAAAATATTTGATTCTGCAAAAGGGGATATACAGTCTGAAGGAACTGGCAAAAAGGAGTAACTTCCTCTGCCTTCCTGTGTCACTGGTTCTGAAGTGATAATAGCAGCTTTTTCTGGAACGTGGAAGAAGAGTTGGCACAGACATCAGACTTACAGCCTGTCAGGAATGAAGCAAACTGCCTTATTGTTCTTGTGTCTTTGTGTTCTCTTGAAATAAGTTTTTTTTTTTTTTTTTTTTTCCATGGATTGGGCAAAGGGTTTGAGTGTAAGTAACCTACCATTCTCACAGGGCTTTCGTTCTCAGTAATTTCAGATCTGATAAAAAGCTGTTATTTCAGTACAGTTATTTATTTACACCATTACAGTTCAGTTTTTGTGGGTTTCACAAACTGCATGAGCTTTGTTTCTGTAGGAATACCATCGTGATAAGTTAAGCAAGTTGAGAGAGAATTACAGTAGAATATATAGGACACCTGTGGCAGAGAACAGGCAGTGCTCCTCCCTCTCCCAAAGCTGTGTTTGAAGCTGTTCTTTACCTTTGAGGTCCTCTTCTCTGTACTAAATCTTAAAATAACGAAGTATGCTAAGAAAGTCTCTAAAATGCATGGGATCTAGATTTGTCTTTGGAAGGCTGACTGACTTATTTGGCAGAGCGTGGTTTTTACCATCTCGTGTCTTGAAGGACGCTGAGCTTTGTACCCATCGGTATCAGATGGCCCTTCCTGGGGTAGCAGAGAGTTTTCATAACTGACCTTTGGATAATCTGATTGCTTCGTCTAGTTAGAACAAACAAAAAAATAATGTCATAGAATATCCTGAGTTGGAAGGGACCCATAAGAATCGCTGAGTCCAAGTCCTGACTCCACATAGGAACGCCCAAAATCCAAACTACGAGATCAGTGTCCAGACGCTCCTTGAATTCCAGCCCCTGGGGCCGTGCCACAGCCCTGGGCGGCCCATTCCATGCCCACTGCCCTCTGGTGCAGCCCCTGTCCCTGACCCCCAGCTGCCCCTCCCCTGACACAGCTCCATGCCATTCCCTCAGGCCCTGTCACTGTCACACAGAGCAGAGCTCAGCGCTGCCCCTCCACTCCCTGTGAGGAGCTGCAGTCGCCATCAGGCCTCCCCTCAGCTCCACTGCTCTGAGTTGAGCCAACACAGGGACTTCAGCTGCTGCTCATGCATCTTGCCCTCCAGACCCTTCAGCATCTTTGTAGCCCTACTTTGGACACTTCAAAAGTTTTATGTGTTTCTGTGGTCAGATTGAATCTGTCCTGCCGTCTTTTTCACTTAGCCCGTGGAAATCCATTGAACACAGATCTGCCATGCTTCTGCTGTTTCTGAATAACCCAGCTGCTCTGTTACATTGAACTATATCTGCTTAAGATGTGACCGGAACCCGATTCTGGTTTCTTAGCTCAAAGTCTAGAGTGCTCCCAGGTGGCATCTGGAGCTGGGAGTTGCAAGGTGAGGAGTGGATTGGATTGGATTGCTCTGCTGAGGGCTTTGTGACCTACCTGAGGGTTAGTGGGTCTATTGGGGTGTGGTGGATTCATGCTGTGGGACTGGACATTTGGTTAATTCTTAAGGCACTGTGCATGCACTGACATGAGGAAACTTAGTATCTTGGATACGGTAGCCTCCAGCAGTAGCATTAAGCTCCTTCTCTATTTTTTTCTTCTTTTTTTTTTCAAATTTCTATGTAATGGAAAATCTGTTCTGAGCTGATTTTAGCATTACATGGAGGTAAAAATTCCCAGCAGTTTGCAGTTATCAGTATACCACTGTGTGGCAAGGTTGCTTTCAAGCATCTGAAATGGGGATATTGATGTTTTCCTCTCCTGTAGGCAGAGTTCATGCGTAAAATTAATGTTGAGCTTCTGAGGGTGTTTAATAACGACCCCTCCCATGAATGTATACCAATGCACATGATGTTATATCTATTGGTGCTTAGATTGTACTGTGTCTTAAGGAGCCACTTTATTACACGTTACTCAATAAGTGCACAAAGATTATATATATTTCAAAGTTAGTTACGGTCTTATTTTATTTTAAGGTCAGTAGAATAACCAAAATAAGAGGCAATAAAATCATATCATCTGAGCTCAGCATGTTGCCTCTTCCACTGAGGTGGTGTTCAGCTGCTACACGTGTGGTTTCTGCAGACAGCCGGTGCATCTGCGGGTTCTGCATTGCCTGCTTGTTTCAGTCAGAGAACACCCCTCTGCCAACACATGCTGTGAAAAGCCTCAGCCTGGCCCATCTTCTGTGCTGCTTGTAGCTTTATCTGCTTTGTTATTCATTATTAAATGCATACTTGACAAGTGCTATAAAATCCCTTTCACTCTGGTTGAACCCAAGAACCGTCACTGAGAGTCTGGAGCGGTCATTAATTTTTGTTTAATGCAAATGCTGTGTATTTCTGCTTTCCAGTAAGTGCACTTCACAACAGCACACTTAAAAGACTGATAGATTCTCCCCGAACGGTCCTTTAAGCAGTGGATTAATGTAAAAATGAAGTCCTACATTTTTCCAGATTTCTATTTAACACAGAAGCATGAATACCTTGCGTTCAAAAATGTTCCTGAAGGTAATCCTAAAGTACTCGGTTTAAACATTCAGTGTTGCAGTTTTTTGGTTTATTTTAAACTTTATGATTAAGTAAACAAACAAATGGAGGCTTTGTTTTTCCTTCTTAATCTCTGTCTTGTGTAAGCACTGGCTTGTCTTTCTGCTTTTACTAAGTATGTTCTGACTCATTTTTTATTACGTTAGAGTCCTTTTATTTATTCCTTATTGTAGGAAGATTCAAATACTTGGGAGCTATAACTCTACCTGGTACTAACCCAAGGCACCAGCTTTTCCTCTAAAGGGAGAGGAACGGAGATCACAATTTGATAAGAAAATACCTTTTTTTAAATACAGACTTTTTGGTGATGAATTTACCCTGGCTAAAACTTCCAAGAAAATGTACGTATGTATATATTTGTTTTTAAAACATCAATTTTCAGACTGTTTTTTTGTAAGAGTTTTCTCTCGGGTCAAGAGACGTAGCCTTGGGACTCCTCATGCGATTGGATATAACAGTAGCAGTGGCCTGAGACATCATTTTTACTGTCAGAATATCTAAGCGGGGGAGAGTATTACCCTTCCTCCTGAAAAGAGCAAAGAAGCAGATAGGAGGCTGCTTGGAGAGTATTTGAAAATAAGGCCAAGGAAAGGGAGATCAAGGCCAGAGGAATTACTTGCTGCACAGGGTGTTTCCCACTTGTATTCTATACTTAACAGACTGCAGCTGTGAGCCATGTCCTTCTCCACACAGCAGAAGGCCTTGGATGGAAAGGCACGCTCTCCTTTTCTCGTTAGGGGTCAACTTGTGTCTCTATAATTGGGCAAACAGGAGCTGAAAAGACAGTGATGGAGCTCAAGTGGCTGTAGAGGACTTGGTTAGGCTACACACTATGTATTTTTATGGCCCTTATTAGTGAAGACGTCCAAGGAATTAAGTCTACTCATGCCTCAGTCTCTTGGGTTTTATCCAGTCTTAACTGTGACCATCTTAGCTGTTTCATAGTTTCACTTTACTTGGCCAAGTCCTGGTGAAATAGCTACATGCCATCTGCAAAAAATAACCAATTGGATAAACTTTGTAGTCTTACTTCCTCCAGCTGGCTGAGTGTTCACAGAAATGCCACCCTGTTTCTTTTCCAGGTGGATTTGACAGCTCTTCCTTGGAAATCTCAGACACCTGTGCAGAACCTGCTGTTCAGATGCTTGAGTGTGGCTTGATGGATTATTGTCTGAACTTCATTCCTATGCCCAAACTTGCTGATGCTGGTGTAAATATTAGTGTTTACCTCCTGCAAAGCCTCATGTAGGCAAGGCCTCGCTGTTATTTGTGCCAATGCTTTTTCAGTAAGTGCTGTCTCTCAAAGATTTCTGGAAGGAGTGTGGGCTTGTGTGAGAATACCAGCCTGTGTTGCTGAGGGTGGTGTGTGGTTGTTGGCTTAGCCTTGCTCTCCAAAAATCAGGCTTTGCTGAGATTTTTCTGCTTCGCTTCTGTTCTCCCTGCCATTTTGTTGTTGTTGTTGTTGTTTTTTGGGGGGGAGGCTTGAGGTGCGGGAAGATGATTGTTCACACATTGAAACTTGAAAATAAAACTTTAATGTGTGTTTGCTTCAGGTGTTGTTATATCAGAGTACATGAGGATGGCATTAGCTCTTGAGTTAAACTGCATTTTGGCTGTTGTTTATGAGTGAAGATTTAGAAAGTTGGGACCATCATGCAATCATTTATAATGGCTGTTTCTAGTGACAGAAAGCCAGAAGGATAATCTGTTACCTCAGGTCATATTGGCAGTCATGTCTGCTGTTGCATTCATTTCTTTGGATTTAACGGTAATAAAAATGTCTGAACATAAGCTCTGAGAAGTATACCGATAACAGACTGAATGATAAGTATGATTATTTAATAGCATTAAATACTTATGTGGAGGTATATAAAAATCTCTAACCAGCAACATCTAATAACGGAAGAGAATTGTCAGTTTACTGTCGCCATCATATAAATCATCTTAAACCATTCACACTGGGCATGGACCTTGAGTCTTCCCCCATACCCCCAAGCCAAATAAATGTTTTGTTGTTGGTATGTTGGTTTTGGGTTTTTTTTTTTTTTAACTCAAAAAGTGATTAGTTGGATTGAATGAGGAGGATGATTTAATGACAAGGGGATAAGATCTTGAGTCCCGGAGTCATAAATGATACTGGGAGCTTTCAGCAGCTGTTTATTTTCATAAGAAGGCAGACTCTTTTGGAAAGACTCCACTTATTGTGCAGCTGGGAAAACACATATCAAGCAAAAATGCAGTTTGAGTTGGGCTTGACAAGCCAACTTTTTTTTTTTAATTCTTCTCTTCCGACATGAAGTCTGTGCTTTCACGTAGGTGATTTTGGTGTAGTTTGGTGCCTTCCAGTTTGTGCTTCCCCAGTGAAGCTCTTTTGGTAGGCTCCCCTGCACAAGTGTTCTCTCTTTGAAGGGAAACTCAGTGTCCATGCGCTGCTGTCATGAGCTGTGATTTCCTGGGGAGTTTGAGGCAGACATGAAGGGAGCGTATAAACAGGAGGGGGAGCAGCTGTTTACAAGGGTGGATAGTGACAGGACAAGGGGGAATGGTTTTAAACTGAGACAGGGGAGGTTTAGGTTAGAGATGAGGAGGAAGTTTTTCACACAAAGGGTGGTGACGCACTGGAACAGGTTGCCCAAGGAGGTTGTGGATGCCCCATCCCTGGAGGCATTCAAGGCCAGGCTGGATGTGGCTCTGGGCAGCCTGGTCTGGTGGTTGGTGACCCTGCACATAGCAGGGGGGTTGAAACTCGATGATCAATGTGGTCCTTTTCAACCCAGGCCATTCTATGATTCTATGATACCCACTGACTAGGACAATTAAAAAGCATTTTGTAGTTAAAATTTTCTCTCTTACACTAATGTAGGATTTTCCTCTTTTGAAAATGCTAATATATCTTAGAAGATCTTTATGATTTGTTTGCACTTCATAGCAAAATACATATTTTGCAGTGTATTTATTAAAGAAAGAAAGAAAAGAGCCAGAGAGGAATTGTGTCTGTCTCTCAGGAATATCACCTGCAACTGAGATGTAAAACTCTTCCCTGAAGTGAAACTCTGCACAGATTTATTAAGTAGGCAAAAAACAGTGCGAGACGACACAAGAGTTTAATAGATTTTAACAAATGGTATGCAAAGATAAGAGAAAAATATTTATAGTACTACAGGTCTGCTAGTATTTTAAAGGACCTTGAAGATATTGGAGTGCAGCTGTTCTTGTTAATCTAATGGTAGAGGATCTTTCCTTTGAAAAATGTGAGTGTGGTGGGGGCTGGTTTACATCCTTGCAAGTAAAAGTCCTGAAAATAATGACTGGAGATGTTAACATCTGTCTGGACTGAGGTGGAAAGATCTACAGATTCGAGGCAGACCATAGGAGGATGATTTATGCTTTGGTAACAGTGAGTATTTATTCGGTTTTGACTGATCGGTCTGGGAATGGGATTTCAGTGCCAAAAATGCAGCGTGAAAGCAATACAGCTTCTGAAGAAGCAGCCCTTTCTCTCTCTCTTAGTTAAGTAATGGGCATGAGCTACTGAAACTCTTGTTGGATGAAATTGGAGATTTTCTAACTTCTTAACCACAATATGGTTTGAGGGCTGATTCCTGAAATGGAAGAGGTCTAAGGACAGAAGCAACCAACTTTATGTAATTTAATAGAAAGCAAAGATGATAGTTTTGTAGATGAGAGAAGATGGGCCCTACTGAGCAGTTGTGAGTGTTGAAGTATTTCTTTTCTTTGCACTTCTTGGATGTCCCTGTGTGTGCTGAATAATCTGACTGACCTTGACTCTAATGAGTGATTACTTAAGAGATTGTTCGGTTATGGTTTGTTGAATTCTGGACGGTTTTCCTTGGTGTGGAAACTTTCCTTGTATGTGGGACATTATGTGGTACAATTCTTTCTTCATAACCTTTCCACTTAAAAGGTCATTAATGTTTAAAAATACTTTTGGAAAGTTGTTTGCAACTAACCTTGTGGCTGCTGTCAGAATTATTCTGCTGAGCGGCAAGACCAAGTTCTGTGGGCTCTGTGAGAGTTTCCATTTCAGTGTGATACAGTGCATAAACTGCCTCTCTTGGTTTGTTCTCTTCTGTGGGTGAATTCACTGATCTCCTGAAAAGCTGATGCTTCATTGGGCGGGAAAAGCCTATGGTGTCCATGATGATGCGGATGTTTTCCTGGCTGAGAAAGTGTGACCTAATGTCAAAACCCTGCCTGGCTTTTGTGGCTTTTCACCTACCTGTTTCAAAAGTAAAAAGTGTTAATCTCTTTGTAATCCCCCCACGTGGGAGAGAAAGGGAGAGAGAGAGAGAGATGGAGAGAGAAGCAACAGCCTGTTTATGTTTCTGAAAGAATAAAACCACAGAAATAACTTTGAATGCTTTCCCTACCCTGGAAGCTCCTTTCTGTTATTTGTAGCCATATGTGAGAGAGCAGGCTGCTTGCAGTGAGCATTTGTCTTTCGCTTGGTCCTCAGGGGCGAAAGGCTTTGCAGCTAGAAAGTGACTGTGCAGTCCTGCGGCCTGCTCTGTTTTGCTGAGGTTTGATGATGGCAGGAGGGATAGGGGCTGTGCGAGCTGAATGGACGGAGGCTGCTGCAGGACAGTTTGCCTTGCTAGTGTCAACTAAAGCCAGGTATCAGACCACGGTGTGGTGGAATAGAAGCTGGAAGAAGCTCTTGGAAGCTGGAACTAGTCAGCTTCGTGGTGCCAAGAAGGGAAAAACTGATTGAAATGTTCAGTGCGTTTCCTCTCTCCTCATCCCTGTCTCTTGCATCTTTTATTTTGGTTAGCAGTCAAAGCCTGTGTGCTGAGTATTGAATGAATGGATTATGCTGCACTGGTGTTAGGTGCCTAATGAACCTCATTTTTAAAAGACTTTGCAGACTGCCTTGGTTAACCCAGCTGGGTTTTTTTTGGAAATTCTTGCTTTGGCAGAAGGTTTTCTACGCGTACGAAGAATGAACAAACAAACCATTGCGCAATTTGCAATTAAAAAGGAGGATGTAGGGAATGGGAGGTTTTACAGGAGATCAGATATTGCAGAGCCAAGGGTTACAATTGCTCAGCGTCACTGAGGACCCGTGCTTCCTGACTTTCATTTGTGTAGCGATCTTGAACAGCTGTTTCCAGAGTTTGCTTGTGTTTTAAAAATCATTTTTCGTCTAGAAGTATGTGGGATGTCAAAGCATAAGGACACTGGTTAAAAATGCCAGCTGTGGGCCACCCAAACAACTGCCTGAGTTGCAGGAGTTGAGATTTCTAGAGTGTTTGCTGCAGCTGGTGTCTGCCTGCAGGCCTGCTCTTACCTGTGGGAAGCCCTGGGTAACTCACCCAGTCCTGCGCAGTGCTGCTCAGTGCCCTATAGGCTTCTATCTCAGCTTGTTGAGGAGATCACAGCTCAGCCCTTTGCTAGTCCTTTGGACAAGAGGAAACCTGTGAGATGTTTAGCTGGCTGAAAGCAAAGGGTGTCACTGGGGCTCGCTAAGTCACTGGAGGGCAGTTCTGAGACAGGTGAGGGGAATCACCCTCTGCATATAGAGGGATCAAAGGAGGTATCTAGGCTAAATGCCTGTCTTTTAGGTGACTCAAGTCAAACAAAATGTTTTTTTGTTTTGTTTTTTTGCTTCAGTTCTCTGTGCTTTGCTTTCGCATTGGTGAAATGGAAGAAATGCTCTGCACCACCTCACAGAATGATTCTTCTGCTTCAAGTGATGCATCCTGTTTCTCACAGGACATCTTTGCTGCCAGAGATTTCCATGGCTGTGCAATGCTTGGTTGTGCTGTTGTTCTCTCCATTTGTCTTGCCATGGCATGCTGTAATTGTGGCTTCTGGTGTTCCAGTGGAGCCTGTAATGGTGTGTGGGGAGGCCTGCTGTGGTCTGTGTACATGCGCTTAGCAATTCTTTGTGGAATCTACTGGACACCCCTTCCACTTCATCATGATCTCTGACGTGTGCCCAGCTCTGCCTTTCTCTCTCTGTTCCTTAGAGGCAAGCAGGAGAGAAACAAGTTGGTCGCACAAGTTGAACATGTTCAGAGGTGTAGGGTGGTACTAGAGTACTGCAGGACAGATAGCAGCCTGGATAAAGTGAGCGATGCCTCACATATGATTGTGAGGGAAGAAATGTGGTTGGGAATTATGTTGAGATGTGCTGTAGGAGCAACCTTGTAAAACATGGATTTGATAAAGAATGAGTTCTGTGGGTTACGGCTGATGGTGCTCTCTGCAACTGTCTTGATGGAGGCCCTCAGTGCCCTCCTACCCTGGTGTGAGTGGGAAAAGCAGTTAGTGTTGCAGAGTTGTCTTTTCAGAAGGCATTTTAAGAATCTTGTGGAAGAGGTGAGTGGCCACAGAGCGTGGCTCAGGGCAAGAAGCGAGAGACTGGATGAGAGTTTGTATACAGCCGTCAAACTGCTTTTAGAAGAGCTGGGACAAATGGTTTTAAATAAAAAATACACAGAATAAAATACTGCCTAATTCATCACCGATAAAGAATTTAACTAGATAGCAACGGTTGTGAGGGGACAACCTCATATGAGCAGTTGAGTCAATGCAGGCAACAGCCCAACTTTGTCGTCTTTCCCTTGTGCAGTCATTTCTTGCACTGGTGTCAGGCAGCACTCAAAATGCAGTTTCTGAACTGACGACTTGCTTTGCTCTGAATATTATCTTGGCAGTTTTTGAAAGTCCAGCTGTGAGCCTACTTTATTCTGTTTACCAGGGGATCCTATTTTGTATTCACAGAATGTTTGCTTAAATGTAATATCCTGGGAAGGCTAATAATCCATTGTAAATATGATACAGCCATTGAATGCCTTGCTTAATGGAGTTCCTGGTCTTCTTCCCTTCCCCCCAAGAACTTTAATTATTTTTCTGGGCTCTTCATGCAGTTACTGCCTGTAAATGTGGATTTATTTCTGTATTCCTTCCTTCCTTTCTCAGCTCCTGCTGTTTGTTGCACTGTAGTGTCCACTCTGAGATGCTGAAAGCTTTGGGAGGTGATGCTGATATTCAAGTAGGACAATGGGCTCTCAGCCCTAGAAGGGTTTTGTAGGCAGCGCTTGAGTGGAAATAATAAAATGATGTGCTCTTGGCAATATCTTTAGTTTGAAATATAAAAGAGAGAATTTCAATGAATAACTATTAAAAAAAGCCTAACATACTCTTGCAAAAACTTAAAATGTCTGGAATCCAGAGCATTTTTCCTTGCACGTGACTATTCTGGCTGGTATTTCATCAGCACCAAAAGATGGACCTTAAGCTTCGTTGTTGTATGAGGCAGCTGACAGATGTGATGGTGACAAGCAGAGTGTCACAGCCTTCTGGTGAATGGGCAGATCAGTCATTTGTCACATGGTCAAACACTTCTCAGGGACCAGGCAGTGGTAAGTACATAAGGTACACAATGCTTGGGGTGGTGGAGCAAGCCAGAGAGACTGCAGTGAGAGGCAACTGAACAAGGGTCCTTCTTCCACAGATGGATGTGATCTACAAGGCTGCCACTTATGTAGGGCATTTACGTGTTTGATTGCTTCTCCTGAGTGCTTCAGATAGATGTTTTTTCCTCTGGAAGTAGAAATATAAGCAGCTTGCAAATGTTTTGTTGAATGTGTGCCTTGGTCCCAGAAATGTTTATCATTGTATTAATAGGCTACTAAGAAATGTTTGTTGCTTTTTTTCCTTTACACTCACATGACAGGCAGCACTGTTCCTTTCTCTTTTTCTTTCTTAGCAGTTTCATGTATATCTCAAATGCTGTTCCCCATTGAGTGATGTTCCAACACATCATCTCACTTTCTGGAGGATTTGGGTTAGAATCAGCAGGTATCAAAGTGACAACAACAAAAGAAAAACCAAAACCCGTCCCCAGACCAAAGTCCTACAAGCCCCCCTGCGGGTGCCATGAGGCCTCCCCTCAGCTCCTCTGCTCTGGGCTGAGCCAACCCATGGACCTCAGCCGAAAGGTAAAAGGGAAACCAGGGAATTTGCTCCTCTTGTCCAGAAGCCTTCCACATCACACCTCTCTGCTCTGTGGCCCCACCCCCTGCTCTTGTTCCCAGGAGGAATGGTGGTGCTGCCAGAAGACAGGATCTCCGTAGGGGACCGGCAGCCAGTTGCCAGGTGAGTTGCAATCTAAGAACAGAGCTGGAGTGAGGTTAACAGAGCCTGCCTTGTGCTGTTACACAACAGAACTGCTAATTAATAAGGGAGTAAGAGATCAGCCTGGAAGGCATGTAGGAAATAGAAGTGCTGCTCGCAGTAGCAAATGGCAAAGGGAGCTTTCGCTAAAGTCTCCATCAGGAACACTGAGTGTCCATTGGCTCTGTAATGGTTAGACCCCACATGGTCCAAGTGAGCTAGGATCTGTTAGCACAGTATTGGAATATACAACAAGGATTGTTACAGATTGCTATATATATACTTCTAAGTATGTGTGTAGTGTTAGCCCCATGTCTACTTTATTGTAGCACACTAAAATGAATGGCCACTTCCTGTTGGCTTCAGTGATGGAAAATGTCATTTTTCAAGGTGGTATACAAAATTACTGTTTTTAAACTTAGGTTCTAAATGCAGTGCATACCTGCCATTTTGTTTTAATTCTGGTATGTCTCATAGGAAGAAAACTATCAGGAACAGAATGCGTCTGTGTCCTTGGAAGGGCACAGTTAAGAGCTCAATAACAGAGAAATCATTTAATGCCACATCTTCCATTAAATTGTCAATGTTCACCCCATGAGAAGACCTTAAAATGTTTTTTTTGTTTGTCACCTTACCTCAAATTGATGTTGAGTTCTACCTTTCCAATTATTGACATATTTCCAAGAGGTACATTAGATTTATTGTACACCATGGTACAGCAAACAAAGATGGCATATCTTTGTTTGCAAGATGGCCCAAACAAAGGACAGCTAATTGTCTAGCATTAGGTAGGTGTGGATATGACTTGGATAACAATTTCTGTTTCTTTAATTATTTTTGACTACAGGAGTGACATTTTCAGACTTCTAAAGTAAAGCACATTGTAGACCTAACTAACGTTGGCCTTTTGGAATTTTAGCTTTGTTCATGGTTGAATTTATAAGATTCTGAATACCTTTGGATACATACTTGATAGCTGATAACCACTAGAAATTTAGGGAAGAAAAACCATTCATTGGTATTATTTGTGAGAGTAAATAACGTGAAAGGTTTTCTTTAAGGGGAATCATGAAAGGGTTCTTGTAGTTAATGGTTTTGTAGCCGACATGGTGGAATGAAGTCTTGAAAACCAAAACATTTTATTGTCGATTAATTGTGTATTGCTTCTTGACTCCTTATGTGTATTGAAAACCTCAATACATCTATCTGAAAATATCGTAAATGCAAAAGTAAAGCTGCCGCCATACCTGAAGCATAGTATCCAAAATGACTGTGATAACCAAAAATCAGAAGAGAAAATTAATGTACTTGTGACAGAAGGCTGGAGCAGAAGGGGTAAATAAAGCCACTTAGCTTTGATCTCTGTTATCACTGTTAAATGGACTTCTCCTGACAGTGATGCAGAGGATGCAGATTAAGTTCGCCTTCTCAACCTTGATGTGGAGATTGCTGTATCTTTCTGTTGATGATGATTTACCTCTAAATTTAGACACTTAGTTGCCTAGATGCTCCTCAGCCATAGGATTATCCTCTACTGTTGTGACCTGGAAAGCAATGACCTGGGAGGGCTGATGTAGCTTGGAAGGGGATATACCAAATGCACTCTTCTACCACCACAGAGGTTCAGGGTTTCAGTATAGAATAAGCATGAAGAATAGTTGTAAAAAATTTCCTATGGTGTCAAATGTGGGGCTTTAAACTTTGCTTGGGATGTTTTGCCTTGAGAGTTCCTTAGCTTTATTGCTTCTGGTTTGGCAGGAGCCCAGGCAGTGTGATATCACGTCTGTGCCAATAATGAAGACACCATTTATTACTGTTAGAATAAAAAGCTATCAGTGTAATTTAAATGGCGTTATCAGTAAGTGTGGTTCTTGATCTCAGAAACTACTCTGTGGATCTGTGTTAGCCTTCCCATTAAGTCTATACAGAAGTGCTTCTTTTGCACTTTGTAGTGTAGTTGGGCCAGTATTTTCCAGCATCACCTGTAGGTCCTGCATGCTACCTTAGCAGTACTGCCAGGCTGAAGGGGAGAGCCCTGCAAAAGCAGTGTCTTGGAAAGAGTTGTATCACTCCAAAAGTATGAGAGGGGGTTTCTGGCTGTACTTTAGGACAAAATTTGCCGTAACACTCTAGGCAGCTCAACTGTGGCAGAGACCAGAGCTGGAGCAGGCCCTCAGTTTCCAGAAGCAGTTCTCTACAGTCTCTTTAATCCAGGTGTTTTTACAAAGCTTCACTGTGGGATGAAGGGTATTTTTCATCCCTGGGTGTCCCACGGTTTTGCTGCCTGTACAACAATGCGAGCATGGCTCATGGCATGAATTCTGGACTGGGTAGCTTATGTGCTGTTCCATCTCCTCTTGGGGGCTCTGTGCAGGGTAGCGTTGTGCTGGGTTCCTACAGTGGATGTTGCAGATAAGCAATCCACCCCTTCTCAGACCTCATTTAAGGGTTGGCAGTGGAGGCAAGGGTATCTCGCTGGAGATCCTTGCCTACCTGAGACCTTTCAGAGGTAAGCAATTTTTCTTCCTTTGTTTTTGCGTCCACAGCTGCTGCATTTGGGCTTGTTCTCATTTGCTGCAGCCACTGGCTTTGCCACCCCGCTATTTCTGCTGTATTTTCCCTCACCTTATAGCGTTACAGTATCAAGGCCAACACTGTTGCTGAATACCTGAGGCTTGCATGCTACTGTCAACCCACAAAGGGAATGTTTAATGCCCCACTTGTCATATACCTATAGGACTTTGCGTTTTATAGGGTTACTGGCTTGTATTCAGCAGAAGGTATGTTGCTTTTGCGCTGTGTCAGTACTATAAAACATCTGGAGAAGATGTTTGTTCAAGAATTTGCATGTGTTGTGTTAGTAGTACTTACGAGTTTGAACTCTAGAGTTGTATGGTGTCAGGTGCCATGTCATTACACGTATGCAGAGATGTGAAAGATTCTTATTTTGGGAGAGCTGCGCAGGTGTGGATTATACATTTCAACAGGCCTGACTTCTCTGTTGTTACTAATAAAACCGATTGAACTGGTTACTTTTAAGCCTTTTTTGTTTTTGGGTGGAAATAATCCCCGAAATCACCCCAAATCATGTCTGCTCTGGTTTGTCTGCCTCTCTCTGTAGAAGAAATGTAGTCCCTGCTGCAGCAAGATAATGGCCAGGAAGTGACGCAGGTCAGTGATCAACGGCGGGCAGCCAGAACGGGACGTTCAGATCACACAGGAACACTGACTTGCCCATTTTTATTGCTTTTTGGTTTTTATCTTCTATTGTTGAAACTTGACCTATTACTTTATCAGATGGTGTCATTTTTTTTAGAGGAATGGGAATTCTTTGTTTGTTCCTTTGCATCAAAGAAATGAGTGATTCTAACAGTTTTGTAATGAGGAATCTAAGCGTCTTTATTCAGGTGAGGAATTTTACTCCAACAAGTGAGCAAGATGTGTCAGGAAGGTGGACGCTACTTGTTTATTCAGTCAGATGACTGAGCTGAAAGCAAGTCTCTGTGCTGTGTCTTCACGTTGCTGAATTGGCTCCTGATTTCCTACCATTTTCTCATTAGTATGTTAAGTCAGTGGAGCCTACTCTTTCTTTGTCACTTAACGTCTCATTTTCCATCCTTGTAGAATATGGATACCCATAGTGCTCTTTCAAAAAGCCTATCTCGAGGTTATTTCAAGAGATTTCCCCATTCTTAATGAATTTTGCAGTGAAAATCACTACTTATTTATCTGCAACTGCTGTTCAACAGTAGGCACTACTTTCCTCTTAGAAAGTAATGCATATTTTTATGGCTTTTCACTTTGTATGTTTGCAGTTGGCTCATTAAATGTTTCTGCTGGAATACAAATAAAAGTCACCAAGTGAAAAGAAACTTGTGTTTGTTTTGTAATGCTGATTGCCTTCTTATTTGAGATGGGGTTCACCCAGCGGTTCATTTTTGCTTCGTTTTAGCACTTGCAGTATCATTTTCAAGTAACTAATATGGCGGGATTAAATTGATAGCATTGCTTTAATTCTAAGAAACCACTGTCATTTGACTATAAACTTATAAAGTGAAAGTGATACATTTATGAGCTTCTTAAATCACAGTTTGGAGCTGAAACTAATGGCATAACCTAAAGTAATGCAGCCTACCCCTTCTTTGCTTTGCACTTCGTGATTTCCTTGCCCCTTTTAAGTTGTATTGGCATCTAACTCACACAGCGATTTGCCATTTCATGACCGGTCCGTGTCTCTGCCACATGGGGCAGTGGAATGTTGATGAGACATGGCCAAAAACTGGGAGAAATTCCAGCGAAAAGGCTCCTGAAGGAGAATGGTACTTCCTCATTATTAACATGTTCAATTCTTATTCTGGTGAGAGGATGTATTGTAATAAACATTTAGAAGACTTCAGCAGAAATGCTGTCAGCTCAAAAGCAGTAGGAAGCACTGACTGCTTATGGGCAATAAGTATGTATAATATAAATTATTTACAGAGTGCTTAAATTGTCAGAGCACTTAAAACAGAATGAGGAGTTACCTGTGTCCTACAGCAGGCTTTTTTAGCCTTGCAGGGAGAGAGCTAGAAATAGATGAATGTAGCAAAAAAGGTTCATTTGAAATAAATCAGTGTGTATTTTCACAGCTAATACATAGGGAGTTTCTGCTTTTACACTCTTAAAATCATGTTAAAATAGAAAACACATACAAGAATACAATACAAAGGGAAAAGTATGTTTTGCTATTACTGCTGGCTTTACAGCAAACAGTTACATATGTGACCTAAGGCATTAGAAGAGGGTCTGAAACAAACCAATGATAGTACAGAAATTCCATACTGATACTACCAGCTCTTCATTAGGCTCCATCTAGCAGGCACAATTGTAGTGGTTTTGTCAGTATGCATGTTAGGAAGGTTAAGAGCAACTTACTAGCCTTAGAGTGACAAACAGCTTGAGAAGCCAGAGTGGCAGTTTGATGGGTGTCCTGCTTCTTTCAGAGTCAGTAGGCTGGTGACAGGGTTCCAGGGACGTGGTGCTGCCTCTTGGATGTCTCAATGTGCTGTTCATCCTGGTTTCACAGATTTGTTAGCAGTTTTTGCTGGAGCAGCCATACTCCCTTCCTAGCTTAAATTCTTGTGAGCTGCTGTGCAAAGTCCTGTGTTGTCAGGGAAAACTGCATGTCTATGAAGAAATGTGTCTTCTACATGTTTGAGTTGCAAACGTGTGCACATGTGAAAGCCTGGACAAATATATTGAGCTCTGTGGGACTGTGTGCATTTGCCATGTGCATGTGAAAGTGGTAAAATAATACACATAAAATACTTTGAATATTTAGATGTTTTTTGGGGATTTGATCTGTGTGTTGGTATTCAGTTTGCAAAAATACTTGATAAGTGTACATGGCACTGTGGTTTTGTGGAGTGCTGATTTTCATATGATGTGAGATAATGATGAGATCATTCCTTGAAAGTCAAGGTGCTTAACATCCTGCCTGTGTGCTTTGTAAGTGACTGGGATGGAACACTTAGAAAATGCTTTGTAAGTCTGTGAAGTGGTTGGAGAAGCTATAGTGGTTACGTATTTTAATTCCATACAGGAGGAATTTGAAAAAAAAAATGGGGGAAGAGCAATGACAAATGTTTTTTGTTCCACATGTTAACCTTTGAATTGCGTGACCATACTGAACGTACTTCTTAAAATAATGCAAAAGATTTTGCAGGGCAGCAAAAGTGAAGGGAGAATGAAGTATTGCTGCAGAAGGTGAGGATATGAGAGAGAGTATGCCAGAAGTCACAAAAGGGTGATTATAGGATATAATAGCTGTAGGTGTTTAACACAAGCTATAATACAGCTTAGGGAAGTCTCCTTGGTTCCATTCTTGCAGTAAGAACCCCTGATGTCTCAATCTTGCTTCCTCTTTATTCATTGAGAGTCTGAATATTGGTTGGAAAAAATGAGCAAAGCCTAGGAGACTGGTTCCAGCAGCCTGGCATTAGCAGGACAAGAGAGAGAAAAATGTGCTTCAGCTGATGTGGGAAATTGGCTCAGGGGCTAGAGAGAATTTTGAGATAGCACCAAAATGTGAGGCTGAATCCTTTTGGAGTTTTATCTAATTAATCAACTCTAGCATGTCTGTCTGTATCTTAATTATTTTTTCCTTGACACAGAATTTTATTTTGTGCAGAGCCGCCTAGTTAAAGTTGCTGGCTTTTTCCTTTTTCTCAGAGAAAATGGTGTGCTTCGTTCTCCTCTTCCTGCACTAACAAGGCCAAACTGAGGGCTCCAGCAGTGGGCAGAGAATCTCTTTGTGTCTGCTTGGGCTGCAGGCCCTGGGAGAGCAGAACTGCGTTCCCTTTGTTTGTTGAGAAACATTCACCAAAAATACTTCTTATGGAACATAAACAAATGGGGCTTGCAGGCACGTGGATCTGTTTCTACAGAGTTGACTGTTTGAGCCTGAGTCTTATTTCTATGGCAGTGTTGATTCAACAGACTGAAAGAGCTGCCTGTACAAGTTGGTTCCCCTGTGAAAATGGCAGCTGACTGCAAAGGATGGGGCTCATGCACAGGGCTGCCTTACTGGAGCCTCTGTGACCAAAGACTGATGAGGAGATGCCTTACAGGCCAGTGATAAGCTTACCAAGGTTTGCCTGGGACATAGTGACTCATGTTGTTTCACTGCTGTGTGAGGCAGCAGAGTGTGAGACTCTGATGAAGAAACATAGCAATTAACAAACTTGAGGGAGCTGGAGGAGCTTCTCTTGTCTCTCTTCATTGGAGGTGTGCCTCATGGGCAGAGCGTGACGGCCTCCTTAAGGCCTCCTTAAGGCCTCCTCCACTTTGCTAATCTGTGCTACCCCTCTGGTGTGCTGGCCAGAGCAGGTTGTGGCCTTTAAGCTTATATTAATTCCTGCTGTTGTTTCAGTGGGCTGTCACGCTGGTATGGAGTGAGGAGCAGTGCTGAGAGGCAGGCCTGCTCTTCACGGGGGCCATTAGGTGTTTTATTGGTGTCGATAAAGCCTCTGACTGCCTCTCTCAACAAAACCAAGATAAGCTTTCTTGTAATAAAGTGAGCTGAAATTTGCCTGGGTACCTCCTCCACTCATCCCTTCTGAATGTGTAAAATAAACCTTGTAAAGATTAACAATGCAATAAACACCAGAACACTTATTTCTCAGTTTGTGTGGTAGCAGCCATTCGATGGCGGCACGCTGAAGGCCAGAGATAGCCCAGAAATGAGCTTCCATGTGTTGCTGTGCAAATGGCTCATCTGGAGCATAGGATAGCCACAGCTACTGCTGTTCAGAATCTCCTTTTTCTTTCTTCAGCAGTTCATTTTCAAACCTGACATCAGATTGGTAGTGTCAAGAACCAGCCTCTTCTCATGTTTATAAAGCATCCAGAGATATCTACCAATTGCTTTAAAAAGCCAAGCTTACATATTTCTTTCAAGTATTTCTAATTTTTGGGAGAAAGACAGCTCCATAACTCATGATTAAAAATTATTTTCAATAACCGTGTGCTTGAAGTTATGAGCTCTACTGACCTTTTCATAGTTACTGCTGCATTATTAACCGTTAGAAGAAGGTCTTTTAAATATTATATTCATATTTCTTTGTAGTAGAAAGCTTTTTTCACAGACTTTCAGTGTATTTTTGCCTTACAGAGGACATAGAATGAGATGAGCAAAACACCTGGTAGGGCGTTGATGTAGCATAAAAGATATCAAGTTTTATTTGCAGTAAAGAACTTGTTTCCATAAACCACAATTAAAAAAAATATATTGCAGTTGATATTAGAATTCACATTAGCCTTGAAATTACTTTGACAGCAATCCAACAGATCAGGTATTAGCAATTAAGAAAAGACTGTGGTGAAATGATTTGTCAGATGAAGAAATTTTTCCCAAGTTCATCAACTGCACAGTGACTTTGAGAATTGTTCTATAATAAAATGTTAATATTGGGTGTAAAATAGCAATGTTGTGTTGAATGCTGGTAGTGGGTTTTGTTTGTTTGTTTGCTTTGGTTTGGTTTTTTTGAGGTCCTTCTGTGAGGTGCTTTCCATCTCTTGGTTGTGAACTAGCATTTGTTTTTGCTCTGTGATTACTGGGCTATCCTTTCTTCCTTCTGTCATTTACTGTAGTGGTGGTTTTTTTACTCTTGTTCTTTGGGATTAAGGTTTAAGCCTCTCTGTTCGTTTCCACTGTATCGGAAGTTCCTCATGGACATTATTTGATCCTTTTGACTTCATCGCAAACAAAGAATATTTTGCAATTTGGCAAGTCACCATTCCTCTACATCAAACGAGACTCCTTTTAGACCTATCAAGCTGATCACAGTGCTATACATCCTTCTTATGCAGTCAGTCTCTCTTGATCACATGTAATAATGCTTAGTTCCATCAGTAATTTAAAAAGAAAAAGCAATAAAACCGCCACCACCACCACCAACAAAAACCACAACCCAAAAAAAACCAGAGTGAAAAAGAAATAAGATTCAGTCATTCCAGATGTCATTTCCTTTTTAAATATAGCCTTTATGGTATAGCTGTGCTGAACATATTTAATTTGCAATATAGGTTTCTATGCAAAGTTGTCAGAGCTATACAGTTTATAAGTGTCAATCTGCAGCATGTCCCGGGCTTGTGTTGCCCTCCAGCAGTCTCGCCTTCCCCCCAAAGCTGATGTGTCAGCACTGGTATGCTTGAATTCTGAATTAATTAGGCATTCTGCTACCAGGCTTGTATGGTTAGCAGAATTCATGAATTAATAATTTCATGCCTTCTGTGGAGGAAAGAAGGCGATATGTTGGCTGTCCAGCAGTAGTTGTTCTGTTTTGTTTTTGTTTTTTTTTTAATTTTCATTTATTGCAAAGATTACATTACTAAATGGGTGGCAATAAGAGCACCGTTATTGGGTCAGTATTGTACAATTACGATTGTTTTCTGAATTAAATTATTCCATCCAGCTCTTTTCCCTTTCTGTTGCAGTACTTATTTTGGAGAGAGTTTTTGATGGCTTTTTTAATGGAGATTTTTTTACATGTTTTAGTTAAGTTGGGAAAAATTCAATACTAAGAAAAAAGCCATTTTTTTCTGCCTCTCTTCTTGTTGTTTTTTATACTCTTTATGCCAGCTTCCAGTGCCTGCTTTATGAAGCAGAAGGAACAGAGCGAAGACAAGTAGGGCTCAAGTCATTTTTAGCCTGGCAGGTTCAGCAGAGCCAGGAGGGAGGTGGGCTTGTGGTATGGAAGGACCAACTGTTGGGATGTAGCATTCCTTTTTGTTGCTAGTGGACGTTGTCCTTGGGAGCCACCTCATTTTCATGTTTTCAGAATGGAGAAATGGCTGTGTCTGTTGGGTAATGAAGACCAAATCACTGCTGTGCACCTGGAGACCAGCTGTATGTCTACTTGGAATATGTAGCACAAAGCTAATACAATAACAGGAAGCAATTGTGAGGCAATATGGTGTACAATTACTACAGTTTATTTTGGAACGGGAGTGTCTCTTGTATGTTCCTGACTCTTAAATCAGGTTTTTACTTATCTGTTGCATGTGCTATATTGATTTAAATCTTTTATTTTCACAGTGAGGTGTCAAAAGTGCTGCAAGAAACGTATCGAAACATAGACCTTTGGAAAAGTATATATACGTTTATTCCATAATTCCAGTTAGTAGTAGATTTTCTGCTGTAAAAATAAGAGTAAATGTCTTGCATTAGAGTTCTCCAGTGTAAAATCAGACTTTTCAGTGAGTGCAGATAGACACCCTAGTTTTGTTTGGTGGGGAGGTCCTTACCCACTGCACAACTGTGTTTCAAATCCCAAAGAGTAAATTGTGATTGTTCTCTATTTGCTCAAGTTTGGATAATATCTCTTCTTCTCTGCCATGCAACTGATGTGGGATAAGCTGTCTGCATTCATAAGGGGATACTTTGTGAACAGGCAGTAGTCTTGATTTCAAGATTGGGCCTTAATTAGAAACTTCTAACAGGGAGGAGTGAAAACCAGAAGGAACTCTAGGAGGTGGGTGAGAGGATCATCAAGAAGAAAGTTCTGAAAGGAGAAGGCGGTATGTAGTGAGGAAAGCATTGCCCTGGCTGGGCAGGACTTGGAAATAGCCATGCTTGCCATCCCATATTATTAAGAGAAATCTTTCCGTCTTTGTACATTGAGCAGCAAGCTTTTATAGTGTGTTAACTAAGCAACTATGCTGGCAGGTAAAAAGTAATCAGGAAATTTATTACTAAATATATGTAATCAGCAATACTTAAACTTGCCTTTGTGGCTTCAAGTGCCTCCTTCAAGCAGGAGTCCTACTATTTCAGGCTGGGCATTGAAAACATGAATATAAACACTGCATTACTGCCACAGTTGTGGCCTTTTTGGAAAGGATGGCATTGGTTTGAAGTGGGTACTTGCTGCATTTTTACATATGGCCCAGGTTATCTCTGCTCATGGTTTTTAATGCAGCAATAATGTGAGGAATGATTTAGGGAAACTTCAAAACCACATGAACTGTCTGAGTAGAAGATTGGACCGGACCTTTAATGCCACTTTTTTTAAATGCCCAATGCCTGTTATTGATAGCAATGTTAAACTGACCTTTGGTTGACTTCCATCATTTGTTTGAAGGTTGTTCTGAGTATTTTCTGTGCTGCTATAAGAGGAAGTTCCTGAAAAAGTTGATATGATTTATACTGTGATACATATCCCTCCTTTTTTTTTTTCTTTTTCCCTTAAGTCTCTGACTGAAAGCATGCAACCTCATGGTGTGCAAATAACTTGCAGACCTTGTAAGTCAGAGGCAAGTTAAACATTTGCTCATGTTTCTTAAACAGATGCAGACATCTCTTTTAAGTCTAAAGACAGTGAAGGTTGGGTATTTAATGAAGTACATGACTTTTATGCCAGAGAGTTGTTTATATAATAAAGTATAAAGACATAATAAGTTATCTGGGCACCATTTCAGCAAAGCTGGTAAGCATGTGCCTAAATCCAGCTATTCATATAGAACTGTACGTTCAAGTGAATTTTCAATCAAGTATTTTGAGTTTTTGTTTCAAAGGGATCTGTTTGACTAGAGACTTACCTGTGCTGTATGAGTTGTTTCAGGTTTATGCTTGGTATCTTAGTAACTAATGGCTGTTTGGAAGCCATTTTTTTTCTCCTGTGCAGGTATAATATGAGCAGTCTAAAGTCTCATTTAATAATTGATATTTTAGCATTGAGCAAACTTGTTTCTGGGTGGTTGGAAAACACAATTTGTCTTCTTATGGGATAGAAGCCATTTGAACTTGTCCGCTGAATTGCTTTGGGATGAAAAGGGAAGGTGGGCCAAGTGGTACTCTTCTGGAGCTCCTCTCTTGGTTGATGGGTATGAGGAAACATTCCAGTATTACCAAACGTTTGTTGAAGTCTTGTTTCTTCACCAAAGTAGAAACACAGTACAGAACCAGAGGCTTTCTTTCTGCTTCTGCGTCAGAGGAGCATGTTGGGGTTCTCGGGACAGAGGCTTGCAGAGCTCTGACTTAATACAAAACTGCTTTGTCTCACTGAAACTGTTTCTGAGGCACAATGCAAACCCGGAGAAAAGGGGCATCCTGCAGCTTCCCAAGTAACTTCTAAAGAGCTGGGTTCCAGAACGCTTTGTCTGCTAGGGCTGCTGTCTGGCAGGGACCAGGCAATGCTGGGTGGCTCTTGGCAGGCCTGGAAAAGAAATAGGCAGGAAGCGAAGAACCATCTGAGGCTGGGGTGTGCTGATGGATGCTCAAAAGAAATCATCTGACTACAAAACATTTGTGTCTAGGGCAGTTTCATAAGTGCACAAAAGCTTCTCATTAGCCTACAGAACCTGTGTAAGCTAACATCCCTGTAGTGTTTGTCCCTGTTCCATGTGTTGTGTCGGCAGTACTGGGGCTGACGGAGCCATGTTGCACACTTATTGCTGTGTGTGGTGTGGCTGCTTTGCCAGCATGCACATCTTCTCATTCGCTGCCTGCAGCCATTAGCTCTGCACTTTTTTCCTGACATGTTAATATCTCCTCATGTAAACAAGCTGTGTGAAGAAGGAAAGCTGTGCTCTGCTGTCAGAAGTATTGGTGGGAGCGACCATCTTCCGGAGGCTGGCATTGTCAGAATGACAGCTTGCCAGTGTTGTCCTCAGGGCAGCACCGCAGGGCTGAAGGGCCACAGGAGCTCCTAATGACTCTATACCGGCAGTGACACGTGCTCTGCACCACTGGGTTTTAGACACTTCATTAAGACAGCCATTTATGAGGTGTATGGCCACGTTCACCCAAATGTTAGCCAGCCAAGGATGGAGGCTGTTAGCAGCTGCTTGATTAACCACTTCACATTCAGCACCAGCTCCCTTCAGCTCTCAGCACGTTGGCTAGGATCTCCTGTGCAGATGTCTCTCCCACGTGCAGCTTGTCCAGCAGCCAAGCTTTTGGAAGGGTTACAGATCTAACGAGGAAAGTCATTGCCCTTTCTGTTCATAAAGGTGTGAGGTATCGAGTGTGATTTTTTTAATACTGTCTCGTTCTCATGTGGGAGATTATTTCTGTAGTACTAGTTTCTCAACATTCAGAAGTCCTGCAGGGTTATTAAAATACTCCTTAACAAAGACTCATGTCTGCAGCTGTATTTGGGCTATTTCAGATCTCTTCTTTGCGTGTTGAAGTGCTCCTCCTATGTGATAAAACATGCTAGTTAGAAATTTCTCACTGAAACAATTAGTGTGGTAAAACATGAAGTAAATGTTACAGAAAGAATGCAAAACGGTAACTAAATGGAATCAATATCAAGAACTTTGCAAGATACAAGTTAAGGCAGTAAATTTTTGCTTGGGGAAGGCTTCTCTTACACATGTGAGGAACAAAACTCTTTCTCATGAGGAATGTAAATAATAAATGCTTGCAGGAGGCTACCCTGTTACACCTCTGATACACTGCAAAGTGATCTAATAACAGGTGAGGAGCTTTTATCACAGCGATGCTGAAGTTTCTAGGAGTGTAGAGAAAACCTACCTTTGTAATCACTGGAGAATAAAATGAGTAATATCTGTCATAAGTCACCACTTTCATTTTGCTTCATCAAACAGGGAGCTGATGAGATGCATTCTTCAAAAAGCCATTATTCTCTTAGTCCCATGGTAGCTTTTTGTTTCTTGTAACACCAACTGTATACTTGAGTTGATTACAGTAGAGCAAGAACAGCCATGATAATCATGTCTCTCATTATATGTAAATCCCATAGTACTCACGTGGCAGAAATCCTGCATTTATTCTGTCTACTTCCTGAAGATTAAATTCACATAACAATTCGTAATATATTTACACAGTGAAGTACAACAACTTGAAATGATTCCCACCTTCTTGCTCTCCTTCATCTCTTCCTGGTTATTCTGTGACCGTTTAGTGATTCACTCTTAAATTTTAACTCCTATTGAATTCTGTTTCAAACAGCTGTCATGCACAATCTCAGAGGGAGAACTGGGCTCACCATAGGTTGTGCAAAATAAGGTATATGTATAGCCTGTGCATTTAGAAGCCTAGTTGTAGGCACAGGACATTCTGATGATTAGATGGAAAAATAACGTATGTAAATGAAAAGTGAAAAAGCAATTCTTTGTATTAAGAACATGAATATAGAATGCTCTTAACTTTACCTGTAGTGCTAATTGCAGAAAAACTTTGCTGACTTGTCCTCTGTTTACAATAACATATTCACTAGTTTTCTCTTGACATTTTTTCTCTACTCTCGTCTTTCCAGCAAGCAAGGAATATCCTTTAAGTAAGTAAGTCATTGCTTTAGCAGGGAGAAGGGAAGCCTCAGGGACATGTATTTTTAAAATACATAAAAGGATGGAATTTGTGAAAAGGTGTAGGGCGGGTTTACAGTTTTGAACTTACTTCAACCCTTCAAATAGGGCTGACTTTGATGTTTTGAGTTAGCAGTGGTGTCTTTAGGATAAGCAGACATTTTAAAGAGCTTAGCTTACGTGACGTGCTAATATTGAAGATTGATTCTCTTCTGGATTTATGCAGTTGGTGATGCATTGTTTCTGACAACTATTAAACTGAAAAGCTAACCAACTGCAAGGCTTCTCATCCTAATTTAAATAGCGAAAGACTTTCAAGTGGTTTTGTCAGTGAGAGGCTACAAAACATGCAAAGGGAAAACTGATGTGCTAAGAATGGAGGTATTTTTAATACAAACAAGAGAGTCAAATTAAAAACAAGAAAATCCAAACTACACAACATTGTTAAATTGGCCAAATGTAGGTCTGGCCTCTCTCAATCACAGCCAAGTTTTAAATTCCTTCAGTCACAAAATATTTACAACAAGAGTGCTGATGTACAGCAAACTCATCAGCTCTTCCGTAGTGAGCGGTAGATGGTAAAGCCAATGTTACAGAGTTTTCTTTGAGATAGAGCTGAATCAAGCCAAAAAATATTCTGTCTCTCTTCCGCAGCATTGGACTGCACAGATCCTGCACTTTTATGTTTTTCAAAATCTGCTATTTTAATGTAAGCATGCATGCATGCTGATATTCAGCTGGTTACAAGCATCTAATTATTGTGATTATATGCATGCATACTTCATCACTTTTTTTTTCTAATGAAGCTGGCAGTGCAGGAAAAGCTTGGCATTTTATCTACTGTATAATTTGCTTGTTTTTATGCTTAGTGTAACAGCTTGCTGAATGAGCACTGAAGTGAGACTGAGATAAATAACAAGGGCTAGGTGGGTGCGTAGACATGTGGATCCCGAGTGGTCGTTGCACCTATCCAAAAAGGCCTATCAAACAGATAGACGGAAAGCCAAAAACATGAGAGGAAATTCATAAGTAACTTCTGTTTCTTGTGCCTGTTGACAGATGCATCTTCAATTCTTTTCTTCCTTTGGGAAGTAATTTCTCTTTGGATGAGCGCAATCTACTTTCTGTTATTTTCAAGAGGACTCCTGCAGCTGCATAGGGTTCACCCAGATGCAGCAATTGCCTGTTGGGTACAGCAGTTCCTGGCTGGGAAAAAAAAGAAAAACATAGTATTTAACATGACATTACTTTTTAGCAGGTACATTATGCGGAAGATGTCCATTTTCACAGTTCATCTGCTGCCCTTGATTTTGGGGTGGAGGCAGCGAGGATAGAACCTAACCCCCTGGGCACATGGCTTCTTTTGTGCTCCTCAGAGCAGTCACCACTGGGGCACTGTTGCTGGGTGGAAGCAGACAAGTGCTGCCCCTTCTGCCCATTACCCTACCTGCCTGCATGAGCTGCCTATCAAATTCTTTATCTGGTTGAGGGCCGCCAAGGCCCTGCCTGCCCTAGTGGGGTGGAGTGAGGGTGAAAGAGTGCCAAGGGGGTATTTCCTCTCAGGATGTGGTGGTGGCTCCTTGGGTGTCTTGTGATTCCTGTACAGGAGAGGTCTGTTCTGGGTGTGCAGAATGATCTCTTGGAGGCCACCACCATGCTCACTTTAAAAGCTTCTTTCTCCCGTAGGTATCAGATTATGGCTGGAGGTGCCAAAGGTTCCAGTTTCTGTTATGTTTTACTTGAAGCACTGGAGGTTTTTTTGCGTTCTGGGTTTTTAGCCCTTAGAGCAAACTTCAATAGCATATCCAGGTTTCTCTTTTCAAGGCTAAAATCTCACGCTCAGGAGGTTTTAGAGAATTTAAAAAAAAAAAAAAAAAAAAAAAGCAGTTGATATTATGTCACTTGGCATTAAAATGGTGGCAGGTAAGTTAATATGCATTCTAAATTCTGCCTGGAGTGAGCCCATGTGAATTCTCAGTTATCTGTTAAAGGTCACCGTGTTACGGTATGAGTCATTGGCTTATGATAGTATTATAGTTTACTCATACTTTGTCCTTCTGGAAGTTCTAGCATTGCAACAGGAAATTAATGTTTTCATATCTGAAATTAGAAAAAAAAAAAAAAAAACAAAACAGCTCACCACTATTTTGGAAAGTATTCTCAACGTGAGAGTTCTGAAATACTGGCACAGCCACCCAGAGAAGCTGTGGATGTCCCATCCCTGGAGGCACTCGAGGCCAGGTTGGATGGGGTTGGAACTGGGTGGGCTGTAAGGTCGCTTCCAACCCAAGCCATTCTGTGATTCTATTTTTGGAGAGCCATTGAAGTATTAAATTTCAGTGATGGTATGGATTTATAACATTTTTAATTGTTTAAAATATTACCTAGAAATAAGGCATGTGACTACTCTGGTTATTAAACAGATGGAGGGCAAAACAATTGTCAGAGAAATGACATGTTGTAATTTATTACGGTTAAAAATGCCTATGCTTCTGCACATTCCCATGAAATGCTGAGCTCATTACAAGGTAGGGTTTTTTTTTTGTAAAGTTTTTTGTTTGAAGCATTTGAAGTATTTTTAATTGTCACTCTCTTTCCTCTCAAATCTCTCCCCCACCCTCTGCTTTTTTTTTCATCTGCCATATGCTGCATGTCTCTTTGCAAGAGCACTGGAGAGAGATCAGATCTAAATATACTTTTTTTTCTCATCTTTAGCACAATGTGGCTGTGATCCTGACTGGGACTTGAAGGCTCTTCAGGATAAAAATATTTAGGAATATGATGCCATATTTTCTCTAGGTCCTTTATAAAGCCTTTGAGCCTTCAGAAGAATCAGCGTGTCTCTAAAATGTTCAGCTGTAATATCTGGATGAGGTATCCACCAAACACAAGGGATACTAATTAACATGGATTAAAAAAATATATATATTTTTTGTTTTTAGTCAGGTTTCATATATACGATATATCCTGATGTTCTACTATGAATTAGACATCCCCTGAAATTAGGGTTTCAAGACAGGTAATTGTATGTTTGTACTATATTTAAATCTAAAGTTCAAATAAGGAAAAAAAAATTGAAGATTTATGATAAACGAAAATGTATTTGAAACTTTTTGTCATAGTAATTAAAGCAGTTTCTGCCTTAGAGTAAGATCTTTAAGCGTCGCAGGCATGCTGAAGGATCCACCTCTGTGTGAGTGCCTGGTTTGCTGGAGACTGTGCTATGTGGTTTTTTCCATCTGGAGCAGGATTTGCAGCTGCTGTGTGTTACTCAAAGCAGGTGAGAAGGAGTTGTAAACTGCGGTAGCGGTCCAAGTTGATGGGGTGAATCACAGCCATGCCCATATGTGATGAGACTGTTTCTTTGGTAGGGGGATGTAAGCAGAGTATTTGACTGAGCTCTGCTCTGTCTTGGCCTGAAAAACTCAAGATATTTCAGTGCAATCTGTTCTTCCATTATTTTTAATTGTGTCTAGAAATCCAGAATTGTAGTTATCCATAGGATTCTATGTGAGGGTAGAGATTCCTCGGCAAGCCTTGACCATACCGAGTTGGATGCTGGAAGCTCCGTAGCACAGAAAGGAGAACAGAGAGCTGCCGGCAGTGGCTTCATCATGACATGGCCAGGCTGTTTCCAGCAACCTGATCTAATTCAGGCATAACTGTGTACTTACTGCCCAAAGCATTATCCCGTCCATAAACTTTAGAATAGGCAAAGTAATGAAAGATGGTAAAAGGATACTTGGAAGTACAGGGACTTCCCATCCAGGAATGTGCAGGAGCCTTTATTTAGCAAGATAATAAGAAATAGAAATCTACTTTGACTTATTCACTGAGCATGATTTTCCCCCTTCTTTATCTTGCTTTTCTTCTTCCTCTGTGTGAGCTGTTGTGGATTTGTAGATGTTCATTTCATTGTGTTAGTTTCCTTGCTTGATTTATGCAGAAGAGAAGTCTAAAACTACATCCGGCTTATGCTTTAAATCTTAACGAATAAATAAATAAAAGCCATTTATTTATTTTTAAGGTGCATGATATTTCTGTGTAGAATTGTGAGTTTAGTATTTATGTAAAATAATAACTTCTAGTTCAGGAATCATGGAATCAGTAAGGCTGGAAAAGACCTCTAAGATCATCCAGTCCAGCCATTCTCCTACCACCAGTATTGCCCACTAAAACATGCTCCTTAGTATCATGTCGAAATGGTTCTTGAACTACTGAAGGAATAGTGACTCAACCATCTCCCTCAGCAGCCAGTTCCAGCACCTGGCAACTCTTCTATATAAATTCTTCCTAATACCCAACCTGAACCTCCCCTGGCACAACTTGAGGCCATTCCCTCTAGTCCTATTGCTAGTTACCTGGGAGAAGAGGCTGACCCCCACCTCACTACAGCCTCCTTTCAGGGAGTTCTAGAGGGCAATAAGGTGTCCCCTGAGCCTCTGCTGTTCATGTTACTGCAACTTACTGGAAGAAATAAGGCCAGATTTCCTGACTTGTTTTAAGGATATTTTGGTTCTTCTCTCTAATACCAGTAACTGTCCTGGAGTTGTTTTGTTGTTGTTCTTGATTATCTTCTATTACAACTTGCATCTTGGCAGCTACTTGTGTGTCTCCTACATATCATGATGTTCTCAATTAATTGTTTGTGGGCAGGTGGCTTTTGTTAGCTTATTATTATTATTTGGCTTGTATTAATCCTTTTTCTCATTGTTACATCTGCACTTCTCCATCTTCCCAATGAGATATGTTAGTAGGAGCACTGTTGTGTAACCTAATTGGAATATAGAATCTTGCTTTTATAAGTATATGAAATGAATTCTGTAAGATGAGGGAGGAGGACAGAGTGTGATGCCAGATCTTCCCACCTCAAGCTGAGGCTTCCCCTTGCTTATACTAGACCTGCAGAGTCCCTGATGTCTAGTAGGATTGCAAAGGAATTTATCAGCCTAAATTCCACCAGACTTCCTCTGACTAGTCATAAGAAAGACAGCTGGATAGTTATAGGAAACGCCAGTCAGTAGGGAGTAATAACTATGGGTATGTAAGTAGAAGAGTTTTTTATTAAATCTTATTTTTTCTCAGTGAAGTCTGTCATTGTTACATTTCAGCCATATAAAATACTAACTAGACCTATTGCTGCACGCTCTTCGTGCTCTGCTCTTTTGAAGGGAGTCTGTGCTGGGCGTAGCTGTCCTGAACCCAGTCCTAGCACTTGTTCCCACAGAGATGCTCAGTGCCTTTGAGTCTTGTTCAGAGGAAGGAGGCATAGCATGGCTTAAAACAAACAAAGCTGCTCTCATTCTTCTCCAGAAAGTACGGTGTTAATGTTATTGTCACAATGTGGGAATATTTAACTGAAAAAAGTGGTGCATCTGCAGTCTTGAAGTCTTCTAGCAAGCATTACTGTGTGAGCACCTATTAGAACAATTTCTTGTGGAAGAGGAGGGAGACACCTTAAAATATTTATGAATGAGGGAAACCCTGGCTAGGGAGGAGTGGTTCATTGAGTCCAGTTCCAGCTGCTGTAGGCCCCCAACACCATATAATTGGGTTCATTCTTTAACCAAGCTTCACCTTAGTGTTCCTGTCTCTGCTGTTCCCACGTACTGTCCTGTTGCCCTTGTGGTGAGGAACCTTCTGATCTTGGGCACAACAGACAAAACAGTTGAGCCATACTTGCTCTTGTGCCTGTTTAAATCATTGTAAATTCAAGTAGCTCTTCTTTTTTTTCTTTTTCTTTCTTTTTTTCTCAAGACTTGCTGAATACATGAAGCACACTTACAATTGTCTCAGAATGCAAATACATGGAGCTGTCTATTATCCTAGCACACAGGCGATTGTCTCTCCCCTGAACCACTTAATAATGAGGACTTGAGACTTAATGCTGAGGATATTATGGCAATTTGTAGTGTCCTAGACGAGGAGTTGACCTGTGTAGTAGTCTGGTCTTTGTATGCTCTGAATTTATCCCTCCCCGTGGCTGTCCTGCCCACCGTGAAGTTCTTTTCTTAATTCCCATCTCTGCTCTGACATGCCCTGTGTAATGCCGGGTGCTCGGCTGTGTCAGGACTGGCCTACTTCCTTTGCCTAGAAAATGAGCTGCTATGTTTAAAAGGAGCGTCATGTTGGTCTGTGTGGGCTTTTTGCTGCTGCTGGCAAACGGGTGCTGTGTTTTATTCTGTTTTTCTTTAACCTCTTTCTTTAATTATGCCTCCTATTACAATATGTTCCAATGCCATATGCTTCTGCTGAGGTGATTTTTATTAACAGCAGTTGCTTGGATTAGTTGTTTTTGTTTTCCATTTCCTTTGCTGTTTTTGTTTTCTAATTAAATTACTGTGTTTGAAGATTTTCAAATCATATATCTCCCAGCACTTAGTAGTTTTACTGAAGCCCTTGCATCTACCCCTGCTATTTCATTTGCCAGTGGAAATCCATAGATAGTGTTTATTGAGGTGTTTCTAGTTCAGAGTGCATTAAGCTCCTTGTGTCTAGCTCCCATTTTCGTTCTTTGCCTCGCAAGCATTTTGGATTTTCCAGGCTGTAAAAGAAGGAGGGTAATTCCATTTGGAAACTGTTGGAAGCTGTCTGTAGGGCACATTGATATCAGACTCTCTGTGAAAACGTTGTGGGATGCCAAGGTGAAATTTTCATTTCATTATTAAAAAAAGACAGTGATGCTGTAGAGAAATAAACAAGTGGTCTTTATTTGTACCACTCTTCCTCCTGCCTCTGTACTGTGCCACGTGCTGGAAGCTGCTGCTCTTTCTGACATAGTTTCTCCATGCTGCAGGTGATTCCCTCTAAGCACTGCTTCCTTTTGCTCAGGAAGAGGTTGTTTTGCTAAACTTTGTCAATATAAAAGGAAGCAATTTCTCTGCTGTCTCTCAGGATTTGCAAGGATAGAAGAGGCAGAAGCATCTGGGTGGATTATGAAATGTGAATATTACCCCCATCTTCCATAAACATGTGTTTTGGATGTGCAGAGTAGATCTAGGAATGGGTGAGACGCAAGTGATGGAAAGAGCCAGGTTGACTCAATTTGAGGTTTCCATTGTAGGCTTTGTTCATGGTATGCTGAAGTCCTTTCAGGTTCATAGAAGCATTTCTATGGCTAGTGGGTAGAAGCATAGCAAGTGGGTTGAGAGGACCTTGGAATACTGTCTGATGTCACTGCAGAACTATGAAGTAGACGTAGGAAGGTGACAGAATGAAGCCACCAGAGAACCTGCATCTGAAGAAGGCCTGTGGCTTTGCATGGTGATTTTTTTTTTTCACTGAGTACTGATTTTAAAACAAAAACATTCAGAAAATTGAAGCTTGGCAGATGGCCGCATATGTTGTTGAGACCATAAAGATCTGAGGCTGAAGGGACTCCAAACCATAGGAAGCAGTTAAAATCCCATTAAATTCAGGTTGCTGACTTTAGAGGGAGGCTGGAGGACTTTGAGCAAGTAAAATTTTTGAAGTTCACGAAACATCAAATCTCTAGCAATAGCGTTTTCTTCTTCCCTTTTTCCTCTGGGAGCTAGAAATCATACAACTTCTACAATTTTAGAATTTGATTTTAAAACATACAATTTTAGAAACAGCAAACACGAAAGGCAAGGGCCGTCATTCTGAACATTAGAAGGTATGATGTGGGAGTGGTGCTATTGCTTAAACAACTGCCTGCCCTTGGACCTTTCTCTTTGGATTGCTACTGGAGAGGCTTGTTCCACTCTAATGGTTCTTGTCGTTGTTGAGCCAACCTGTTTTAGCCTTTCACAGAGCAGAAAAGGAAAGCCATGCTCACATTTTAAAGTGTTTGAAACCCATAGTTGCCTCAAGCTGTAGCTTCCCGTACTGTGTGGTAGAGTGTCTGATAATGAAAGATGAAAGCTTTCTATTTTTGTCCTGTGAATGTAGCTCATGTTTCATGGGCCAGATTGGTTGATTTTTGTGTGTTCCTTTTCAGTGCATTCTTTTATCTTGTGGAAGGGAGAAGGAGGGAATTGCAGCTTCATTGGGATGCTAAATTTGGAGTAGTTAGAATAAATGTGTATGTGCATTCAGGGTCTTTCCAGCATTTGACTCAGAGCACCTGAAAAGGCTGATTTGTGACTCAGCAGGTGAAGCTGAAAGAGGAGTGTCCATGCACTTCAGAAACCTAACCCTTACCCTAACCCTGTACTCCAACAGCTCTGTCACAGGTGGCAGATCTGTGACACATGAAGGCAGTCTTTCTTTGTCATTTGAAGCACACGCCGTAGATGTAGCTGCTGGTGGTGTGTTTTGTTCTAGACACACTTCCAATACACTTTCAGGATGCACTGAAATTTTTTTTCTTCTTTAGTTCTGCATGCCTAGTATAATATAAAGCTTGATACAGTATGATAATTATTTTTATACAAACATTTTCTAAGATGAGGGACAGCAGATTTTGTTCCAGCTATGCCAAGCACCGATGTTATGTTAAATAGAAAGGGACAAATGCATGCATGATATTCTGTCCCTTGAGTGTCACATACTTTCTTCCTTACATTGATGGCAAAACTCAATGATTTGATTATAGCTATCCAAGTGCTTCTACTCTATGAGCGTAAAAACAGGATGCGGCTCGTATTTTCTTCCTGAAGACCTCTTTCATAATGGTTGTGTTTGTTGGGCCGTACTCCCACCACACTTTGCTCTCAGATGTAAAAATTTCCACATTTATTTCCAGAGAGTTGATACCATTAAAAAAATAAAAATAAAAACAGCCTGCACAGGTGTTGCAGAATGAAATACTGTATTTATTGATGATTTGTTTGTGCTATAAGAATATTTATGTGGAGATCGTGTCCAGCTGAAGTGCTTCAGAGCAGATGCCACCCCTGTTCTGCAGGAGGCTGAAGTCAGGATGCAGTTCTGGCTGCAAACCCAACCCAAGAAGTTTTGCTGCCCTCTTTTCCCTCTTGGCTGTTGATAGCTATCCCTTCCAACCTAGTGTAACTCCTCAGCTCTGTTCAGCAGATGCTATATGCTGGAGAGAATGACTGCCAAGACTGTTTTGGCAGAACTCGGTATAGGTGAATGCTGTTGGATTTTACGTACCTCTGGATATTCATATACCACAGATTGCTAAGATCCCCTGCAAAATAATGCTCTTTCCCTTACTGAGTAGTTAGGACTGTTAAAATGTATAGTAGGTGCTGCTTTGTGTGATGGTGTGTTTGGACTGCAGCACTGTGGAGCCAAGAGCCAGTGTGGCTCAGATACCCCTATAACCAATGCTGTACTCACCACTAAGAAGTTAGTGCCATTAGCATATCTGTGGCAGGTGCTACTTGTATGATGCTGTTATCCTGTCTTGTGGAGCCCAGGGTCAACTTTTCTATATTTTAATAAAAGCCCTGCTGAGAGGTGTGCTGTGGGAAAAGCCCCATCTCACATGAAAGCATCTTGGAAGGCCTTATCCAGCTTTGTAGTTGCACCTCACTGCACAGAGAGCAAGATCTGTGCATTGGTACGTGCAGCCATCAGGGATCGCTCAGTTTTGAGTGAGAAGATTCACACCAGCTTTTTAACTTTTTAACAGTGAACTCCCAGATTAGGAAGGTGAGAACAGAGTGCAAATGACAAACAGTCAAGATTTGTAGGAGGGCTAACTTAGTGTGCACGCTCCAAGACGAACAGCTCATTGCTGTTCTCCTCCTCTCCTCAGTGCTTTAGGAAACCTCTGTAGCCTGGCATTATGCATATTTGAACTAGCATCATAGTAAGTGAAGAAGTTATGCTGTAGCCAGCAATGGGAGTCAGAGAGGAGACATCAGAGCGTGCTGTGGCTTGTGAACGGGGTACAAACCAGGCATCGGCACGCACTGATTGGTGACTATGTGCACACAGGCTGTGCTGTCCCAGTGAGACCAAGTCACGGAAAGATGACTAATATGCCTGGCTAAACATTTATGAAAATGGTTAAGCTATGGCAGATTGATCATTGACAAAAATAAGTGGCTGTTTTCCAAGAGCTGGTTATGTCTACTGCGCTTGTTTAGCATGAGATAGGCAACTATTACGCTGTGCAGTACAGGCTCTTTTTGTTTGGGTTGGTACCTGTTACTCTACCATAGAGTACAGATATTTTTTTTCAGCATTGCTGGAACAAAATGTTTTTCCTTTTAAATGAAATATGTCCGGAATTAAAGAACATTACCAGGTGAGCCAGGTATCCTAGTGCTCCAGGGATTGTTGGAGGCTGGCCAGTGGGCTCGCTGACTGAGGATGAGAGTTGGAAGGAGGCAGCATGTAAGCCTAGCAATGGGAAATGTTGAGTCCTGGTGGTACTTGGCTACACACAGACAGAAGCAGTTTGTGAGCAGAGTCTAAGCTCCATAAAGCAGCTGGGGACACTTCTGCAGTTAAAAGGTGGTTTTGGCTTACAATCCACAGCCACACTCGTTGCATTACAGAACAAACTTCAATTAATTTTTGCTTTTTGTTTGGTAGATGGCTGTTTAGTGGTGCTTGGGAGAATCTGTGCTCTTTCTTTCTACCTGTCTCCATTTCCTCTTCTGGAATGTAGTGCAGCTATTTCTCTGTAGTCTTACTGTTTTCTGTTGGCTTTCTTCCCTTTCTCCTACTTGCTGCTTGGAGCTGAGCTGATATGTGGCGTTGCCTTCTTCCGAGCAAAGCAAGGAAGGGAGATGATGTAATGGCACCTTACAAACTCAGGCATCAGCAAGGTCCTACACCACACTGGTGGAATGTTTCTGCTGTTAAAAGGCATTTCCCAAGGTGAGGAAGAGCCCTGACAAAGCTGTGTTTAGGTGCAAAAATGGCAGGGTAAAATCACAGAGGAGTTCTTACTAGTCAATGCCTGCTTGGTTTTTTTCCACCCTTATGACAAATTAAATTGTGGAGGGAGAAATTACTACAGATCTTGGCTGGGAATTACTTTCAGTGGAAACACCCACAATCATTGATGAGTTTTCAAAGTAACATCTTTATTAACGAAAGCATCCTCTTTTTTTTTTTTTTTTTCCCCTGACAGACATTAATAATGAGTAGCAGTAGTTCTAATATTGGTTACAGTGTCTAAATGAAAGCAAAAGTGTGTCTGCACTGCTAATCCTGTTTTCTATTGCGAACCTCCATTGCTGTCAATATATGCCCATGTGCCTACTGAACTGAGGGAGAGATCGTGGCAGTTCAGCAAAAGTGAGCACATGAAAGAACTGAAATACGTATTGAATATAGGAACACTGACACACACACACACACACACACACACAGGGGAAGAGCTGGTGTACTACCTGGAGTACTGGTCGTCTCTTCTTAGGAAAGAGATTTCATTGCTGATGTGTTAGGGAATAATCCTTTCTGGATGTCTTCAAGTTTTTGAGGTAAACTTGCATTCTGTAATGTAAAATGGCAAAGAACTGAACTTTCTGCTGAGAACTTTTTTAATGCACAGGAGTGCTTGCTGAGTAAATCTAATTATTGCTGATGAAAATTGGGATTTTAATACATACATGACCCTAGGCAGACAGCTTTGAAACAAGCCCATTCCTGAAGTTTTCCGTTATAGCAGATTCCTGGTTTCAGACTGTACTTCAAATACCCGTGACTCATGGCCACCAACCAGAACTATTTTGTTGTTCCTAAGGGTACAAAGCCATTTCTTTTATATCTTGAGCAGTGACTCATGACTGAAAAGTGTGCCAGCAGTGCTTCTAAGCGTAAGTTGGATGGGGTGGTTCTGTGGAAAGCATCTGGAGTTCGTGCACTGTTAGTTGTTTGTGGGGATGGACTCCGGTTTGCTTTTGGAGCTATCATGGGTTTACTAGTTAAAAAATGACCATGTGGTTTGTAAGGTTTATTCAAATGATGTCTTTGACGTCCTCTGGAGTCATTGGTGACATGAAACGGTGAGTTGCTGCATTTGATCCAGGTTACAGCCGGATAAGGCTGTTGACTGTTGTGATTTAATCAGAGATGAGGGATGGGATTGTTAAATGAACTGATAAGGCCCGGCCTGACTCAGCATGTACTCCAGTTGCTCACCTACCAGATTTGCAGGAAACAAACACGGGAGAAACAAAAGGCCACACACTCTTGTCTCTTGCTTGGACCTGGAAGAGATTGGCAGAGGAGCTTGGGGGTCACTTTGAGTGCCAGGTTAAAAAAGAATCAGCATGCAGACCACCTGACTCCTCAGCCAGGCTGGTAGCAGCATTTTGTCACCAGATCTTGTGGGTGAAGTTGCTGTGGATGTGGGAGATAAGCTGTGTACTCTCTTGCCCTTGCAGTTGAGAACCTGCTACCTGTGGGCACTCAGCACCAGCATCCATTCACTGGGGCTGCCTTGCCCACATGTGCATTTGAAGTTGTTTCTTTGCGCCTTGCTTGGACTTAGGTCTGAGTTAGGTGTTCTGGCTGGACGTGTGTGACTGCTTTTCTGTGCTACCATGAGCATCAGGAGCCAGCGTGGTATTTTGGATGTTCAGGGTGCACTTTATGTACTCTTTTGGGAGCACCTAGATTCAAAGGTGGAGGGGCTCTCGCAGTCAGGTCAGAGTCAGTGGTAGGAAAGTGTAGCAGATAGTTGACGTATCTTTATCTTTTCCCTTGTGGAGTGTAGTTCTTCTCTGCTCGAGATAACAAGCATCAAATAAGCAAATGGATAGAATTTGCCCAGCCTCTGAGGTACAAGTATTTCACTACTCCTGTTGTGGCTGGGTGGGCAAATGACTGCATTCCCTCGTGTCTCCTTCCTCAAAGGCATGAATTTGATATCGTGAGGGGTGTGGACTGCAGCTGACTTCCCCAGTGACTCTGCTTGTCTGCTGACGGTGTTGTCGATGGAAGATAAATGGCTCATCATTGCAGTCTGACAGCTGCCGAGGGAGCAGAGCGGGATTAATTCCCGAAGTTCTTCCTTAACTATTTCATTTACCCATGTGGATGTTCATTACTGAATTTCTGGCTCCTTTACAGTGTTGGAAAGCGATAGCAATCTGTCCTGTTTGTTGTTTGGTTAACGACTTAGGTAATACAATTAATATAGTTATTTTTGTATCTATTAGGAAAACGTCTGGATTGTTAAATAAGCTGGTGATACAGCCCTGTTGTATTTGATAGAGGCTACTGTGTTGGGATATGGCTTTTCTCATTAACTTGACCTCCAGCAATGAAAGTCTTGCAGTTTTATGTCTTTGTTCTTGATTGGGTACGTTACCATCCTTACTACCTACCTCAGGTTTGTTTGTTTGGGGCAATACTGGATGTAGGGCTGTGGTGTGGTGTACTTCTGGTACTTCTGTTGTATTTATACAAGGCTCTTATTTAGTGAGGTAACCATCTCTGGAGGTGTGTTGGTTTTTTTGTTTTGTTTTGTTTTGTTTTTCCTAAATGCAAGTATTAATGTACAGCTGCTCTGTAATTAATTAAGCAAACTCCTCATTCATCTGTGGCATAGTTGGCTGACCTTGCCTTGCGGTGCTCATTTAACTCTTCGTGTGTAGCTGTGTGGATCTGCTATAATGACAGCAGGCTGCAGTAGCAGATGAGAGCCTGAAAGAAGATACTTCCTGGAAGAGCCTGAGGGTGGTTAATAAACAATTCCTGAGTTTTTAGCTGTTAAAATTCTGCTCTCGGTCCTAGACAGGTTACAAAACCTGTTTTGTCTGGCAGCGGTGAGGATCAGTAAGCCAAAGCTATACAGACAGTTAAAAAGATCCATTTTGACAGAGCCTGGGTAGCTGATGGGGAACGCCTGGAAGAGAAATAGGTGGGATTCTACCTGGGTTCCCAGCACTGGGTGTTGGTGGCAGCTGAGGTTGATGGCCATTTAGCTTGATGGCCACTTAGATAAGCTGGGTTTTCATTGTGCGTTTGTTGTTTCAAGGCCACATTTCTCTTGTGCTTACTTTCTGCTGACGGGATCAAATAGGGAATGGCAAAGCTTGCTTAGCCCCATAACACAGGCCAGGGGGCCAGGAGGGGTGGCTGGGGATGTGGGGCCTGACTGAGGTAGGTGTGGAAGCTTGCAGGGCCTGTGCAGCTCCCAGGGCAGTGCTGGTAAGGCCCAGACCCGGTCAGGGTGTGTGGGGCTCCTGGCAGCCAGGCCTGATCATCCTGAGGGTTAAATCCTCCCTGGTGCTCTGCAAATATATCAAAAAGAGCCCTGGAGAAAGTCCTGTGTTAAAATGTCTAGCTTTAGATTGCAGTTTAATACAAGAACTTTCTACAGAGGAGCGTAAGGTCTGGCTTCGTTTTTTTTTTTGTCATGGTGCTCTCCTTGGAAAGCAGTATTGCTGCAGCAGTGCAAAGTGCTGTGAGAAAACTAAGGGTACTCTGTTACACACTTTGTAAGGTTTTATGCAGTCAAGCATGTTATCTTTTATTTGCTACAATTCTGTTTTAGCAATCTGCCGGGAGTTGCTAAGTATTCCTTACAAATGGACAGCTGCCCACATTGTTGTGAAGAATATCCCAAGCATTCTTGATGGTGTTTTCAGCTCATTTAGTACTAGAGAACTCCTGCAGAAAAATTTCTGTGTATACTTCAGCTTATTTTTGCCTTCCACTGTGTATTTGTATGCATGTACCTCAACAAGAAAAAAAAAAATCTGAGCAATATCTTGCTTTTGTTTTCCCTCCATTTAAGTGTTTGTTACTTTAGATGCAAGAGGACTTCCAGGTTGTATGTCTTCATGCTTTTTCCTTTCGATTTCACCAGCTGAATATGTAATCTATACTTCTGTTTGCATAGAAGTTATTTCCCTCTAGTCTCAGTAGACATAATGTTGTCTTACATGATGCTGTGGGGAGTACCATATAGGTGATCTTTACTTTTTAATTTGAAAACAGAACAAACTATGTGAGCATAGTCAAGCACGAGTCTTTTCTACTATGTCTTCATATGTATACATGTATATTTTTCTTTTAACAGCACAGATGTTTTAGAAATGCGTCTTAAATGTGAATGTGCTTATCCTGGCTGCAGTGATAGCAAAATGGTAGCTGAAAGGGCACTTCAGAAACCACTTATGCACTGCTAACTGTCAGGAGTGCCAGAATTACAACCAACTTGACCGAGATGACATACTTTATATATGTTAAGGTGTAGGAACCAGGCGTGCTACCAGGTTAATTAGTTGAAAGTGGAAGCTTATTTTACAGTCAAGTCAGTTTTCTTCAGTTTTCTTGAGTTTGCTTTCTAATTCTGTGAATTAGCATGAATACACATGGGAGGACATTTTCTTTGGATCCTGCACTAAATTATTTTGAACGATGTAGAAGATCTGACACAGAGAGGAGTTGAATGCCGTGCTGTTAATGGGCTTTTCAAGATATATTTTTGCATCTATTTGAAGAAGTGGTATTAGTCTTCCAATTACTGCCCAATCTCTTTGATTGTGCCGATGAGCAGTTATGCAACATGTCTGTGCCGCTTCCTTTCTCTGAAGAATGGGCAAGGACTGACAGGACAAGTATTTCTTCTGCACTCAAGTTAACTCTTTAAATGAAATTCAGAGCTCAGCCTATGAATACTCTGAACCGATATCTGATAAAGGAGAGCAAGAGGCTGCTAGCTCTTAATGAATGCCAAGTGGTAATGGTGTCAGAAGAGCTGGATTTCAGCCTGGTGCATCTGAAGTGTGGAGTGTAAATTCATTTGGCGTTTTCGTTTTGGGAAAGGGAAAGATATATGTGTGCATAAAAATATACACATGTATTTTCTAAGATTAATCAGCCCAAATGGTACTGATTGTTCCAGTGTAGTGGTTAAACAAATAAATGAACCTTCCTGTGTGGGCTTGTTCCTGTGCTCCTTGATGCCCTTGTGACCTGTTGTACTAGCTTCCAGTGTCCTTCCTCCTTCAGGGACCTCCATGGTTCTGCAGCTGCTGTCCTTTGGACATGAAGAGCTTTGCAAGACTTAGCAGTAGAGGCATCTCCAGATGAGGTCTCCAAGTCCTTAGAGGTGAACTGTCCTTCCAATGCTCCTTGGGGGCGAACTGTCAGATGGTAATTACCAAAGTAGAGGACTGCCAGGGCTTGGTCTATGTACCTAAATGGCTGAATGGCTCAAAGTTATCCAGCTGTGACATATTGCTTGGTTTAATTGCATTGCTCTCCCTCTTCTGCTGTCCTTTACAATAACAATACCCACTTTATATCCATTCCTTAAAAAAACCAACAGCCAAACAAACAAGCCAACAACTGGATTGGGATTCTTTTACCTCTGGGGGTTTGTTCTCTTGAGGATATGCAAAGGAAACAAAAAGGTGGCATTTAAAATCATGGAATTTATCCAGCTCGTTATCAAAGATCCTCCCTCCTGTACAAAATGGTCAGTATCTGACTGGTCTAAGTGTGCCAATTTTTGGACACTTCAACTTTTGTTTGTCATCTGCCCTTTGGTAGAGGTTATTGCTCCCCTGGCAGGGGGAGTGGTGTGGATTTGGGCATGCATACCTGTTTGTGAACTGCTTCAGCAGTTTAAGCTGCATTGTTATGTCATATTTAATCTGGATTAATTGCGAATAAATATCTGCCTCTCCTAGAGAACCGATTCAGTGTGCATGTGTTTGGTAGCTCCCACTTGGGTGAGTGGACCTGAGCAGGTGTCTGGACGGTGGAATTGCCAGTATTGGAGCAGTATGGTGGGGTTTGCCCTTTCTGCCCTGTAGTTACACTGGATGAGCTGTATTATGAAATGGCACAGAAAGACCACATGTTGTGTACTGAGACATTTCCCTTGTGACTGATCTTCACTATCTTTCCTGCTTTCATGCAAGTGTGACCTAGCATACAGATGCTGAAGCTGATTTAGTGCTTCTTGTGCTGCAAGCAATTCTGTGTAGTCATATGAGGTATGAATTTAGCTGTGGTTCTGCAACTATTGATATGTTTGCTACTGAAAAGGAGTGTGTTTATAACATCAACAGAGTGTGCTGGAAATAAATATTTTCATTAAGTTTTATGTTGGCACTGGGTTTTGTTCATTTTTCCCCCATAAAGATGTTCTTTTTTTTCTTCTTTTTTTTTTCTTGTTTGTTGGTTTCAGAAGCTTCCTGGCTTTTCTGTGAGAATTACTTAGTGTCCCAGATCTGCCAATTGTAAGCTTCTCAAGCTATGGGCATAGGAACAGAGGGACTATCCTCCAGGCATAAACCTGGTGCAAATAGCACTGAAGCAGCTGCAGACAAAAGGGCAGGCTGTGCATTTGGAAACATAAAAACTGAGTGCGCTGGGATTGAAATGCAGGCATATGAAAGGTGACAAATTTAGCCCAGGGTACACTTGCCTCTGGGAGAGGGCTTAGTCCCTAGGACATGTCATGCGTTCACTGCTTTTAAATGGGGACAGCCTGACTTGGCACAAATAAACCCTTTAGTGAACCCACATTTTCAGTTTGTACAACACATACATGTTTGGATTTCTCTAGTCATGTTATCTGCTCTGACCTGATGGGGAAGAAAAAATTCTTGGTGAAATTTTGAAGGCCCAATGCATTTCTCCTGATTTTCCAGTCCTCTGGTGGTCCAGTTAAAAACTTATATCTGAAGTGTTTCTTGGTCCTCCAGAGATCACGTTCACATCTATTCAGGATGTAGATCAACTCAATAGCTAGAGTCAGACATGACCTTCGAGAGTTGTACGCTTACAGTCAGGAAACCTAGTGTGTCTTAATGACGTTGGCCCTACTTTGTGTGAGCAGAGCAGCTACTGTTTGCAGGCTGTGGAGCAGCCAAGCTTTCCAGAGAAAAATGTTCTTAAACAGTAAGTACGATCTTTCTTGTTTCTACATAGAACAAATCATGCTGAGCCAGAACTGAAGGTTGGTCAGCTTCAGTCTAATTTTTATTCCTCCTTGCAATTTTTTCTTCAGTAGGAGCATTCCTTGTCTACTGATTACTCTTTCTGCTTGGTACCAAAATCTTAATTCTCCCCAGGATTGATGCCCAGAAGAGTAGGATTTGAGTTTTGTCCCTGTGGGGCTGTTGTGCATTACATCACTATCTGATGACCTTACTTTTTCAAGGCTGCTAAACCTGTTCTGTTGATAGGACCCATTAGAGAATTGCAGCACTGCTCCTTTGCACGGTTCCTGGAATCCTGTGATCTTAGGCTTTGGCCCTTTTGAAGGGAGTGCTGTCAATTACCAGTGCTTCTAGAAAGCTTTTATTCAGCATGTATTTATAGTGAGATTATTGTTACACCAGGGTCATATCATATTGTGAACATTGGGAAGAATGTTGTGGTTTTGTATCCTAGCTAATTTTTTGCAATTCAGAAGCTTCGTGGAATTAAGTGGCTTGTGCCATGAGGGGTCAATGACATACTTTGAAAGCTCTTAATTGTTTTTGTGGGACTCCAGGAAAACTGAAGCAAACCCTTTGTTACTGTTTTGTATTTTAATGGTCTTCAGACTTTTTAGTAATGACAGCCACAGACACTCCATTTCCACAACTCCAGCAAGGGCTGTGAGACCAGTTGAAGTTACCGCTCTGGTAACAGTGTTCTTAGATGGAGGGCTGCAATCTTTGTTATGCAAAAGGTGGATATAGAGGTGGCACATTAAGTTAAAATCCTGGTATCAGGCATCTTTTCTTCAAAGGATTGCATCTATTTGCTCCTGGCGTCTGTGTTTTTTAATCTGGACCTCAATCACATGTATGTACGCTAATTGCCTCTAAAGTGGGAGTGGCTTTAAGAATCTACCAAAAAAGTGGCCTTCTACGCCAACTCAGTGTATACGATATGATCTCTGTCTGAGACAGAAGATCTCTTAGAAGATCTCTCTTTCTTTTTATTAAATTATGACCCAAGGGGAGAAATGGTGATGTAGACAAATGGAACGATCACAGGACCCTGACATAAGAAACAGAAGGCGGAACAAGGTTGTGAGGTTTTCCTCTCAATGTTTCTGTTGTGGTAGAAGGTCTTGGGTTACAGACATCACTGATGGTCTTCTCTGAGTAACGCAGTTAATAGTCCCGTAATAGGAGTGTTTGTGTGTGAGCCGAGTTCAAACCTTCCTTGTATCTGGTGTTGTGTTGGGTACAGTTTCCTGTGAAGCTGCTAACAGGACTGTGGCTCAACCACTCGCGGTGTGTTTGAAGGCTTACCTGTGTAATTCAAAGACTTCTGAAGTGATTTTTTTTTTTTAAGTTCTATTTTTATTTGTACAAAATTTGTCTTGATACACGAATCGAAGCTCGACAAAAAATAAATCATTTAGAATAAGAGGCAACAAAATATCTTGAGGAGAGATAAAGAAAAAAAGTGACATGAAATGTCATGGCTTACATGCATTGATCAGCAATTTAGACAGCTTGATTGCACCGTCGTTTCCTTTCTGACTCGTTTGAGAAGATGAGAAAATTGACAGAATCAAGGTAAGTTTAAGTAATTGATGGATGGTGTGTAACTCCAGCAATAGCTGATCAATGTTATTGTGAACTTTGTTGGGCTAAGGATAATAGACACGTTGGAAGCAAATTTAGCTAAGCTGGTGTGTGCCACTTAGTGCCTTTCTTTATAACTGATGTAAACTTAAACTTGCAACAAAAACTTTGCTTGTGAGATCTTGCACTGTCTAAACTGAGTTTAAAAATCCCACCTGGAGATAAAGTGTGACAAGAACAGACATTGGTAGCAAATGAATGTATGCTAAAGATTGAATGGTGGCAATTGTGGGTTTTGTTTTTTCTTTTTTAAGAGAAGACATTTCCACGTTGCTATGAAATATTGTTACCAACAATATTGGTTTTGGTTTTGCAGTTAAAAAACCCCATTCACCAGCATTGAGAATCAAAGAAACCACAACTTGAGGAGGGGAAAAAAAAAAAAAAAAAGAAATAACAGCAATGCTTATTTGATATGGTTCAAAGGTCTCTTAAGTATTTATTTTTTTCCAACTTATACTGCCTTTAAAGCAGCAGTTTTATGTATATATATATATACATGCATATAGAAATGGGTCTCCCTCTATCTCTGTAATGAGCTGATGGCCTTTGGGGATATTTTTATTTTTCTTTACCACCACTGGCTCAGTGAACAGCTTACCTGAAGAATAAAGTAAAGGCACTGGTTGTAAGCGTGTAAATTTGTGTAGATGGCAGAGATGAAAAATCAAAGCATTGAAAATACAGTATGAAGAATTCTGTCAGTGAAGGGTTGAATTTGATTTGAATGCTTCCCAACTTTATTAAAAGCAATACAAGTCCAGTGGTAGGAGAGTCAGTGTTTTTAGCCATCTTATTGAATATGCAGTGAAAACAGACCTAGGGATCCCGTCTTTGAAGTTTTAAATATCCTGGCTTCTTAGAGTTTTGTCTGTCTGAATTATCTCTGTTTTCATCATTAGTGGAGCTGTGTCAGTACAATAGTGCGATGCTTGGAAAAACACAAGCCTAGAATGGGCAGGCTATGAACTGGGTCAGGATGCATTGTCGGTTATGTTGTCTTCTTCCAGGAAACCTTAAGTTTCCTAGCTTGTATCTCAAAAAAACAGGATGACTTCAAGTAGTGCAGAGCTCACTCTTGCCTGGAAGGCCACAGGTGGGAGTTCTTATGTGGTTAGCTCACCTAGAGCCCCATGTTCCTGTGGCTCTACTGCTGCTGGTACCCAACTATTGTTTTGGGGCTGTATGCAAATACTATGGAGAGGTCAGCAGAGGAGCTGAAGGAGTTGCGGACCTGATGGAGGAGGCTCAGTGAGGAACAATCAAAGGCCTGGCTGGCTGGAGAGTAGGGGCAGCAGGTTGCTTGTGAAACTGCTGCCTGGAAAGGGCACAAGCTGTTCTCAGGTTTATCTGCTATTTCAGCAGTCTGTACCGCCTCCGTAGCAAAAATTAAGAGTCTGCAAATCGAAGAGTGTGTAAATCATGATTCTAGATAAAATGATAAAGCCCAGAAGGATTTAATTCTCCTTACACTTTACTCGCTTGTATTGACAAGTTGAGTCTGTGGCTTAAGGTTGCAGTAGTGAACTGTCTTTTAAAATCAGTGTAGCTCTCTCTGTGTTTGAGACTCTTGTGTAGCAGTTATGAAAGGAACAATGATTACGAGCCATCAAGAATGTGGCTCATTGCTTACAAAACCAAGATTGGCCCACGGGAGTGTTCCGAGAGACTGTTTGAATTAGAAGACTTTTGCATCAGAACCTCATGCAGGCTTTTTTCTCATTTTTACAGATGCAAAGGTAGTTTGCAAACTAGTAGTGCCCTCTGACTCTTCACTGATTATTTTTGAGGATAACAAGTGCAACATGTTATGCTTCTAAGGTCAAAGAACAGAACTGTTTGTTGCTTTTGTATTTGATGTATAGCAGTTTTTAATTTTTAGAGTGGTTTCTGCTGGCTCTGGAAGTTTGATCCCTATTTAGCTTGTAGAAATTTATGTTCTTCCTGGATAAATAGGGATATTTTTTTGCTACATGCATTTTATCAGGTTGATATACTCTGTAAGGATCTCTGTGAATATAACAGTGGTAATATTAGTGTGACATTTCAGAAAGAATCCTCACAAAACTGGAAAGCATTAAAATGTCTTTAATATTGGGAACGTATTCACATCATATTAACAATAATCAGCTTTATATAATTGACATCGTGTGACTTATAGAAGAGTACATATAATAATAACAAGCTACCAATAGTTACTTGGTGGTTTCTGCCCCGTCTGTGCAACCAGTGCTGCTTAAGCACTCAGCATAGTGTGAGCGTTAGGACTGGGGTGAAACTGCAAGTACTTCTTACAGAATGTTGAAGGCAAAGTTGCTGTTGTGGAATGTGGCAATTCCTGAATTTCCATCTAGCTGGGAGACAGGTGCAATCAGCTGTGTCACCATCAGAATCAGCAAAGCTGGCCCAGCCTCCAGGTTTCTTGCTTATGGATTTCTCAAGAACTGTATGCGGAGCAGCAGCAGGTGGATGCAGTGCAAACGGGACAATCCGTCTGCCTGGTGCAGAATTTCCTAAGAAATTCTCCTGTCTGACAACATGCCTGTGTGATGGGATTGGTCCTATGACAGGAGTGGGGCCATTGCTCACACCTTGTTTTTATGGCTGCTATGGCTGCAAGGGTGAAGTGTCAGACAAGGGAGCTTTTGTGTTGTTTTATTTTTTTCCCAGGAAAAGCTACTTACCCACCAGCTTAGCTACTGGGTTGAGTGGTCAGCACTGGTTAAGCAATGTCTCAACCATCTTCGGTTCCCAGCAGATAAAAAATAAGCTGCAAGACCTATGGGAAAGGAGTTGCACAAGGGGATGGCAATAGGCAGGTAGGTAACCTGCTAGTTTTGCCTTCCCTGTGGAACGAAAGGGAGTAGTTCCTTCTCTTCTTCCCATTTCTGGAAGGTATGTTTAAGCTCTAAAATAAACAATTTCTTTAGCAGAGGGGAAATGTGACACCGTAGGAATAAAATAGCTGTAAAAAAGATTTTCTTATAAAATGTGAAAGAGTTTAACAAAAATCCAGGTTTAGGGATTGGAAGTATGGCAGTGGCTTTTAAAGGCTTTTCAATAACCACGTGGCTGGTTGTAGCATTAAGCACCATTCCTCCCTTGAAAGGCTGACAGTTTTAAGGTACCAATACATAAAAAGATAGATTTGCAGCACACCCCAGATAATAAAGAATGGAGTGGATGTCAATGCAACGTTAGTGCCAACGTGCGCTTTTTATTTTACAGATGATAGAGATGGAAAAAGGGTTCTGTGGAGAAGTAAAAGGAGGAAAAGGAAACTGGTATACTACTACTACTTCTCTGAAAGGGTGGTCAGGCACTGGAATGGGCTGCCCAGAGAGGTGGTGGAGTCACCGAGCCTGGTGGTGTTTAAAGAGCGTTTGGATGTTGTGTTGAGGGACATGGTTTAGCGAGAACCATTGGTAAAGGGCGAATGGTTGGACTGGATGATCCTGTGGGTCTTTTCCAACCTTAGCGATTCTATGATTCTATACTTGATGCCTGCATTGAGGCTGCTGAGGTGATACTGAGGTGCCGATCTTCAGCAATCCCCTCTGGAGCTACTTGGGAGGAGGATGTTGTCTTTCACTCATAACATTGGTTACTTTAGGAAAGAGCTGTCTTGGCTTGGAGGTTTTCATAACTCTCCACCCGTTGGTTTTGTTTGGTATGACAGTTTGCCTAGGGCATGCAGTGGGCGAAGATATGTTCCTGCAGATTTATTAAACAGATGTCTTTCACTGGCTCTTAATTCTTGGTGTTGTCCAAGACTGAGGTTATTGAGACTGTGGTTTGTGGCAGTGAGTACTGTGGAAAATTGTTTTACCGTGCTTGTTTGTTTTATTTGGGGGAAATGTAGTTTACAATCTAACTAGATCTTAGCTTACAATCTAAAATACATTTTAATATTAAGTGGAGCTAAGTGCACTTCACTAAATGAATCTTCATTTAATTGTTGATAAGTAAAAGCAAGTACCAGTGATCGTGGAAGAGTTTCTTATGAAGCACTTGCGTTGTGGATAATATTATTTTCCTGTCCCTGAAGTTTTTTCTTTCTCTTGTTTTCTGATGCTTAAAGTTTTGCTTGGAGGTGGTGTCTAGCTTGCTTACAAAGCCATCAACCCTCTCCCCAAAGAACACACTGTTTGCAAAATATTTCATCTGGCGTTTCTAAATGACGAAGTTAAAGAAGATAAGAATAAAAGTACTAAAGTGGCCAAATCTATTTCCAGCTGCCTCCGCAAAGAAACAGCATCATACGCAGCCCATCAAACTGCTTCCAGTTTTATCTGCTGTCCATTAACCCAGAAAGAAGCTCAGGATGGGAAGAGGGAAGGTGTGTAGATCTTTGCATTCTTCAGTCCCTTGTATCTTCAGAGGCTTAAGCCAAAAGCAGTTGCTCGAAAGTGTACAAGGAAACTTACTATTGATGCCAAGAATAGGTATTGTTGGGATTTTTCTAAAAGTGTGCCTCACCTGCTCTTTTTATAATGGAGAGAAGTGGTACAAGAACAAAAAACTGTTACACAGAGGATGCTGGAGTTTGGGTTCTTTCAAGTTACAAGACCAAATGTTTTTGACCTACAGTTTGCTACAGTGATTCTGGTACTGTGCTTTGTAACATGGATCTGGCATTTAGTCTGTACTGTCTGTGTACAGAGGTGAGCGAAAGTGGGAAATATAGTGAGATATAGATGCAGTCACACAAACGTGCTAGTGAGCTATTTATACCTAACAATGACACAGAGGAGGAAAATCCCTTTTGGATTATATGCCTCATTGGTAAGTTAAAAAGTAATGTATGTTATTCCCCTTTCTCTGTGCCAGCTGTGAAATGCCACTGCTTTCTGTTTCCTGTTTTCCTGAATCAGAGCAGACTTAAATAATGTAATAGTTAGGTCTTCAGGTGGTTCATGCTCTACAGCGCTGTTGTTTTTTGGTGTTTGGTGGGAATCATGTAGTGGTGAGAAGAATAGTGAGATTTTGTAGGCTGAAGAGGATTGCCATGGCTTGAGTGCTCTGTTGGGCATCTCTCAGAACACTGAAAATCCGTGCCATGGCTGGTGTGAGCAGCTCTGTGGTTAGTGAAAATGAGAGGATAAGATACAAAACTCTTGAGCTCTCCAAGTCCAGGGAGTCCAGCCTGCCCCAGTTGACCACATCCCAACCTGCTTCAGTGCAGGGGCTGCCCTCCAAGTGCCACAGGTGATCTCTTCCTGAAGATGAGCACCCTCTGCAGCAGTTACACATTGCAGGCAGGATTATATAGCAAGTGCATGTATTTATTCTTACTCCAAGTGTTAAAAAAGCACAATGTGATTCATGAACCCTCTACAAATGGTTCTCAGAGCTAGAATGCTGCCCAAAGGTGAAAGTAGTGGAGTTACACCTGTTGGAGGAGGTAATGAACCAAACTTGTAGGTGGGAGATTTTGTTTTAATTTAATTACTCCAAGCTTCTTTTTCTAGCTTTGCCACTATCTGTATCCATGACTTTGTTTCTGTCAGCTTTGAAATAAGGACACTTCTTAACTGTTTTTATTGCCTGTGAAGTAGAAACGTTTCTGAATATCGGAACAGCTCGACGATAGCAAAGTAAGCATCCCTGTTAAAAGGTTCTGCTAAATTTAGCCTGAAAGGTACATTTGAATGAAGAACTCCACTGTGCCATCTTGTGGTGTTCCCTGTCCCGTTCGACAAATTAATTTGAAACTTGCTTCTTTTTTCTTGAAGCATGGTAGATTTATTACCAGCCGTTCTGACATCTGACCCCACTTTTTGGTGAAACAGCATTTCAACTAACAGCTCCTTTCCATAAAGTCCTTTGCTGTACAGAAGTATGGATAGGAACAAAACCATTGGGTCATGGCAGATCAAGCCTGAGTTGGAAGGGATCCGTATGTGTCATCAATTCCTGCTCCTAGATGACACTTTAAAAGTAGCCGAGACCAAATGGTCAGAGTCAAATTTGGCCTGAATTTGCCTCAGAGCAGTGTGGGTGGGTGATGGTGGTGCTGCCGAGAGCCTTGCAGTCAGCTTCCAGCCAGTGCTCTGCAGAGAAACCCATTGTGTGCCTAAGGATGCCACTTCCAAGTAGCACGCTGTTTGTGGTGAGCCTGAACTAATAGCCCTCTAGAAGGACCTGCAGGGTGTCAGCTGACGTCTTCCAACGGGGCAGTTACAGAATGACAGAACTGTGGGGACTGGAAGGGACCTCTGGAGTTCATCTAGTCCAATTGCCCTCAAAAAAGTTCAGTGCTTTTAGCACAGACTGCCTCACTCGAAACTAGCTCCGGCCTCTCTAGTGCTCGAAAAGGCCTTTTATCTGATCGAAGTCGGTCACTTCGAGACAGAGGCATGTACAAAAGCAGACATGCAATACAGGAAATGAACTGTCTGTCCTGGAGGGACTGAAAGAGACTGGATGGCCTAACGCGTATTGATTCATCCGCCTTTTAACAAAACAAAAACTGTACTAATGCTGCCAATTTACCTCATGTTATTACGCATGCATTAGATATTGAACCAGTAGTAGTAATGGAATGCTTATGATAGAGATCATAGAGCAACTAGTAAGCATGGAAACTGGGAGAAAAAAGAAAGGCATATATAATGATTAAAAATAATGATGATATAACCACAAGGTATGTTAAAAAGACACAACTAACTCTCTTCAAGGAATTCTCTAAACAATAGCTTTCTAAATAACAAAAGCTATCACAAATACTTCTTTCCTCAAGTAAATTATGAAGGAAGAGACTGAAGCAGTTTGAGGCTAACAAAATGGCAAATATTAAGGGGAAATGGAATGGGAAGGATCAGACAGTGTATTTTAAAAGGTAAAACTGTAACATTTAATCAAAAATATATATTTTTTTCAGATATCTCTATCAATCAGTTTTCAGCAAGACAAACACTTTTGACTAATATATTTATATATATTTGGTTTTTCAGCAAAGGGCAGTTTCCAAACGTGCTAATGAATGGGGTGAGCATCATGCACCCCCTCATGGCCAGTGAAGTGCTGGGGCTGTTTCGTGTTGTTTTGTTTCATATCAAAAGCCTGTGTGTGATCACTGTGTACATCATCAGTGCGTTTTCCAGAACTCTTTATTCCAAGGCATTCAGAAAAGGGTAGTGTTTTGTATAAGATTTGTTTCATTTGCTTGGAATTTGAAACTACTTTAAATATAGATGAGGTTGATGGAGCTGCTGTGGCCTGCATGGCAAAACAGATGCATTAGGGCAACTAACGACCTTCCAAAGACTGATGGAGTTGTTAACCCACTGCTAACCCAGTGCAGCCCTGGTAATTAAACATCCAATGATGGGAATGGGTGACAGGCTGGTATTTGACAATAAATCACAAAAGCATCTGTATATTTGTCTTGTGTACTCACAGAGGATCTGAGTTTGAAGTTTATTTACTGAAGGGAATTACTTATTCTGGTAAATAGAACATGGTCTTCTAGCTTGTGAATCTCTGCAGAAATAATTTCCAAGATATGTTGTTGATGAATATAGCCAGATTATTTTTCAAATTTTAACTTTTTGCATATACATTGAATGGTGTAGTGAATGTTATGGAATTAAGAACGCTAAAAACATGGAGAAATCATGAACTTGTGGGTATCTGTGTGTGGATACAAGTCATTTAACATTCCAGTGATAATACTGCTTTGTGCTTGCAAAAAGGTAGAGTAGGAAGGTAGGCTGAAATGGCTGTACAGTGAATATACTTCCCCTTTGTTGACCCATTCACACAGGAGAATATGTGGGTACGTGTACGTGCTTTGCTCCCTGTCACATCAGTTACTTGTAAGTCTTGGTATGCAGGTGTATTAAAGGGACAATCTCTTTACACCACGTGCATTTATTTTCTGGTGGGATTTTTTCATGTTATTAATGATTGAACACCACTTGTAACCAAACAAAATCACAGAAGCATAGGAGTTGCATGGAATCTCTGGAGATCATTTGGACCAACCCCCTGCAGGTTCCCTAGAATGGGAGGCACATATGAAGGCAGTTACAGAGGAATGAGATTGCAGCTTGGAGGGCTGAACATGTGGATGCTTTCTTATCTCAAAGTAACGTGGGTTACACATCATGCCTGGTCAGTGTTTCTGGTGTGTTCTAAGCAAGGGCACACTTTGTACAGAGCTGTTGCTGGAAGTATCAGAAAAGAGACTGAATTTTTACACAGGTAGATATAGTGGTAGCACAGTAGGGGAAGGCTTTAATCTAAAAGAAGGGGGATTTAGGTTAGGTATTAGGTGGAAATTCTTTATGTAGGGGTAGTGAGGCATTGGCACAGCTGCCCAGAGAAGCTGTGGTGCCCATCCCTGGAGGCGCTCAAGGCAAGGTTGGATGGGGCCCTGGGCAGCTGAGCTGGTGGGGGGCAGCCCTGCCCATTGAGGGGGGTGAGGCTGGGTGGGCTTTGAGAGCCCTTCCAACGCAAACCGTTCTGTCATTCTGTGATTTGTTCCTCTGAGCATCTGGCTTTTGGTATGACTTTGACCAAGACATTCTTTCTTCTATACTTAAGGTGCCCCAAGTGTAAAATAAGCATAAGAGAAGCAAAATCCTATTAGTAAAAAGCTTGAGAACTGCCAGAGAGTAGTTAGGGGCTACCTTTTGCTTTTTATTTTCTTTATACAAAGAAATTAAAAACTCCAGGAAATCTAGAATCTAGCTGTTCATAGAATCCAGCACTTCTAGATATTTCAGAAAGCCCTTGACAGTAGTGCAATTAAGCACACATTTATTATTCATGTCAGAGGAATGCGCAGAGACCTGAGACTTCCTTCACAAAATAACACTGGCTCTTAAATGGGGTCTTGAACTGTGAGAGTGAGAACACCTCTGGTGCCTCTGCCTTTGGCGTCGGTGTAGTATTTCACAGGGGAAGGCAAAGGAGGTGATAGGTTCTTTTTAAGTAGCCCGTGATACGTGTTTTGTTGCCCTTGCAAACAGTATCAGTGACGCAGAGCATTATCCACAGCAAAATGGGTTAGCCGGTACCTTGATAGCCATTATTTGTTTATAAGCTGTGCCCATACCAAGGAGAAAAAGAGGGCCCTGGATATTGTTACCGTTCTCAGCTTATCAAGCAAGTCTGGGCTGGTTTTGGAGTAGAGGCTCCCGTTTCTGGACGTGGGCAAGAACACAGACATTAAAATGCAGATGCTGCATAACATTTTGAAAAGAAAGAAAAAGCAAACATGGAATGAGCTAGAGAGGATCCTGTCAGAGGTCAGGATACATATTCATGGATTGTAGCAGCTGAAATTGTGATGAATGCCAAGGTTCCTCTTGGTCAATTCTAGCATTTTTGAAAGAAAGGCTAGGCCTGTTGTCAAGATGGAACATTGACTTTGCAGAGATAGTTGACTTTTGTCTCTGTCTGACTGTAAAAATCCAGCTCCTATTTGCTTGTGACAGTCCTGACTATGAAAATTGAAGAAAACTTTGTGTGGATGTGTGTGTAGTGGTTTTTGTTCTTTTTTGGGTTTGTTTTTTTGTAAAGATGTATTGCTAAAAAATCATATATTTATAGGATGAATGTGGAGTATCAGCTTATAGCAGCTTTCTGAATGTAAATCCATTCCTTAAGGCACGTGGATGCTTCAGTTTTGTTAGCATTGGCAGGATCACTCCTGGAGCACTGGGACATCCAGCACGTGGGGATATGCTCTGATATCTCTGTTGGGACACCCTTTTCCAACATAACTGTGTTCCAGCCTTCTGGTTACCTGGTTTGCACTTCTCTTACTTGCAGTGCTTGCTTTTACTGTAATCATGTTAAAGAGACCCTTTGTAAGCAGCACTGTGGGGTGAGGCTGAGGGCTTAATCCTCCACAGAGGATCCCAGGAGAGTTGTGTGCAAATATTATGGGCAGCTATGTTTGAATCTGGATTTGAAAACTGGATTCACTTTTTTTTTTGGCTGGAAAAAACTATGGCCAGTGGTAACATATTCCCCAGGCAGGTAAATCAGAAGCACTACTGTAGTTCTGGAAAGTGATTCATTGCTTTTACAGGGCTTGAGATCTGCGAGCAGATTGCGCTACTGGAAATTGAAGTGATTCTTCTATATATCATTGCATTTGATTTGGCAGTGACGTTCAAAATCTTTCAGTACCGTTGTGCTTTCTCCCTGGACTCGCTGTTCTCACTAATCTAATCACGTTTTCCCATTGTCCTTGCCAGAGAAGAAAAACAGTTGGTGTCACTGCAAAATCTTTGCGTTGTTACTCTAGAAACACACCACGTGTATCTAAAGAAATTGTTTACTTGTATTCTCTTATATGACTAATACTATCAAGCTTCTATTGCATATTTCAGTCATGTTTAAGTACATCATGTGTTCCTGTTAAAACTTTTTATCCTCGCTTCTCTTTAAAATGTGGCTAGGATTGCTATTAGATGTTCTCGAGAGACTGATGAAATAAATTTCTTCCACTTCGATGCCACACTAAGTAGTTTACAGATGACCAGATTGCAGCAGTCTATTCGCCCTGCTGTACTGGATCAGAGCCCAGTTTTGCTGCCTTCAGTATATGACAGCAAAGGGAATTGTCACGCTCACTGCTGAAGACTTTTTCACTCTGGTTCCAGGATTTTTGTTGAAGGGATTATTTAATTGTATTCCTGATAAGTATTTCTTACTTTTCTTTTTCTTTTTTTTCCACAGGTGCTGGCATCATGTCGGGCATTTCTTTTAACATCTCGCATTCCCACCAAGGTAAAGCTACTATGTTTCTACAACCATTCTGTATTTTAGATATAAATGTGAGTTGCATAAATTTAGCACATTTTAGTTAGACTTGTGCATCTGTTTAAAAGTGTCATAATGAATGGCATGCTACATAGTGTTAAGTTTCTTAAAATGATGCTTCCATCGGTATCTGCCCTAAATGAGTTCAGCACTTTATGTAAACTCTGTGAGAAGAATTTTAACTTGTAGAAATGCAGGTGGGTAAAGAATTAAGCTGGAAATACCAACATGAAGAACTGCAATATGAGCCCTATGACCTTTATAATGAGACAGTTTATGTCTAAATAAGTTAACTGACAGTACGTCCTGTAGAGTTTCTAGTCTCAAATAGGAATATAGTTGATGTGGAAACAGAAATTATAATGTTTTTATTAAATTCCACTGCTTTCTAATGATTTTTTTAATGGGGATTACAGTTCAGTTTGGAAAGCATCTTGACTACCTGCCTCACCAAAGATACCGAATTATTATTATTCCTGGAACAATTTGTAATGATTGTAACAGAGAAAGCTTCTTTCCATGTGATTTATAATGGCTTACCTGGAAGATTGTCTCTTGTCCCATTTGTAATCAGTGAATATAAATTCGACGTGTTCTGTTTTGTTGTATTTTACATATCTATGCAGCTCTGTATTTGTGTATTTGCACGTGTGTGTGTGCATAAGTATGTGTGTATGTAAGTATGCTTAATAGGAAAAAAAAGTTGCATCAATAAATGTAAATACTGTTATTTTCAGTTATGGTTACTGGTAAATGTGACCAGTCCTTGTTTATTGTTTAAGGAACAGATCAGGTGTGAAAGCCTGCTGAAATTTATTTCCCTCTGTGGATCACCCCACCCCTGTAGCATGGGTGTCTTCGGTTGTCTCTTGGGTTTTGGATCGCAGTGATTTATGGCCTGGTTTTGAGATGGAGTTTGGTGACTGGTGGCATGGCAACAGAGCCATGATGAACAATTCAAATGTCAGCGTGACAGCAGTATGAGGAGCAGTGTTGGTGGTGACCCTATTAAATAATACATAACAAAGCCATCATAATTCACAAGAAAGCCTGTGAAGGCTCAGTCTACAGACACCTTTTTTTAATTTTTCTTTTATCTTTTTAAATTACTTAGTTGAAGAACTCAATTATGTTTTCATGAAAATCTAAAGTACACACTCTGGATTCATAAAGTTGTGACTTAAGTGGTAATAAATAGAAGAAAGGTGATCAGAAGAAACTGTCTGCTCATGATCTATGTCAAAACTAAATTTAGTATGTATCAACAGTTATTAGGATGGTTGAAACTAAGTGGTGCAAACTGGAAGACAGGAGGTTCTGTCTACACACCAGGTAGCACAACTGTGAGGATGACCAAGCACTGTTACAGGCTGCCCAGAGGCTGTGGAGTCTGTTCGTTGGAGATCTCCAGATGCTGCCTGGCCATGGGCCTGGGCACCCTGCTCTGGGTGGCCCTGCTGGAGCAGGGCTGAGATCTGATGGGCCCAGTATGGCTCTGAAAATGCTTTTGTAGGAGAACTAACAGAACTTGCTGAATTTTCTAAGGTCTATAATATTTTCAGAAGCTGCTCAGCTGCTTTCTGAGCCTGAGAGCTTCCTCATAGCTAGCACACAGCCATTACTAGCATAGACATACAGCAAAGACACCCTGTTACTCCAAAGCACTGTTGCACGATTGAGCGTGCTCAGAGATGGCTGATATTGAGTGACTTGCTGCTAAATCTGATTGCAAGCTTCACCTTTTCTTAAACACTGCTGGTGAGCCCTGTTTAATCTACTAAGCGAGGATGGAAGCTTAAGGGAATGAAGGCTCACTAAGTGTAATATCCACTTAAATGAATATCCTTAGAGCACGGATATTACTGTGCTTTATGCTGTGGCCCAGTCAGTTCATTTCCACTAATCTAGATGGATTAATGGGGAAAGGAAGAGCAACACTCAATGCCTACTAACTCTTGCTACAGTCTATATAAAATATAGTTGCAATGTTGGTAGAAGTTGGATGTGTCATAGGCCCACAATATTTATAAAGCATATTTCTAATGCCAGCTTTCAGCAAGTTTTGATTGAAAAAACTGAAAACTGTGATGTCAGCCATTTTTTTTAACTATAGGTTCCCTAAGTGAGATACACTCATAGACTTTTAAAAGAGTTTTTTTTTTTTATGTTAGAATCTTAGATAAATAAGGTTATGCATTGTAAAAATCTATAAAAAGGAGTATTTCATAATTTCAGACAGATATTTTGTAGAATGTATTCTATGGTTTTGCTGCAAAGCAAGGACTGTAGTGATTGTATGATGACCACACTTTCTGGCATTTGCTAGTTCTAGTCAAGAAGACTTCTGCAGAATAAACGTGTGAGGTGAGATCTGTGTAAGCTGTTCTCAGGTGCAGAAGCATATTTTTGATTCTGTGTGTGTGCACATAGGTTTGCACATTAGCAAAAACAGAACCTTAAATTTGGTTCTTAAATAATTTGCAAATTATGAAGGATTTCAGTCATAGAGACCTTTCCTTAGCATTTTGTTGTGACCTGGGTAAATAAGTGTCAAATGCTCTGATATGTTTAATTGTTTAATTTAATTAGCATTGGAGAGAAAGTGCCTTTGTTGCATGCTGTTTGTTAGTTAGCTGGAAAGTACCCTGACAGTTAAACTAGGATAACATGAATTGCAGGGGACTTAATGTACACCATTAAAGCAAGCTGTGCAGTTACAATGGTTTTAATGACAAATAAAAGGAAACGACCGTGCTGATGTCTTACCCTATAGTATTGATTCAGTTGAAGTGGTTTATTGCTTTCTGTGTATCTGAGCTGCCAAGATATGTTTGTCCATGTGGTTGTGAAATCAGGTCTTGGCAAACTCCCTATAACCTTAGATTTGCCCTCTGGGCAGGGACATTCCTGCCTCTACCTCTTCCAAGGTCCGTTTGGATTAAATACCTTCACCCTTCTTGCATATCCTGTCTGCTCTCTGGATAACTCAGTCAGGAAAAAACAACGTATTATTTCCTGTCAAACTTCTAGATGCTCTACAGTGATCTTGAGCATTATGCATGTATATATATATGTACGGTATGTGCATGTGTCCCTTTAGCTTCTCTGCAGAAAAAGAAATTGTATCTGTCATCAGTGTAACTAATGAAAGAATAACGTATGATGCTGTAAGTATTTTACTGAACGATTATTCAGTCACAAGAATTATTCAGTAGGATATTGTATGAACGGTGTTGCTTTTTATAATAATTTTTTTGTCAGAAAATTTGTTAGAAGTTTGTGTGCTTGCAGTAAATGCCCAATGTGATATCCCTTTAACCTCTAATGACCGAAGCAAACATGTCCTCTAAGTGCAAAATGTCAACAAATATTAACGAATACTTAATGTCAATTACAAAAACAATGTAAAACAATAGTAGCCCTGCTCAAGATTTTTTTTACCTCATTTGAAAGTATCAGTGCTTTTTATACAAGACAATGTTTGTACTGATGTGGCACTTTCTTTTTTTACTGCAGTTAGAACTAACTTTCAGCTACTTGGAGATCCAAGGAGTAACTTCCTGTAAGCCAGGTCAGGTGAGTGCTTTCAGAGATCAGATTGTGACACGCTGACACCACTATAGATAAAAGGTACTTGTGTGCTCAGTGCTAAATCTGTTCCAGCCAAGGAGGTTGTACTCTACTGCGTAGGTGTCTCCATCTGGTGAGCACACCGCACATCTGAATTCTTAGGTTCATGCTGATTGTAAAGTCTGCCAACAGTGATAAGAATTTAGAGTCCATTTTCAGAATCTGTTGTGCAGGTGGGGTAAGAAATACTGCTTTTTCATAGCTCAGTTGGAGCAGAACAAGTTCTAGTTTTTCTCATGTGTATCTTTTCTCAGAAATGATAGAACAAGTGGCGGCTGGTATTGTAATCGTCACTATGCAAGCTTGAATAGCTTTTGTGGTATACACCTTTGTGATGAAACTGAAAGCTACTGCTTACATTGCAGACAGAAACTACACTTGATGCCTACTCTATGTATTATTCTATATATAACTCAAAATATAAATGACAGCTGGTTATGTGCCCCAAAAAAAAGTGAATGTCAAAGAGAAGATAATAGAAAGAACAATGCCTTTAATATATTGTTCATTCATAAGATGAGTATGTTGATGAGATTTGACAGTCCAACTGTATCAAAGACTGTATGTGTTTCGGATATATTTGGCTTCTAAAGAGTTGAAAATGTAGGAACATCTAGCACTTTATTTGAACTCTAAAAAGCTCTCTTTGTATTTAACATTACATTTTCAACCTGGCTTTTGAAGCTCTCTTTAAAGGGGAAAGAAGTCAAGATGTTTACTTTTCTAAATGGGAGACATTCAGTAAACTATGTATGGTTTTGTGGCCTTATTTATTTCAGATAACAAAAGGCTATGGTAGCTAAAGGTAATCATAATTGGTCAATCACTGTAGCAGGTTTTATGAGAAAAGGTCCTGATTCTCAGCAGCCTCATTTTGCATACAGTTTTCCTAAAGCATTTTGCAAGGTTTTGCATGTTTACATCCACTTGTATTATAACACAGCTTATAACTGAAGGCAGGTAAAATCCACGATGGTTCCTTGCAGGGCGAATAGTAGTGTTACAGCTTTCCTGCAAACATGGTGTTATCTTCTTGGTATCTGAAGGTCTTATTCTCATGCTAGGCATATCCCACAAAGCCATGAAATACTTCCAACTCTAACATAACATTGGACAGAATGATAGAGGAAATGATGTGGCAGTATTGGCAGTGAGGGAACACATTTGGAGTTTGTCCACTGGTTCATCTTCCGTGAGTGACAGCAACTCTCTGAAAGGAGTTGCATTAGTGCCAAAAGGTGTGAAGATTCTTTGTGCTTTTGGGATACTGCAGCCTCTTCTGGAGTTTTCCTGATGACAGCCCTAGACGTGAGCTGGGAACTGGAAGAGAGAATTCCAGGATCTATTTTCAATAAAAAATTAATTTATCTTGTGTATTGCACAGTGTCCCCTCTCAGATGAAGACAGAAGTGTGTAGAGACAATGATAGTGTTAGGAGCAGGCTTCTTACCCTGTTTATGCTGTATCTATCTAAAAACAAATAGACACAGACTTTTTGGAGAAGGCAGAAGTATTTCATGGCTTCCTGCGATGCAGCCAAGAGCAGCAGCACACTTGATGAGTCATTCATACAGTAATCCAGTGTGATTCTGAACATTCATATATAGCAGAGACCAGTAGTAGGTGGCTTTATTTCTCCCCTAGTTGAAGCATGTATTCCCCAGAGAGTGAGCGGTTACGTTAGCTCAGTTACTGCCTCACTTAAAATTAGACATTGCATTACCCTAATGTTTTCTTACATAGCATGGATCAAAGCATGAGAGCTTTTCCAGAGAATTGCAGCCCTTAAAAACTTTTACTTTTTACTTGATGAAGCAGGCCCTGTTTGCTCAATAGTTTCCTGTCAGGCCGCACTCACTTCTCCTGGTGTTCTGGGAAGTGTTTCAAAACAGGACAATAGTGTGAAAAGTTCTTGGTGCTGGAAGTGCTAACTGAGGTCATGATCCTTGGAAGCCTTTATTCCCGTGGGAAGCAGGGCACTGTTAGGAAAAGCAAAGTTTGAGAATGCAGTTCTGGCACATTTAAGAACTTCAGAAGCTCTACCAGGAACACTGTCGTGTCATCTATTAAAGATTAGCAGATCCATGCTGGCATGCGAAGCATTCAGTTGGCATTCACAGTGCTGACCTTTTTCAGTGGATATGAATGAGATGACACCCAGTCCCTGCCCTCATGTCCTCTTGCTTACAGCTGGTTATGGAAACTGAGAAATGCAGCATCTCCATGAAGATGGCGTCCTCGGAGGATGTGAATGAGGTGCTGGCACACATTGGAACCTGCCTCAGGAAGATATTCCCTGGACTCTCTCCAGTGTAAGTGTCTCATGGGGCAACTGTAGCCTGAGTAGATTGTGTGTAAGGGTGACAAGCCACTGCTTTTTGTCCTTACATCAGGAAGAGACACCTTGAGGAGGCAAGCACTGAGCCTTTATCTAGGCCTTCTGAGGGATATGGCAGAACCATGAGGCAGTGTAGACAGCTAGGGCATGCTCTGTGGGGTCAAAAGAGGCTTTGTTTTTAAGAGTCGATACAGGTAATTGAGAGTCTTAAGTTTTCATTTTTCCTTATATTGCCTCTCCAACCTCAGATACAGATTAATTTGTAGCTTTTTGTTTTAGTTTATTCCCTTCTTCATAAACAGCTGTGACATTCAGTATTCTTCAGTAGGTTTTGTTCTGTGGTGTTTTGTTCTTTTTCATGGAGGGGAAAGGTCCTGTTTACTTTGAATTTTTGAATTGCTGAAATGTTTCACACAGCTGGGAGTCTTGCTCTTCAGTGCTGAGCCCTGGGCATTGTCATATGCTTTCCATGGAGTAACTGCCTCCTTGAATCATACATCTGTTTTTCTAGGTTTCTTCCCCTTCCTTCTGCATTGTTTTCACCTTCTGTTTGTTGTTTGTGTGATTTTATTGTTAATTTTTGTGCTGTTCTCTGCCTCTGAATTTTATCATCTTGCATATTTTTATTTTCATCTCTTTGCCCTTGCCTTCATCCCTTTCTACAAGATAATGCAGCTCTACTGTTTCTCGTCAGCTCCCAGTTGTTAGCAGTGTTATAGATGATGATCCACCTAAAAGAGTTCTTCAGGACACATTTATTTTTGAGTAAACTCTTTTAAGAGGCATTAGATGTAAGTGGTCAGCCTAAATTTACATGTATCATTTTGGCTGTGTCTTTATTATTGAGCTTTCTTGCAGGTATAGTAGGAATTTAAGTTCATATACTTCAGCTGGCAATTTGTTTTTATTTCCACATGATCTCTCTTTCAGTATTATTAGCTGCCCCAATAGAGGTGGAGTTCTTCCTTCAAAAAACATGCACACAGGTGAATGTTTGTGAACCAAGTTGCTGTAAAACCCTAGTAACGATGTGAGAAATACAAACAAAAGAAGCCGAGTGAACAGGGCCTTGAGTCCTCTGTGGGGGCCTTGAGCCCTGCAGGGGTTTTTTTTCTGGGCTTTCTGAAGAATGGTGCTGGAGCATTTTGTATAGCAGGATGGATTGCTTTCCTCTCAGATAGAGTAGCTTTCTGGAATGAAGGAACTGGAGTTATGCAGATAATATAAGATCAGAACATGCAAGAATGGGGAAAGAGGTTTCTCCTATTAATATCTCTTATTATTTATTTCCCTTTGTTTTATGGAATTCTGGAATTTGAGGGTGTTCTGTCCTCCAGAAGAGCACGTGCTTTCTTTTCTTAAAACCAAGAGGTGGTTGTGGTTTTCCTAGAGGAGGAAGAACACTACCAAATTGCAAAGATTAGAGCTCGGTATCTCAAGCACAGCCTGGATGCTCCTCAGCGTGCTCTGTGGCTCTTAGCTATACTGCTTTTACTGCTTAAAAGCATGTGGGTAGATGGCAGTAGTTTTGTATGTAGTCAGTAATGCCATGCCTCCTGCCAGATCTGTGCAACGTAGATGAGATGTCAAGGGGAAGTTTTTTTACTGAGAGGGTGGTGAGGTGCTGGCACAGGCTGCCCGGAGAAGCTGTGGGTGCTCCATCCCTGGAGGTTCAAGGCCAGGTTGGATGGGGCTCTATACAACCTGATCTGGAGGGTGGCAGTCCTGCCCATGACAGGAGGTTGGAAGTAGATGATCTTCGAGGTCCCTTCCAACCCAAGCCATTCTATGGTTCTGTGGTTCCTTCCTATTTTGGCAACCTTATCATAGTTGAGAGTCCCACATCTACTTAGCTTGAGTGATCTTGTCACAGCAATGGGCTTAGTTGCTTCAGTAATTGCAGTGTTAATTATTGGAAGGAAGGAAGAGACAAATAAATGTTACTCCTGCTAGTCTGTGTCATGATGTGTTTGACTTCTAGGCAGAGAATTGAGTTTTATTAAAGGTACTAATTCTTCCCATATACTCACTTAAAATCATGCTTAAAATGAATGATATTGAGTGAGTATAGTGATACAGGTTTAAAATATTTTTTAAATCATGAATACTTTTTCCCTTTTGCATTTAGGAGGATTCTGAAAAAAGTAACAATGGACCCTTCAGAAAGACTGGCTAATCTCCAGGCCCTGTGGGACAGTCAGACAGTGGCAGAACTTGGACCTTGTGGTGAGAATGAATTTGAATGCTCAAATAGAAAAAGCTTGGAATAGCAGTGTCAGGAAGTCTAATTCTATTTCTGGTAGAAGCTTGTAAAGGTGTAATTAGTTTTAAGGTGTAATTAGCATGGAGTAGACTTCTGATTGGTAGGTGAAGGCACTATTTTAAGCTTTCTTGCAACCTGATGGGTATTACAAAGATAGGATAGTCTCAGTTTCTTTTAGTTTCTTTCACAGCAGCACAATGGACACCCTTCTGAGGGAAAAGGAGAGTAAGTTTTGAAAGGCTGGTTATATGTTCAAGTATTAAAGTATGCTTTTAGATGTCTGTTTCATTTACTATTGTGTTGAATTTTCTCTTGTGTTGCTTCTAGGAGGCTTTTCACAGATGTATGCCTGTGTGTGTGATTGGCTTGGATTTCCATATAGAGAAGAAGTACAGTGGGTAAGTACACGTCTTGTGCTGGAGCTCATTTCAACTAACTGTACAAATGATGAAGGGGCAGATAAATCATAATACTTAAGGGCTAAAAATAGGATAAATGTGTATTTGGTTATGTATTTTTAACAGGATGTTGATACAATTTATCTGACACAAGATACCAGAGAGTTGAATTTGCAAGACTTCAGCCATCTTGACCACAGGTAAATAAAGCGTTATAATCATGCTAATACTCAGCAAACTTTTCTTGTCCCTTAAATTGTCCTTCCAGTAGATTTTGCCTGCCCTTGCTGAAGGGGGATAGTCTCACAGAAGCTGTCCCTTAAATATCTGGACATCTGAAATGACCATCTATAGCGTTTATAGTTTTCAGAACAAAGATGCTGTTTTTGCACAAAAGCCCCACGAAGAGCACATTTTGTTTTGAAGATAAATATATCTTTCCATTGGAAGCACTCCAAAAAGTTAGCAGATAGTTATTATGATTATTTTTTTTCCTGTGATGGCGGATATAAGTGCTCAAATTCAGCAGAGAATACAGGCAACTACATCTGGCATGCAAAGCAAAAAAGGAAATTAGGCAGCCTTTGCTTTTACAGAATCTTTCTCATAGTGTATATGCTAAAGGAAATTACTTTTTTAGCAAGTAAGAAGAAGGTTTAAGTTATTCAGCTGAATCTCAGCCAGTAGTTTCTCCACTAACAAAAGATGCTATCAAAAATGTGTGCTTCCAGAAAGGAACTAATTGAGGGTAATTTTACTCTGAGATGCTGAAACTTAGCTAAGTGTTGTATTTGGTTTACTGGATTTATCTGGCTGAGAAAACTGGATTCTAAGAAAGTTGAATCTGAAGATATTTAAGTAAGAAGAAATGGAAGAGAGTCTTAATTAAAATCTGTCATTTTACCAGAAAAATGACAAATTAAAGAAACTGTAAATAAGACAGTGTGTTTGTTTCTTTGAGGAGGCCCAAGGGAAGAATTAAGAATCTGTCTGAGGTATAATGTTAAAATATTATAACAAAAAGGCTGAACTTGGAGGTAAGTAAATGAGAGCATTTTGGCACATTGTTCCTTGTAGTTGTAAGGTTGCTAGTATGTAAAACTTGCAAAAATATAAAGAAAAAAACAAACAAATATTCATATACTTACTCAGCTTCTGTGGTGACTTTCACAGTCACCGTGGTAATTCCATGATGAAGTTACTACCCGTGTTGGATTATTCCAAGGTAACTCTAGCAAGACTACAGGGCTGCAAGTAGTGGATGACAGCTGTATCCAAAGCCTGGTCAGTTAAGAATTGCTGAGAGAAGACAGGGAAAGGATTATTTGTGCTGGAGCCCACAGCACAAGAAGGATGTGGAGCTATTGGCACAGGTTCAGAAGAGGGCTGCGAAGATGATCAGAGGACTGGAGTACCTCCCCTGTGAAGAAAGGTTGAGTGAGTTCTGTTTGAAGAAGAGAAGGCTCCAGGGAGACTTCATTGTGGTCTTCCAGTGCCTTAAGGGGGGTTTATAAACAGGAGGGTGACTGACTTTTTTACACAGTTCCATAATGTTAGGATGGGGAGAATGGTTTTAAACTCAAAGAGAAGATGTTTAGATTAGATATTAGGAGTAAATTTTTCACGCAGAGGGTAGTGAGGCACTGGCAGAGACTGCCCAGAGAAGCTGTGGTGCCCCATCCCTGGAGGTGCTCAAGACCGGATTGGATGAGGCCCTGGCAGCTGAGCTGGTAGGGGGCAGCCCTGCCTGTAGCAAAGGATTGGACCTAGGTGGGCTTTAAGGTCCCTTCCAACCCAAACCATTCTGTGTTCTTATATCACAAGCAGTGATGGAATAAGAAACTAAGAACACTTAAATGTATTGCAAGTTGGAAGGGCTGAGAAGAACATGGGGCATTTTTGAAAAAGTGATTTAGGGATATTCAACTTCAGTAAAAAATAAATGTTTAAACAAGTTATTAGGAGTGAAAATACTACTTTTTAATGAAAAATAGAAGAAGTGCTTTAAGTATTTAGCTCATCTCAGCTCCTTCAAAAGAGTTGGCTTTAGGAAAATGGAATTGTGAGTTTGTTGATTCAGTGAATGTTTTAATTGAAGTATGACTTGCAAAACTCACATCACCAAGAAAATAAATTTATTTTTAATAGAATCTTTAATAAGTGTTGCAGGATTATGTAAGTCCAAAGATTCAAAACAATTTTAGAACAGTGTATACACAATAAAATCCATTTTGTGGTGGCAGTTTCTTAGTATTGAGGCTGGAAAAAGGTTTGAGGTTGAAAATTTACAGAAAATAAAATTTTGTAGGAAGTCAAAAGCTTATGTTATTCAGTAGAAATACAAATTAGGTTCTGAGATCCCAATCAATTCAAGAATGTATTGCAAGAGTTCTGTCAGATACTTAGCAAAGTGAGAATGCTTCAAATTAACAACATGCCCATGTTTTAGACTTTGAGAAACTCGTATATCTTGTCCACATAATTTTTGAGTTTACTGAAAGTATGTATTTCACATTGTGTAGTAGCTCTGAAGTGAGGTAGGATGAAGACTGGATCCACAAGCTATGCTTTGCTAAAAATAAACAATTTGTGTTTTCCCTAGTAAAGCATTTCTGTTAGAGGTCAGCATAGGATGGAATGAATTATAGATGAATTTAAATTCCCAGCGTGTCTGACACTTAGAGTGCATAACATGGCTTGCCACACGGGAGCATGACTTCTGAGGTTTTATCTGAAGTTATATTGTGCTTTGAACCGTATAATTGTATAACAAAAAAACAAAAAAACCCTCAAAGTAAATAGAGCTTGTTTAACTCTGCAGCACAATTTTCTTCTCTTGGATATGCTTTAGCATTCAAAAATCTGGACATTGAAAATACATTGTCAGTAATGTGTGATTAGTTAGATATGTTTTTTTTTTCTTTGCACCATTTAGATTTCCTGTCATCTTAAATACGCAGGGGGACAGAATTGTTGAAAAAATGTGAAGCCACTGGCAAAGCTTGAATGTTGTTAAAGCTTGGAGAGATTTTCTGCATTCCAGAAGAACAGAATCTGTTTTCATTTTAAAATGGCAAAGATTTACATTCTGTAAACCTTACTTTATTCTAGATGATAGTTTAGCAAGCAAACAAATAAATGTGAGCTACTTAACATAACTTGGTGAAGGAAAGTTAGGAGAAGGCCCTGCTTTTGGAAGTGGTCATTAGCATAATTCTTTTTGTATTGCAAAATGATTCTGATCACTGTTCATGAGATATGTAGGATTTAATAGAAATAGAGTGGAAAAAAGAGGTATACCATTTTGGAAAGGAAAGCTCAGTGAGAAGTACAGTGAGGCTGGCAAGCTTAAAGCAACACAAGGAGTGGAGCTAAGTGCTGCAAGGACCATCCTTGGTAAGAAGCACCTTCAAAAATCGAAATGAAATGAAAAACTGAACTTTAAACTATATAGTTCCTCAGTAAAATCAGATCGTAAAATGAAGTTGTTCTTTGATAGGCCAAAGTTTCCAGACAGAATATTACAGACAAGACTGATGTTCCACTATCTTCAGGCATGTGGGGTGGAAGGGAGGGAGGTGTGTGATATGTTTTTTTTTAGCTGCTGATATTACAGCTATGTCAGTATCTGTGTTTGTCTGAGGTTTGAACAAACAGGCCTTGGATACTGCAGAAGACTAAACTATTTAAAGATGAGAATTTGCAAATCAGCAGGCTTGATTTATTTTAAAAAATTCTCATCCTGCTGTAGCAGTCTCTTTAACTTCTTGTAAATGCAGCAGCTTTTCCCACTAAATCTAAACATCCCCGGGTCCTTCAGCTGTTTTCATCCCTGGCTTTGGGAGCAGAGGAGAGAAAAGGATGGCTTCAGTCACTCTCTGCCTGCAGAGCCCCCTCCTGCCCCCAGGGTACTGAGCTCTTGCCACTACCTGGGGTAGCTCACCAGCTCCCTGGCAGTGTAACCACCTACACCCAGTCGTCACTGCTTGTTGTCACTCTTTTCCTTTGAAGGAATAGCACCAATGGTGCTATCTGTCCCTTTAAGGGGTTCCTATCATAGCATAAAGAGCACTGCTGCACAGATGTGATGGTGGAGCCTTCAGCCTGCCTGGAATTTACCTTGATGGGGAAGAAGGAAAAGATGTGAGAAAGGTGCTGCGTGTTTGGTGCAGATCCGTGCCTACCTACAGATGTCCTGCATGGAGTGCTAAGGGTTGGTAGGAGCTTATAAAAGCTAGTATTTTAAAATTTCTCCCCACAGAAGTGAGGTTCAGATAACTCTATTTTTTGCTAGTCAGATACATTTCCTGTACACTACATCTCTTTGTTTCATTCTGAGGAGGTTTCTAGGTAACTGTTGGGTATAACTGATCTGCCTGTGCTAGATGAATGATTCTGCTGGGGGTAGCGTGCAGACATGGCATTTACCAGCGTCTGTTATTGGTGGAGCTCAACAGACAGAGAGCAGATCAAATTAAGAGGATTGGAATAAAGAAAATGAGAATAATTTAGAATTTCATTTGTGAAATCCCTCTTACAATTAAGTATGGTTTGCGCTGAAAGTTGCATTATCCTTTTGCAGGTCTCCTGCTTCCTGGGGGAATTTAACTATAGAGATGAGACAAGGAGATGTTCTCTAGAAGCATTCAGTCATGGGATTATATTAAATCATCAGTCTGCCAAAAAGCTTTTTAGCGTCACACTCAATTATAATTAGAGGTGATTAAGAAGCTTAAATATGTCACAGGATGAAGAAAAAGCAGGAATGGCAGCACAGACAAATTTCTGGTTTAAAAATTCATGCTAGAATAGATGTCAGTTGGCCAGTCAAACATTTTTATTAAAATACAGGCAAGAAGCACAGCTGCTCATGGTGCTTTTTTTTCTTTGAGAATGCAGAGCTTTCTGTAATGGTGACAGCAGTCAATTAGCATTGCAAAAACAGAGGAAATCAGATAGAGAAGAGCACTTCAGAGATTGTTTCAAATGACCAAAACTGACAGTTCTGTGAAATGTGTGTAAAAGTGTTTTTCTTTTTCTAGAGACTTAATACCAATAGTTGCTGCTCTGGAGTATAATCAGTGGTTTACAAAGCTGTCCTCCAAGGATCTGAAATTAGTAAGTAATAAACTGAAATGGTATACCAACTTTTACCAGGCTGTGCTGTGTCTTGGTTGATACTATTGCATTTTTCAAGGTGAACGTTTTTGGGTAAATAAGCTGGGCAGTCTTATTTATAAACTGATAATTGTTTTTCCATTAATCGTTTGAGGAAAACATAAACAGATGGATAGTTCTTTCATGCCATAGAAACACTGCCGTGAGCCGATGTTGCCAAAATTTCACACAAATACATTTGGAAAAGTTTATTTGGCCATAATGGTGGCCCATAAAACTAGGCTGTCAGGTGTTGCCAGCTCACAGAAATACTTGCTGACTAAACAGGAAAAATACTAAAGCAGCTAGAAATATCTGTTGGTTTTTGGAGGTGGAAGAAAAATACGAGGAGTCTGGGTTATTTTCTTCTCACATTAAGAGCAAAACTTGTTTCATAACTTTCAGTGCATCTTGAGTTTCTCCTGGTTGTCTGACGCCAGCCCCTTAAAGTAATAAATACGTAGTGACACGTTGCAATGATATTATTCACAGAATCACAGAATCGTAGGGGTTGGACGGGACCTCTGGAGATCATATAGTCCAACCCCCTGCCAAAGCAGGTTCCCCACAGCAGGTGACACAGGTAGGCATCCGGGCAGGTTTTGAATATCTCCAGGGATGGAGAATCTACAACCTGGCTGGGCAGCCTGTGCCGATGCTCTGTCAGCCTCACAGTAAAGAATTTTTTTCCTCATGTTCATATGGAACCCCCTGCGTTCCAGTTTGTGCCTATTGCCCCTTGCTCTGTCGCTGGGCACCACTGAGAAGAGCCAGGCCCCATCCATCCACTTGACTCCTGCCCTTTAGATATTTATAAGCGTCGATAAGTTCCCCACTCAGTCTTCTTTCACAGCACCATTCTTTTTGAAAAGCAAAAAAGGAGCAAATCTAAACAAGCTGAACGACTGAAGGAAGGGCCGAGAAAATCAGTAATCCTAAGTGTAATATATTTTCATATATTTTAATATTTCTACCAAACCTGACAATTAATAGCTACAGGTAGAATTAGTGGTTTGAGAAATGCTTTCTCTGTGGTTTTAATGTTTTGTTTGTTTTAATGTAATATGATCTTTAGGGAGAATTTGTAACAGCTTATAATGTGGAAAACAAATAAACCTTATCAGTCTTGAAAGTGCATCAATAATAATAATAAAAAATCTTTCATATATGCAAATTTGAATTAAAAAAAAATGTCAGGATTATATAAACCACTGGACAGTAAATCCATGCCACAGGGACTCTGCTGAGGGTCAGTATGAGGTCAGACGTATCCAGAGGCCATTGAATGTGTTGTACTTGGTGAGTCGCACTCTGACATTGTGTTTGATAGACGTGATCTGTAGTGTTTTTACAGTACATGCATGAAACTTTCCACTTGCAGTCACGGTGCTGTAGTAGCACTGTGATAATATTCTGAATTACAAAAATATGGAGGGCGAGGATAGAATTGGAGAGATGGCTGAACTTTCCATTTTTAGAAAGCATTGTCGCCTTTACTGTGTAAAGGATTAATAATCATCATCATAGAATGGAATCATCATAGAATGGCCTGGGTTGAAAAGGACCGCAATGATCATCGAGTTTCAACCCCCCTGCTATGTGCAGGGTCACCAACCACCAGACCAGGCTGCCCAGAGCCACATCCAGCCTGGGATGAATAATAATTAATAAGACTTTCACATGTGTGCTAGAGCATTCTTTTCTTTTTTAGGAGTTTGAACTAGTGTAAAAGAATCCTAGAAAATGCCAGGCCGTTGTTAGAGATAAAGATATCCCAAGTGTGAATGCCAAACTGTCATTTTTAGGGTGGGTTACATAGAATAGTTCCAGCAGTTCACAATCACGACTGAAGTTCTACTTTGGACTTCATATGAATGTGGGATGGTATATGCTGTGAAAAAAAGACAAATTAAGAAGCAAACTAAGATATTAGAATAAAAGGTGAACAAAGTTCACTGTATGGCCTTTGAAACGTTGAAGTTTTATCCCCAAGAATGGCAAGCATACAGTTTTGTTACATTTTGTTCATAGTACTTGCAAATGCCTCTGCAAATTCTAGAATCCAGCAGCAGTAACAATCATGAGATGTGATTTATTCTGTGTAGGCCAGGAGAGCTCCTACTGAAATTTACTCACCCTTAAGCATCAGTCGCTGAGCAGTCTTTGGACCTGCAGCTAAATTGCTCTTACTCTTGATTTTTTTTTTTTTTTTTCCTCTTCTTTGCCTTATAACATCTTTCTCTGTGTTTAGCTGACATTTCTTGTTAGGTTTTATTCTCCATTCCATTAGCTGCTATTTTCTTCTGAGGGATTAGTATCTACATGAAGAAGAGTGTTACCTCCAGCAACCACTGTAGTCCCAAGCCGCACCGTCATGGGCTAGCGATCAGAGCTCACTAGGGCCATAGCAACACAGACACCAATATGGGGATGTAGCAAAATGGCATTTATTCACTAATATACACAGCTTATATACCCTACTTGAGCAATCGTGTCCTATCCTGATTCGTCCGTACTGGATCTTTGCCCCTTACTCCAATTCCTTATTGGCTCCTATTGTTTCATCATTCCTTTGCCTTCTTCCCCTTATCTTGTTTACTCGTTCGCAAGGACAGTCCGTCTTAGCACAACAGCACCCTTTCACCATGCTTAGGGAGAGGCCTATCCCATACAGCACATATCCCCGTCAATGCGCCTACTACAACAGAAGAGTTCTTTAAAAATTGTGTGTTTTTCCGTGCATAGGGTCTGCAGTTTTGGGTTTTCGGTTTTTTTTTTTTAATGTATTATACTATTATTAGACTAATTCTGCCCTTATGACTAGGTAGCCAGTTTCATAAATTACTTGCTTTTAGTCTACCTCTTGTCTCTCTAAGTCTTTTCCAGATGTTGTCATCTGACACTCCCTGGGATGTTCCTGGTATTCTTAGTTATTATATAAGTAAGAGAAGAAGCGGTTCGTGGCCTGGATCCTGTTATGATGTACACCTTATAACTAAACAACCATATGTTCTTTAACACTGTTCTGTCTTTTCTGTGGCAGTCCACTGATGTCTGTGAGCAGATTCTGCGAGTAGTGAGTAGGTCCAATCGATTGGAAGAACTGGTATTAGAGAATGCTGGGCTTAGAACGTAAGTAATTTCTTCAAAATATTGCATTAGTTACTGCTTACTCCTAGCAAAAAAAAAAAAAAAAAAAGATATGTGATGTATGTATTAGCTGGAGTGCTAGAGAAACTCACGCTTAATGTCTAGTTTGTTCTGAGGAGCTGCTAGCCACGAGCCTGTCATCAAGTTTCTCAGAGATTCCTCATAATCCAGAAAATCCTTGTAGACTGGTGTTTGTTAGATTCTGCTTGGAGAATTGGGCTAAGTGAAGAAAAATGAATTGGTTAAGTGCATAAACCCTAAATTAACACACGCAATTCCTCTCCGAGTAGTGTTACCAATAGAATTATGAACAAAAGTGATGGGGATTTTGTTAAAACACATAGTATTCCATCTTGGATAACAGGTACAGCTTCTTTTTTTCTTTTTGTGTATTGCATTTGTGGTGGTGTAGTAATGTAGTAATACTACTATGTTATTAACTTTTTTTTAAAGAAGAAAGTAGATGATTAATTTTAGTCCTTGCATATATTCTAAGTACAGCGAGTTATAGCCCATGATTTTTTTTTCTTCAGAGCAAATAGATGCAAAGCTCAAGGTACGAACTAGCCCAGATGGAAGTATCTGTGTCTTGTTCTAGTGTTAAAGTAGCATCCAAGATCGCGTGGACAAGATAAGCTCTAGTGCTAATGAATTTTTGCGCTAATAAATAAAACAGTGGAAAGATCAGAGAAACTGAGCATTAAACTGAAGAAAAAAATGAAAGAAATAAGCACAGGGAAGTGATGTGCTATGCTTTCTTTGCCTCCTCTATTATTTTTATTTTTTAATTTAAGTTGGTTTACCACTGAAATATGTTTAAAAGAAAGCTACCTAACTGACTCAGGAAGACTGTGGTGGAGGTTGGAATTACACCCAAATTTCCCGATCACATTGTCTTTAATAGCTGTCATTCAATCATAAACCACTGATTTTGATCTTGTTTTTCCTGCACTCTGTGCCATGAGACGCCGTGTCAATCACAAATATTAAAAGATACATTGACTACCTTTGTACACTGTCTACATTGACTTCTAACAGTCGGATCTGTTTTCAGTTTTAATAGGACTTGACAGATAATCAACCTATGACTTTGGTTTTTGTGCCTCCATCTACGTGCATGGTATTTGGCATTTTGCCCTGGTGTGCATCTGCTGTGCTCAGCACTGTCTGTCTGTTTTTGTCAAGGATACATTTGTCAATTTTGCCAGTTATCATATCTGCTTGCTAGGAGGAAATCCTATTGTTACTGGGCATCTTTGCACAGCTTATAGACCAGTCACTTTTAATGACTTGTGACAGACTGCCAGACAAGTGTTGAGAAAGAGCTACCAAGACACACCAGATCAGTTGTTGAGATAGAGCTACTAAGAACAATGCTTCCGGAGACACCTGAGCCTATTTTCTCCTGTAAGCAGGGTCAATTTAAGATGATTCCATTCTTTTCTACCTCCAGCCATTTGTTTCTGTTATTTGGTATGGGATATAGCTCTGTAAACAGTTGTCATCCTTCCAGCTGATGGAACTGCAGGCTATCATACAGTAGCAGCTGTAGTAAGGACGCAGGACCTAGGGAAACATAGACTTGCTGTTGGGGAAAAGTGTGCTGTCAAGCAAAGCCCCCTGTCTAATAAGATTTCTGCCAGTTTAGGTGTTCTTGAGAATTTTATGCCCGTTGCTGTTTCTTTAACAGACTTAAAAGATGCAGTCTGGATTATTTTGGATGTGTTGGATGGGGGAAAAAAAGGATATAAATGTTTTGATGAGTGTTAGGATGCTGAGAGGTGATATCCAGATTTCAGTGAATGGAGAATAGTTTAAGGTGTTCTGAACAAATGAGTTTGAAAAGAGAATTATATCTATTTGTTGCTTTAGAGAAATAGAGGACCATGCAATAATCAGAAGATTCATGTCCATCAAACTGCAAGGCGGAGTCTCCAGTCTGAAAAGCCCTATTTGCAGGAGCTGGTGAAAATGATTTGTTTGTTGTGCTTCAACACTCTGAAATCTGGCAGGCAGACTGTCCCTATTGCCATCTGCCATAACCACTGCCACCGTGTCCCAGGGGCAGTGGCTGCGATAACAGAGAATAGACCTGTCTGCTGATGATACAAGGAGGGCCACTGACAGATTCTGCAGCTCATCTTCCCCTGCTGGATGGGCTCTGAATGTCCTTGCATGTAATCACGTTATTTCCTCCCACACACGCCCTCTGTTTTTCTTTTACAGAGATGTTGTCTAGACTGATCTTGAAGAATTTTTGTCTGAGATTTCCTGGTCTGTGCTATTCTTACCATTGGTGAAATATTCTTCCTCTCCCATACATGTAGTTGTATCAGACCTTTTAAAAGCTTTACCTCCAAGCCTGAATGTCCCTCAGTATTTAGAGCGTTGGAAAAAGATGCCCTACAGGAGATGTGCAGTCATCTGCAGGAGTAGCAGCAGGTAGCAAAGGAGGATATCCTGAGGCCTGTCAGGTGGCACAAATTTAAGTACAGAGTTGTTGACTGTTCATGTTCACAATACGATTATAGGATAAGAATATTTTCTTCTTCAGGATAAGAATATGATATAGAGTTTCAAAGGAAAACAAAAATTTCCTGGAGTATCTCTACTTGAGTACACCTTGCAACAACAGGCAGCCAAAAGCTATTGAGGTTATCCCTATCTGATCTCTGCTCTTTTCCAGAGTACAGAAAACATTGCTACCTCCACTGCGGTTCTCAGCACACAGGCTGACAGCTCTTGTGATAGAAAGGATCTGTCCCAGGGAAAAGGAACAGTGTTAATTACCATTCTTTTAGTAATGTATCAAGTAGTTCTCTTAACACTGCCCTTCAGGAGGTAAGATACTGTACTTCGGAGCAGAGAAAGAAGGATGCTGGGAGGAAGTTCAAGGAACATTATTTGATTTCTTCCTCTTTTCCTTACTTAGATAAAGTAAAACCATTGAAAGCATAGTCTACTGCACAGTTGCACAATAGATTTGGTCTCTTAATACATGAATGCAAATTTCCGGTAGGTACAAGGATGAGTTTGTGAAATTGACATAGAGCCGGTAAGAACCCACAGCCTTGTGATATGATGTGTGGAATATGATTCAACTAGAGTCTGGTGGTGTGATCATGTAGGAAAACTCAAGCTAGCTTTAAACTTAATGCTGTGAATAGTGGTAGTGCAGTGACAGCAAAATGTGCTCAGAGAGGGCAGCATTCCCTTATCTCTCAAGTGGATTTGAAACACAAACAGGTCATGCTCTCCATCTACATATTATATTTGCATACACAACCCAATGCACAATCATCTCCCTCAGCTCACATTTCTGGGACTGTGGTCAACCTTGATGCTTCTCGTAAAAAGAAGCAAGCAGAGAATAGTTTTTCAATGTCCTGTTGTTCTTTGAGAGAGTTATTCCTTCTATTTTACAAGTTCACAATACTAATGCTGTGTTGATTCCATGACATGTTGCAAAGCCCATCTGTTTGAGTGATTGTTGACAGAAACTTGCTGCAAGTTAGGGGGTGGTGTCAGAATTTAGCTTTGTGAGTGAGGGAGATACTACTATGCAAGTTAATGTATATGTCCCACCTGTGCATAATGAGGAGGAGATGTGGTTGAGTTCTAAATTATTTTAAATTAACCCGTAGTTTATACATTGAGATCTTTATCAAAAGTAGCTTGAGCTCTGATTGAACACTCTTTGGTATCTTAAATCACAGAATAAATAAATAGTAATATAACTTGCTTTGAAAGACAGCAAATTAGCCAGATAAGCATTGATTAAAAAGACAAAGAATCAATAGTATAAGTTGGCTATTTCTGTCTAGTAATCCCTCGATACTTTTCAGCCTCTGAACATGCTTTTGACAGAGCATATAACAGAATTCTCTCTCCCTCTGTATTCTTTTCTTGCAGAGATTTTGCACAGAAACTAGCCAGTGCGCTATCCCATAATCCCAACTCAGGACTCCATACAATCAACCTTGCTAGCAATCCACTTGAAGACCGAGGTACTGTAACGTGAATGTTTTCCTCTTTCTGCAGATGTATTAGGGGGATTACTGCTGCTCCATTCAGCTTTGCCCAAATAACAAGATATTGTTCTGTCTGTAATGCTATTGTGAATGTCTGTTGCTCACAAACGACTGAGAATTGCTATTCTTTTTGAATTATACATTTCCATTAGCTTATGGAGAATTATTTAAATGTCTTAAACCATCCATGGATTTCATTAGATTTCATTACACTTTCATTGAAATTTCTTCTAAAGGAAGATAGAACACAATGGATGTTTAGAGCTAGAAAGAAAAGAAAATGGTGTATATTTATAAAGGCAATACAATGAATATAAGATGAAGTGCAAGACAACTTTATTGCTTGAATTGTATTTTCCTGGAGGTTTTGCATTTTATTTCAGCTATAATCTCAGAGCTAGATCTAGTTTTGAAGTCGTTCCTTTTTCAGTTTTGTAGTCTGTAGTGTTGCTAGTTCTTCACAGTGCTCTATAATACTGGCATAGCTGGCATCCTTACGTAGCTAAGGATTGTTGACTCTGCAAGATGAAAAACAAAACTGAACAACCTAGCTTTCCTCCAGCTAGGCACTGCTAGGCGTGATTTCAGTACATATCAAGTCAAGTCATTCCCTTCTCCTGTCTACTCTCTTTTCACTTGGAGCATTTATTTTTAAAATAAGGTTACATTCTTCCAGTCTGGTGTTGACCCTTCAGTGCTGCCCACATGAGATTTCCATTTGATTCATTTAATACATTCCACACAGTGTTCTTGGGATCAGACTACCTTGTGCTGCTGTTGGGCCGGAAATAAAATAGGAATTTTATGCAGTGAACCTTTTCTTATTTTATTTGGTTTATGCAGGGGAGATTTTCTGTCTTTTGTCTGGCATGATTCAAAATGGAAAAGCTGTTCATTTTGTTTACAACCTGATTCAAAGTGCTGTTAATACAGAATTTTGTAGGTATGTCTCCTTTTACTCCGTTTCATTGAGGCGGGAGAAAGATGCAAAGAGTATTTTCCTCTTCCTCTTTTGTATCTGTTCTCCTTTTGGCTCGAAATAAGTTTGAAAACATTCTTACATTTTACTTATTTAGATAGTTGTTCATTTAAAACTGTTCACATGAATTGCTGTATTCTTCTGACTACCCTATGTGTCGTTCCTTAAAACTCTTTTGTGAAAGCCAATGTTTTGCTGTACAGCGTTATTACTAGTGCAGTAGTAGTAGTAGTACAGTAGTAGTACAGCATTGTGTGTGTCATAGGCCTATCTGCATTATTCAGAATTTTCTGTTTTAAGTTGAAAAAATGGCTGTCACATTGTTGAATCTACTTTTGAAGTGTATTTAGATTGCACTTTATGAAAAGCTTTTTAAAAGATAACTCTTTTTAAAATCATACAAGGTTTTGTTTTTTTTATTTTAAGTATATTGGTGTGAGTACTAACTTTGCAATGAAGGCTTTCAAGCCCTTTTAGAATAGCTACATGCAAGATGTAAAAAAAAGGTAATGCAGATGATACTAATTGGAGAAATCTGTAGAGGTTTATCATTATCTCAGTGTCTTCTCTCATATGCATTTAAAGTTTGACCTTTTTGTTAGACAATCAGCTAAGTTATACGAGTGCTTGAAAAGAAATTAACTATAATTGCAATATGCAAATATTTTAAAGAAGGATTTACCTTTTCTGTGATCTGATATCCACTGAGTGAAAGTTAAATTTGACTTCATTAAACTGAAGAGGCAGCAAGCTTTCCTCAGGTAAAAGCTGGCATAATGGAGGTTCATGTTAATGTACACGGTTTGGAAAGTATCACTTAACACATCGCCTTTCCAGGAACTAGGAGTGAAACCAGATTATACTGCAATTCTAAGGGGAACAATACAGGATGGTGCGAATAATGGGAAAGAACCTATCCTTGTCTATTGCTTGGACCAATAAGCTGTTATGTACTATTGAGTATCGAAAAGCATAAGCATTGTACTCTTATATTAATGCAGCTGTCCGTAGTCCAATGACATGAGAAGAGTGTTCTTTTTAGCTGACACACAGGGCCTGGCTTCAGTTGAAATATTAATGTGTTTACATGATATGATTTTGCACTGAGATCAGCCTCTTAATTGTGATTGGCAACTCTTAATGGTACTATCAGTATTTGTGATTCTAACACGTGGAAAATTTGCTATTAATTTTGGTTTTAAAATCTAGGCATGCTGTTGTGATGGAAGCTTTGCTTTTGGCTTCACTGGCATCAGAATCTCGTTTCTTATTTTCTGAAAAGTAGTGCAAACCAAATAAGCTCAAGTTTGGAAATACTCAAAATCAAATCTGTGTGCCTGGATGCAGTGTAGTTTACTTCTGCTATTAGAGCTCAGCTCTGTTGCAAGATCAGCAAAAAGAGAGTGTCTGAGTTATCAAAAGTACTTTTGCTTTTCTGTGTCTGATTCCCCTATCTTAAAACAGTGGGTATTTCTTCTCCAGTGCTAGGAAGATGTTAAAATTATTCGGCTTGGTTGGAGTGATAAATGTTGGCTAAATGGAAAGATGGAGAGGTGAAATTATTTGCTGCACCTCTTACCCAAAATACTTCACAACAAAAATTACGCTGGTGGTGTCCTTAGCGATTCTCTTTGTACTCATTTTTCTTTTGCCAGCAGAACTCTACCTTGAGTTTGAAAGTATGTATTGTGACTAAGCCAGCTCAACAACGATGAACGGCCATGCACAGAATTTAAATTGAGGCCATCTTATGAAAGACTGATCCTTTTTCAGAGGAGATGGAAAGTTTTTAGTTTTTTAAGTAGAGGATCTAGGAATGAAAATACGGTTGGCATGACTTGATGCATTCTTGCAGAAGGTTGAAGACATTTTTACCATTATGATTTACAGTAAATGATGGCAAAGCATCATTGATCCAATATTTTGGCAGTATAAATAATACACAGCATGTTGTTTTAAACTGTGTGGAAGTTGCAACTCTGACCAGCCTGTACAACAGGCTTTTACACAAAGGGTTAAAAAAACTCCTGCAACTTTTACATCTGTAATGTAGCTGGTCTTCCATTATTAATGACAGTAAACCATGATAGAAGCAGAGTACACACATGTATGTGTCACAATACTGGACTCTTTGGTGTCCGCTTATGTGGAGAAGAGTATCAGCTTTTTTATTTGTGTTTTGGAGCAAGAAAAAGATGTTGCTCATGTCTCCCTTTTTCTTGCTAAGCAGTTTTCCATAGAGGATTATTTTTCATGCTCAGGTTAAGATCTGACTTTCTATGCTGATTTATTCCTATAATAAATATTTCATAAGCTGGTTCAATCGTTATTTAGGATGTGCCCTCTTAATCATATTTCAGTCCTCTTCTTAAATGGGGAATTAAATTTATTGAGTGTGGAACTTGGATATACTGAGAAAGCACTTAAATGAAAAGAATATTGTTTACTTTTGTTGGATTTGTGCTGAGGTAGTCAGCATCCTAATACATTTTTACTGTTTGGAATCCCAAACAATTCAAGCATTTCCAAGTCTGTGTACTAGCTGGTAGCCTACAGGCTGCTGTAATGAAGTGAGATAAGTGGCCACTATAACTCAGTGCAGGTTTCAGGTTTGCAGGGCAAGTCTGTACCTGTACTGTTGTTTCTTTTATGTGAATTGGATGCTCTTCCACAGAAATATTTCAGCTCACTGATGCGTATCTGTGTTTTTTTGAACAACATCTGTATTCCTGTATTTAATAAAGAAGGGGTTTAGTTGCAAAAGAGAGGCCAACATTGGCTAATAGTCTTCCTTTCAAGACAAAGCTTTTGAAGTTTCATGTGAACTGCTGCTGTTGGGTGGTTTTTATTTACTTATGTATTTTTTCTGATTGAAGCATAAATCTTTCAGAATGTCCCACATGCTGACTGTTGGACATGTGTAATAAATTCCCTTCGACCCTCTCTCAGATGTGCGTGTGCCTCACAGAGTTTACTTAGATGCTTGGAAGGGCTTGGAAAAGCTGGGACCACATGGTTGAACTGACTTCCTGAGAACTTCCACTTTCTCTTTGCTCCCCAACAGGTGTATCATCTCTAAGCATCCAGTTCGCCAAACTTCCAAAGGGACTGAAACATTTAAATTTATCTAAAACCTCCTTGTCACCTAAAGGTATGCTCTATAAATACGCATATTTTCCTGTTGTAAAAGTTTCGGGCTTTCATCTTAATAATACCTTCTGTTACGAGGTTATAAAGTAGTCCATTCTGTTACTGATTCATATGTGTATTTTAAACAGTGCAGCTGCTTTTTTTTACAACCCTGAGTTTACTATTTGGGTTCTGTACCCCATCCAATTTTATAAACCTCTTACTTGTCCCATGTGTGAGCTGGAACCTTTAACATAAAGTAAAATTTAATTTAAAATTGCAATAAATGTTACATTTTATTTATGCTTCAAAAAATATCTGAGGCAAAAATGTGTGGGGAATTTTCTAAATAGCTTTTGGAAAACTGCTCAAATGTTTTTCATGCATTTATTTCACTTGACTACTTCATGAAATCAAGTGTTACAACAAAAGCTGTTAATTGTTTTGCCCTGAGTTGACACTGCTTTGTTTTACAATTTGCACACTTCTGACTCAATGTAGTAATTGAAATAGATGCATATTTTTGACATAATACTGAAACATACATATGAAACTTTCAGTTTTTTCATTGATGACATATTTTCATTCATATTTTTTCATTGATTGACATATTGTAGACCCAGTAATCTCTTCAACAGAATGGGCCAAACCAGATTCTACAGAATAGTGTTAAAAAAAAAAAAAGTGTTATCACAGTATTTTTTCAGGTGACATTGACCTGGAAAAGGTGACTGAAGTGCAGTCAATGAAGGACATTATAACCTAGGATAACAGATGTAATCCATGCTCTTTTATGCTTTTAATTATTGCTCTGTGAGGATTCTGTGTTCTCCTGAGCTTTAGGAATTGGCCTGGGGGAATATGAGTGTGGAGAAGGGTTTTTTGATGTTGTTTTTAGTGAGCTGTGTAGCTCTAATAATGTTTAACTAGACAGTAAGCCCTAGAGCGAATTCATTCACTCATCATTTTCATTAGAAAGGCTTTTGGAAAAAAAAAAAATGTATTTTTATTTTTTCCACTGCAATCTCTACTTTTAGCATCAAGCAAATGGTTAAGAACCTTGACTAGCCTTACATATACTCTTGAGAATACATGTTCATGAATTTCACAGAAAGTCCTGCAATTCTGGTGTGTTCATTCGCCCTGTACTTTTCTTCATGTGCTATGAATGATTTCATCAACTCTTGATTGTTGAGTCAAGAGAATATTCTAGCTGCACATCCGCCTCTAGACAGAACAAATGCCAGCTTGATGAAGCTCATCAACAAAATTATTGTCAGTAAAAATGAATTTTGAGGTTATGAAAAGAGTTAGAAAGATTTTTAACGTTCCTTGTAAAGATAATCTTTAAACAAAAGCTGAAAATGTATTCCAGCATTTCTACTACTGGCCTCATGTGAATCCTAGTCCAGGTGGCATAATCCACCCCAGCCCTTAAATATCTATTCTCCAAAGAGCAGCATGCCATTATGAATATTGTTAGATGGGAGCTTTTCAGAATTCTATTTAAAAAGTATAGTGGAGTCTTACATTTGGAATTGTTATAGCTCTCTGTACCTGAAGATTTTTCAGCTTTGCGTCTTTGCTTGTCTGCAAAGCTGTCTGTGTTAGCCAGTTTTTCTTTAATGTGAGAAGGCAGTACTGAATTGCTTTTTAACTTGGGAGACTATTTTCGAACTTGGAATATTGAGAGCTTTTTTTCTATAGCTGGGGGAAGCCTGGCTTTATCGATTTCAGAAATTCTGAGCAATCCCTCACTGGTTTTGACCTGATTTTAAAAGTGCTTTCTATTCAAAATAAGTTTCTAAGATTGAGAAGTGAAGTTCAGGTGGCAACTTCCCAGCTGATCTTTCTTCAAATATTGTATCTCAGGGTTCCTAAGAGCTATTAACACTCTGAGCCTCCTGAGAGCAGTAAAAGAGCATGATAGATTGTCTGCAAATGAAAGTGAGATTACTGTCAAAGTATAGAACGAGGTAGGTGAAGTTCAAACAAAAGTTTATTGATTTGAAAATTCTGGTTGAGTGGAAAAATTTAGTATCCTCATTCAAAGACAGGGACGGATTTTCTGAACCTGAGCTAAAGGCTAATTTAAAAAATCCCTCATTTGTATCATTTGGATGAAGACTTCAGTGATGTCGCTGATTCTGAGTAGTTGACCCATTTTAAACATGATACAAGCATTAACATTATGGATTGTTTTATGGGTATTCTTCCCCAAGCTCAGTCACAGTTTCTGAATTCTCAGAATTGTTGTTCAGTAGCATGTGCTGAGCTGTTCATAGTGTACTGCATTCACTTCTACTTGTTGCTTATAAATGTTACTGAGAAGACTTACTAAAGGGGATCTAGAATGATAAGTTCTAGTAGTTAAATAGGACTTTTAGATCTTTCAAAGTTTCAAAAAGTTTTCACTTGCTGCTTACCTTTATGGATAATGTATAGATTGAACAGTGCCACTATAAGATAAATTATTGTGAACAGAAATGTTTCGAGACTTGGCAAAGGCATCATTGTTCTCCAGTTCTTTTGAATATCAAAAATCTCCTAAAGCCAATAGCTGTGCTACTAACACAGGAGACCCTCTTATTATTTGTAAGCTTGGAAAACTAAAGCACTGCCTGGTGTGTTTTGGTTTCCAGTGACTTGCTAGCTGCTTCTTCCAATGGTAAACCCATTTCATAATAGTTTTTAAATGACGAGTGCATGTGTTCCATCCATTGAATGCCAGTTCACTTTCACTGATCAAGAGCTTTGAGAAATTGCACTGTAACACCTGCCAGCTTCACTCTTTTGCCTAGGCATTTATTAGAAGATCACTGTTTGCTAAAGTTCACAGTGATGCAGGCAATGATAGTCATCTACAATAAGTGAAGAACTTTGTAATAAGCTACAAGGGCCCTCAGATGAAAGTTAGTTTTGCTGGTAATATCCACATCCTAATTTGTATTTGGAAAAGCTGAAAAACTTTGCAACTTGGCTGACTTGTTCCCAGCGTGAGCTTTTTAATTTTAATGTAAAAAATACATATTTTTTTCTCAATAGGAAATGAGCATCTTTATGCATCTCTTGATACTTTAATTAGCTAACTATTTTTTTCTGAAATTACAGGCAAATACATAATTGAAGTATTTTTAACTTCTAGGCCTTGTCAGTTGCTTTTGAAGTTCTGGCAAATTATACTTGTTAATGGGCTTGATCTTCCACAGATACTTTTATCTAAATATTATTGTTTGTGAGAGGACATTGTCTTAGCATTATTATGTGAAATCTGTTTTAAAAATCTGTTACAAAATATGGTTGCACAGTTAAAGCCACTGCAGAGATAGCAGAAAGATTTCTTCCTGAGACTCAGGATGTGTAGCTCACTGAGGCCTGTTCTATCAGAGGAAGAGAGCCCAAACTAAACCAGGTCTTCTGTGACAAAGAGAAGTCTTGTATCTCCCTGGTCATCTGTCTTCCTCCCCTGTAGAACAGTGATGATAACAGTAGGCCATTAAAAATTCATGTGTGACTGCGTTCACTGGAATTGTGCTTTTGCAAGGTCTCTGCTAGTTCTCTGTGGTGCTGGATAAGGTGAACGCTGACCTTTTTTTGCAGGGGTGAACAGCCTTTCCCAGTCACTGAGTGCCAACTCGCTGATAGCGAACACGCTCGTCTATCTTGACCTCTCAGGGAATGCTCTCCGTGGAGATGATCTCTCAGTAAGCACGTGACTGTTTTAATTTTATTGTTAGAAGAAAGGCAAAGCCATTTTATTTACATTCTTTTTTTTTTTTTTTTTTTTTTTGCCTTTATTTCAGTAAAATTCTAGTAGGGATAAAAAGCAATATTTTGATCTCTACTGTCCTGCACGTGCTTAGAGACTTAAACTGCTCTACACAACTAAACAGATCCACATAAATATGTTCATACAAATAGGTCTTGTTTCAGTAGACTTTTCATGCTCTCTGAGTTCTGTTTGAAAGTGACCAAAACACTACTAAGAAACCTCTTTTTAATGATAAATGTATTACAAAATTTTCACTGGAAGACTGGAAACAGTTTAAGTCCTTTGATTTAGAAAGATTTGATTTGTTTTTTGGTTTTGAGTCTTTTTGTCTGTATAAAGAAATCTGTGCATCTCCTATTGAAACTCACAATTCTTTGAAAAATCTCTTCTGAAATTTTGTTGTTCAGTTCATCAGTCACTACTGAGATGGAGCTGTTTTCTGTGTAACAAAACACATTAAGTGTTCAATTTGTGTGTATTTGCCTTTTGACAATCACAACCATATTTGATCATAACTGTCAGATTTTGAGTTCTCTAATTATGAAGATATGACATCTAGAATATGCAAAATTGGAGACACCTAATCTGATCATTTGAGTTTGTTGGACTTTATCCACCTGTTACTTTCATGTGACGTTTTGCACAAACTTTACTAGTTTAATGTTTATCAACATATTCCAAGAACTAGTCTTTTCAGATGCAAAATGGAAGTTTCAGTGGGACAAGAGGATTTAAAAGGTAGCAAAAGCACTGTCTAATGTAAAGAAAGACACACAATTATTCTCAAAGAGAAAATAACAGGAGAAAGATATAAAAACAAGAGAAAGTGTGATGCTGACAGGCAATGGTTAAAGAAGTCTGATGTCTTCCCACAGTATTTTATGGGACATAAATACAAAAAGTAAGTCTTTTCATAGCCTGTCAGAGAAGGAGAGAGATGGTTCAAAGAAAAAGGTTCTTAATACTGAGATCTCTTAATCTGTGGAACAGTTTTTCAACAGGAGTAAAGAAATCCTGTTATTTAGCATTTAAAATAAACTCTGGCAAAGGATGGGGATTTTTTGAGTAGGAACCTTTCTCTCACTATTAGGTATATCAGCTAAATGACCTAATTTTAAGAAAGACAAATTCAGAATGTTGAATGTGCTCAGCTGGGGTGGATTTCAGATGGAGTTGTGTGTTCCATGTTTCTGTGAATTATGTCATCCCATCTTTTCTTGATTTTTTTTGTATCATTCTGAGAGGCTAAAAATATAAACAAAGCAAAGTATAATATGATTTATGAACACTAGCGTAATCTGTGTAGTACCAAAGTCATCAATATTAGATTTATTTTCTACTTGTTCTGTATTCTGCCTTCAACTTCTTATACACTGCCAGTATTAAGAATTAGCCGTAGTCTTCAAATACAAACTATTCACATCCCTCGTGCTTAGGGGAGCTGTGTTAAACTTTCAAGCCAGTTAGCCTTTTTAGAAAATATAATGTCAATTTGAGTATTGTGAGGTATTTTTAACAAAATTATCATTTTCTGTGAAAGTGCTTTACAAGGTAACTCAAGAGTTTTACACTTAGCATTTGGTAGATGTGGTCTGATCACCTCTTTTTCCTTTTGTTCCTAAAAAGTATGATAGCCTTTGAAACTAAAACAGGTTTTTTTGGTTGAGTGAAAGGTTTCAGACACACCTGTAGTGCAATTTTATACAAGCCTAAATGCATTTGAAAAGAAATCTGTGTCACAATATCAAAAATAACATTGATATGTTTTTTTCTCATTCCATTAATTATAGAGCCTCTACAATTTTTTGGCCCAGCCAAATGCCCTTGTTCATCTGGATTTATCCAACACAGAGTGTGCTCTAGATATGGTAATGCTTTTTTTCTCTCTGTGTGTGTACGCGCGCGTGTGTAGATTCAAATACCAAGGAAACTTTCCTACTTTGTATAGCTAATAAAATCAATCTTCCTTACCTTAAATCAGGTGTGTGGAGCCCTCCTTCGTGGATGCCTTCAGCATCTAGCTGTCCTTAGTCTTTCCAGGACACTTTTTTCTCACAGGTACAGTTTAAATGTTGTTTCTCTCAACTGCTATATTTTGTGTTATACTTTTTTGATTTTGTGCTGCGTGTTTCTTTTAAAGAAGAAATGCATGACTTTATAAAAGGTCTCTACAAAAAAAGTATCATTATTCCAAGGAAGTTATTTTCTTTCCATTCTTTGCTAGACAACTGTAATATAAGCTACCTTGTCTAATAAGTTTTTTATGATCCTGATGCACAGTTTGTATAGTTCTTTGTTGTAATATTAGACTTTGAAGTCTAACTTAACTCTTCTTCAAATTTGATTTTAAAGTACTTATTTTTCATTATTTGTTGATTGTTGAAAATGCACTTTTTTATTATTTTTCTTCTTTTCCTGGGAAGAAGTCCTTCAGAAAGTCCTTGAGGCTGAACACTGACTTTGTAGAGTACTTGCAGCATAGGAAATAATAACCTTAGTTTCCCTTTCCTTCAAACCAGTGGCTTGAGCACCTGTCAGAGGTGACAACTAGTTAGGGATAAGCAACCACAGTGTTCAGTAGTTATTTCTAGTGGTAAAAAGGCAATGTTGGTGATTTGTAGCGTACTGTTTGATCTTTTACTTGTAAAATCTAAGTATACTCATCAGTCAGACTTAAATGATCGTTTCTGGTAGTTCACCAAGCAGAAACTAGATAATAATGTCTTCTGAGCAGCAGTACAATGGTGAGAATTATTTCTTGAATAAACATTTTGACAGTGTTGTATTTTTAAGTTAACTGAGAGCCACTGACTTCTGTGCTGTTGAAGGTACAGCAAATTAAACAACACATAAATGGTTGTTACAGTTTTGACAGCCTGCATTCACTATAGGATGTTCACTATTCAATATTCATTTATTACTATAATGTTAGTACTGTAACTATCACTATTCAGTATTCACTGTTGGAATGAGGAGTGTTTAGATGTTACTTAATGAATATATTTACTTACAGAAAAGGAAAAGAAGTCCCTCCCTCCTTCAAACAGTTTTTCAGCAGCTCACTTGCTTTGATGCAGATTAATCTCTCGGGAACTAAACTTCCTCCTGAGCCTCTGAAGTAAGAATTTCATTTAATTTTCTCCTGTTGCCTAAAACCTAGTTCACATTGTTATCATGTGGTGCTTTATATTTATTAAAAAAAAAAAAAAAAAAAAAAAAAAAGGAGGAAAGGGTTTTATTTCCATTTTCTTCCCATTTGTATGCTACTGATATTGGAAGAATGAGTTTCATAATGACCACACATTAAAGAAATGCTGCTTCCATCTCGTGTTTGAGGCTATTTATCATAGTTTGGTTTGTGTCACAGCTGTTTTGTTTCCATCAACTTTTTGTGATTTATTTCTTACTTTGTGCCTTACAAACAAAACTGTTTGCTTTGCAATAAAATGGGATTATGCATTTGTATTAGCATCATTCCTTTGAGGCTGCACTGCTGCAAGAGCCGTTGTGCGTATGAAGCTGTTGCAATGCTTGATGGGAGAGACTTGTTGCCCAAAACTGCACCCTCCTTTTAGAGAGAAAGATGATGGCAGCCAGTTCTAAGAGTGCTAAGTGTAATGCTTTGCTTTTCTGTATGTTGCTCATCCCACAGGTAACAGGTTCTTGTTATATGTAGTGGGCAGTTCCATTGATCACCTAATGATGGAGAAAAACTCCTCTTATAGCATAATGCAGGCAGAGGGAAATTGGGTAGCACTGTGTCACCCCTCCTGAGATGTGTGCATTTGTGTACTGTGGTGAGGTGGAATTCAAAGGGAGTGCTTTAAAATCAAGATCAATTTAGATAGATAGATATAATCTCGATAGGTCATTCTATGATTCTGGCAGAATCCTTGTCTTTATTGGCTGAATTAAAGACTCTTTTCAACTTGCCAGCTACTGTGCATTAAAACATATAAAACCCAATCCGCAGTAGAAATCTAGATGTGATCACTAACCAGTCCTAGGTACTCATCTCCAAAATCCTGATCTGGACGTAGGTATGTATATACATATATATTCCTATGTATGTATATATGTATATCAGTATATTTCTGTGTTATATCTGTGGGGGTAGAAGCCTGTCTCCTGAGGAAGAACAGGGAAGTGAAGCAGGCAAAAACTCGACAAGGAAGTAGCTAACGAGTGGGAGATGGTGGCAAAACCAAACATGTAGGAGTGAGTACTGGATGGAAAACTTTTATTTTGATCTGGGGGAAGCTAAGGGACATAAAAGTTACAAGTACCTCACAGGATAGAGTAACATGCACTGTTTTGGGATACTTTTTCTTAATGCAATTTGACATTGGATAGGGACAGTACAATATGATTTTAAGTAAGATGTAATGGATTGAAATCCCACTGCAGCAGTCTGTTGTTCTAGCTCTGATTTTCATACGGAGCTCTTGGCTGCTGTCTTGCTTGGTTAGACTTTGTTAGGGTTAGAAAAGTAAGGTTTTGATGGACTGATGATAACAGAAAATAATTAGTGAAAAGTACTTTGGTTGATTTAGGTTAACTTAGGGATATTGATTCTGTGGTAGAGGGCAGCAGGAAGCTATGTTTAAAGAAGTTAGAAGAACAGAAGTTGCGTGTGACTAACACCTACAGGTCAATCTTCTCAGTAGTGCAGGAAAAAAAATGTCATGAGACATTGAATATTTCTAGAGAGGTCAGGAAATATGAGACATCTCAGCTTTTTTCAGCATATTCAGCTTTTTTCCTTGGCATGCTGAGTATCTCCCATGGCGTGAGGAGTTTTGGTAGGTATCTGTGCTTGTGGATGTTGCATGAGTAAATCCCAAATACTCGTGACCCCTTGATCTGACAGCTGTGCAGCAAATGGGAGATTTTCCTAGTCTTTTTCAGCCAGTGGTCTGTATTAGCAAAAAGCTACTCTGCTGATAATATGTAAACAAATCTGGCTCAGTTTGATTGAGTTGAGTTAGAGGGAGTTACACGCATGAGTGCTGTTGATAAAGGTGAAGAGACAGTTATAAGCAGAATACGATGAGTTGAGAGCAGTAACCTGTATTGCTAGCACAGACAGCTCCAGAAAGCAGCATCTGTCCAAAATCCACCTGGACATGGATGGTCTGAAAATACCCATTCTTCTCTCACTTGATTGACATTTTGCCATGAGTGTCATTTGTGTCACCTTAGTAGCAGTGTTCATCACTTCCTAGGGTTTAGCAGGGAGCTGCTAATACTGCTTGGTTGCTTCCTTGATGTGCTTTTTCTCCAACCTGAGCTTTTCTTCACACTGAGCTGAGTGCATCTCTTAACACTGCAGAGAACCACGATCTGCAGTGCACCTTGCTTTCCATCTGAAAGCAACCCTATATGGCTTGATGTCAAAAGCATCACGTGGAAGTTAATTTGGTGTTAAAAAGAGGTACTATAACCTGGGGCAGCTGCTTAGCATTTTTGTTTTAACTATAAGAAATTACAAAACTGCAGAACAATCAAGGTTATAGGATGTGTTAAAGACAAGGAGATGGAAGCATCTGTTTTCAGACAGACTTATTTCTCATAGTAACGATTGCAATAGCAGATGAAGGCTGATTTCTAGAGGGAAAACTAATACAGTCTACACTAATAGTACAACTTTAGCATCTTTGACCTGTGCATGTCAAAAAGCCTTTTTGACAGCTTGGGCCTTGAAACTGTCCTCTGATAAAGGAGAGGTTCCTGTTTTGTGTCTATGAGCCAGACATGAGAGTTGAGTAAACAATTCAAGATGGAGCTTGCCTCTGGGAAACTAAACAAAACAAGAAAGCAACCCATTAGATAAAAACATAGATACCTGGCATAGTGAGTCTCCATTTCCCCTTTTAACCAATTCATTACCTGATATCTTTGATACATTTTGTAATTTGATTCCTTTCTTATCAACTTCCCTTAGGACTGCAGTTTCAGAGCATTTAGTCACATCTGCTGACTCGGTCATTTTGAAGATACTGGCTAATCAGGGCACTCAGGGAGGGAGATGAGCTTGTTTGTACAGCAATGGACCTTTTAATATAAGCCAAGCCTTCCAGGAAGGAAGTTTGTTAATAAAGCTATACTGCTGGAGATGCCATTCAGAGGGTGGAGAAAGGCTGATTTTAGTTCTTATGCAGAGGTAGTATAGTTAATGATCCATCATTGGGTTTTTTTTATTATTGTTTGATTTATATTTTTAGCCGAGTGAAGTAGTGTACAATCAACAAATATACAGAGTGGTGTGGTGAGGTTGGTATTTTACAAATCATATAGCTGAAAAGATTATTACGTTGGAAAGGGATAATCAAAAATAAATGAAATGCTCAGCTGTGTTGTAGGCTCACAGAAGAACTCCAAAGGGAGCAATCTCCAGAGAGAGATTTTTCTTCAGTGGCAGTCAGCCCTTAAATGGGGTCTAGGAGAAGTGCAGGCAGGCTCCACCCCTCCTGGTCACACAGCTGAATTGCCTTCACCTGTGCTCCTGTGGTTGACTCAGTGCTCACCTCAGGTGGTCAACCAGAGGTTCACGCTGTGATTCAACAGTTCCCATACAAGTAGTTTATATGCTCTTTTCCTTGTTTTTGTATGTGTTGGCATTTTTGTTCATTTACAGCCATTGCCAGAAATGTTATTTTGATCGGTCAGGGCTGCAACAAGACAAGTTGCTGACACGCTTCTCATCCAAATTCTAACTAGAAGGACAAGACTTTTCCAAGTATCGCCACGCATGTGATTTAAACATAGTGAGTCAGTACTGATATATCTGCCTAAAGTGTCTTTGACTGTTAGTGATGTTTCAGGAAGAACGTGAGAAGTCATGAGGTTTTCTTAGAAATTAGTTTATAGGCCAATAGATTGGAGGGGGGGGGAAGAAGGGGGCTGAGGCTTTTTCTTCCTCTGAAGAGGGTTACATTTGAAGTTGCAGCAGTCTCTTTCTCTCTAGTTTTGTTTTTTTTTAATGTGCCCTTCTTATGAATGCTCTGAGTTTTTTATAGCGCCTCAAAATATTAAGGAAGTTACTTGTAAAGTTATCAGACGAACTTTGCAGGAAATCATGTTTGGGAAGGACATTGTTGAGGATAATCTAAATGTTTCTAAAAACTTGCAGAGCTTTCACATTTTTCTCAAGGTCTGTATTTGAATGGATTAGGAAGTAAAGAAGAATAAGATATTTGTTTGGAATAACAGCGAAGGGCTGATTATCGTTTGTAGCTGCAGAGCAGAGGCATATGCATTCTAAGCACAGCTTCTGCACACCGCTTGCGTAGCAAGTGTTTAGGCAAATAGCTCAGCAAAATGCATTGTTTTTCTTTGCCACCATGCATAGGTCACTGGAATTCTGTTAGGCTGAAATGAAGCTTAGGAAGGAAGTCTTTCTGTTTCTCAGCTCAATAACTAATTCAAAGCAGTGCCTATTCTAAACATACCGGAACGATATACATTGGTTTTATTTGCTTCTCATATAAGATAAATACTGTTGTACTTGTTGATTTGGCAGCATTAATACAAACGTGATATTAATACTAACTTTTGTATGTGGAAATAAATTTTTGTAAGGCTTTAAGATGGGTTTATGAAAATTATAATCGTTTGTTCCTACACTTCTTTACCATCCTGTCTAATACAAAGGGTACCATTGTTAGAGAGCATCATTTTGAAATCTGTAATTATTTTTTGAGTTGCAGAAATGGAGAGAGATGTCATACTTCAGTGTAACCCAGAGGTTGAGTGCAAACAGGCACTATTCCTGGCTGAAATGTCTGACTGCTGTGTGTCTTATATTTATTATAATCTCCATTTTTTTTGTGGAATTTTTGGAAAATTATAGACCAAGTATGGTTGTAAATACAATACTCCCTTTGTAATCATTTGATGCTCTTTTAAAGCAAATATTGATGAAAAACTATCTCTGATGAATATTATTAAATGTTGACGTAGAATTAGTTTTACTGTTTGTTTCTTTGCATTTCATCCCTGAAGTTTTTGATGCTGCTGGGGTGTTCTTGGTATGGCACAGCAGGTTTGTACTTCATTGTCTTTTAAGATGTAACTGCTCAGTTGGTGTGGTTTTGTTTTGAAATGGTTCTTTGCACTATTTAGGTGTATTAACCTGTAATTACTGATTATGCTGTTGTAAAGCTGCCTTTAAAAAGAATGGTTCTAATATTGATCTTTTTCAGAGCGCTTTTATTAGGCCTGGCTTGCAATCACAATCTGAAGGAGGTGTCTTTAGATCTCAGTAGCTGTGAGGTAAGGATGATTTTTCAGGATGTGTTCAAAAGATGCAATGATATGGAATTAGAGTTCTTATGCAGTCCGGTGGGCTAGGCGTTCTACCTCTAACCAGAAGCTGTGAGAAAGGTAGAAATCAAGTCATGGCAAAATAATTTGCTATGTGTATCTGTGCCATAAATGAGGAGCACAGGGGTTCGAGGCACCTGCAGCATCATGCTGTCATCATGCTCCTTGCAGTAGCAACTGTAGATGCTGAGACAGCGTGCTGTTCACTGCTTGGCAGCTTCTGCTTTCTGGTGCTCTGATTGTAGGGGCACCCTGCAGCAAGATTTTCCAAGGTGTCTACATGAGAATGGGTCCCAGGAAGCTGCAGACCCTGAAGGCGCAGTTGAATGTCTTCCTTCAAAATGTCTCTACTGGAGGCAGGCATCCTCTCCTGCAGGTTTACTTAAATCTTGGGATAAATTCTGCTTTTGTACTCAATTAACCAACTCAGGCCAACAGGGAACTTCTGTAAGAAATGATGGAAGCGTGCCATTAACTTGAAAAGCATGGTGCAAATGGTTTTACATATTGCAACAATAAATTAGAAAAAAAAGAAAAAAGGGAACCTTGATTTGCTTCTTCTTGCTTCTCTGTGCTTTGCTGTGCACTTTGTTTCTGAGTATTGTCCACACTCTTGCAGGATGATACCTGTATGGCTACAGATTCCGGCAAGAAATCAGCCAAGATCCTGGGAACTAGTGGGGCAAAGTTAGATAGAGAAGTGGGGGGCACTTTTACCTAAAATGAAGATCCAGCCTTCCAAGGCTTTCCTTTTTAAGCTGCAAAGAAATCCCCTTACTTGCTAGGCAGATCTTTGTAAGTCCATCATCTGTGTAGCAGCTGTTCCACAAGCACCTTTCGGGTGTGATGGTTTCCCTTTAAATTGGAAGCATACGATTTGATGAACATGGTGAGGTGCAGTAATTGTTAAGTTCATGGTTGATTGCTTTCGGAACATGCATCGATTTCCTCAGGAGAAAAACCACCAAATCTTTGCGAATGCATTTCATAGTTTGTTTTGGTATTTTATACTTTTTAAAAAGTGGTTTTACATTGAGGGGCGCTACATGTAAATGCCAAATAGAAAAGCTTTCAAGTCAGGTATGTGTGATTCTGACTTCTGAGCAGACAGATCAGAAGGATAGCAATTTTTCTTTCAGTGGGAGACAGGAAAAGTGATTAAAGTAACAAAAATGAAGTCCTGTGTTCATAACCTTAAATAAATAAAACACACTTGAGTCATGAAAGTATAAATTAGCATGTAGCTCAAGCAGGGCTGACAGGAGTGAGAACTTAAGGTCTGGAACTGAATGCCATTCATAGATAACCTCTATGAGTCATTAGTTGCACTGGACACCAAAGCAAAAGCAGTCATGGCAGAAAGGAGAGAGTCATGCTCAGTGTGAGGTATTGCATTGCCCTCCATGGTTTGGTTGCTTCAGCATTTAGTAGGGAGAGGCAGCTGTTTCCAGAGGCGAATGGGGACATACACAGGGGAGACAATCTGTAGCAGGTCCCTCCAAACTGACAGTGCTTCCTTAGATCCTTCCCTCAACGTTTTTTTCATATCACTGAGCTTAATCCATTCTCACATGCTTTGGAAATAAGAAACTCTGCTTCCAGCAGGGGATTGCTGTGCCAGGAGCTGGAAATACTTGCCTACTACTGCGAGGCCTCTGCTCTGGTGGGGGCTGCACCCAACCACAGAGCAGTGGGGAGCTCGGAGCTTCTGCCCTGCCTCTCTTCCAGCTCCTGCAAGCACACGCTGTCAGGAGGGGGGAAAGCTGATGCTCCAGCTTTGCCCACTTTCCTGTGCTAGAAAAGCTGCACTCAACTCTGGAAGGAAAAACCTCAGTTCCTTCCCTCTCCCACCACTTTTAATTTGCTCCCATAATTTTCTGGTATATTAACTCCAAGCTTAATCATTTTGTATTGCTTGCTTGTTTTATTATTTTTTTTTTACTATGAAAGTTACATTTTTATTTCTACCTGCTCAGCACTGATGTATTTCACTCTTTTCCCTTCTGCTTCCCTTAGCTTGGTCACTGTGTAAGTACCCTCCATGCTTTACCTTAATTTGTAAATGGATAGACAGTTTTGTTTCTCCATCCCATAGACCTCCTAGTTTTCAACACACTTTGGCTTTTTTGATTGCTGAAGGGCTTGTTCTACAACTTCTAAATAAAAGCTTTTATCTGTAGTCTCGTATATCGTATAGATGTTGCAGAGTTTTGTTTTTGCTCTCACCATCTGCACTGACGTACAGCCCTCCAGTTAGTCTCTGCTTTTGACTTTATGACTTTACTACAGTTGCAATAAAAATTGATCCTAAAAGTCAAGTAGTTACCATCACCTTCAGATTAAATATATATCAACATTTGTGCACAATAAACATTTGTGTATTTAATATTTTTCGTACAGTATTATCAGTACACGATCAAAAATCGCTTGCAAAACGTTGTCTGCTTAAACACTTAAAGTATATCTGTATACTTTTTATGAGTATAGAACATTTATTATTACCAATAACCCTACAAATAACCAATCCTTGCCACGTGTTTACCTTTTTATCTACAAATGAATATTCTTGTCATGGAAACTAACTTTTAACATTGCCATTTTAGTACAAGTATTAGGATATTTTCATTGAAATGAATTTTCATTTCCTTTAAAGTAAAGTCTATAATTTCTGGGGCATGATGGAGTTTTGTCTGCAGTGGAAAACAAATTGTAACGTAGTGAAAGTAGTTTTTAACTTTGACAAGGCCACGTATAATCTGCCACTTCTGTATATTTTCCAGTAATTGATGTGGCAGTCTGTGTGAAATGGTTAGCTTGTAGTGGGCAACCCTGAGAGAATCAGAGAGCGAAACTGAATGATTTTGGCATTCAGACAGCCAGCAAGTATTACAGATGTTCTTAGAGAAACAACATTGAATTAAATCTGCACCAGTTTGGGCTCAAATACAGATTTCCAGCGTGACTGCTTCTAGAGAGGATAGGACTAATAGATCTAAGTAGGCTTTGTTTCATGCAAGTGAGGAAGGGCATCTTACATTCTGTATCTTACGCTTCTGGATGTGACTTATCATTTATATGCTGTCTCAAACCACCGCTATTCTTCAAATGCTCAGGCCAAGTTATTGAGCTGTTTGTTAACCAGTCACAGATCTCCAAGCTTCTAAAAACTGCCAAATCAAGTATTTATTGAAAAATACTTCTAGAAATTATTTGTGGTTGCCTCATTTATAGCATGGTTAAAAAGACTGTCACAGAACTGTCAACAGGTCGGTTCAGGATGTTTGGACAAGTGAGAGAACTAAGTGAAACATTACTCGTTTTTTATGCACAGGAGGTGAAATGGCTGTTTAATGTTTGAAAAAGCTTGGCTTTTTTTTGTTTTTTGTTTTTGATGCAGTGAAATTGGAAAATGTTTTGCAAAAATTCAATTTTAGTCAAACTTTCGCTTATACTGTTTTTCTTGCTGATGATCATAAAGTGTATTTTACATAGTTTGTGTAGCTGAAATAAACAAGAAAATGTTTTTTACTTATTTGGAGAAAAGAAGTTTTGTTGTTTGATTCAATAGCATTAGTCACTAAGTGTTTAGGTTTTCATATCTTTGATTCTTAATGTTGACGTTTTCTCTTAGGCCACTTCATTATTTTTCCCACTAAATCTTGAAATTTCTTGTATATTCATTCACTCTTTCAGATTAATAATGTAATTATAGTTTCCAGATAGGCATTTTTGTTGCTGTTTTTCCCTCTTATCCCTAGTTTAAAGCTAAGGAATAAGGCATATTAATGACTTCTCTTGTTCATGGTGTTTTGTGACTATTTTACAATTGCATTATTTTAACATTCTTTTCTGTAATAGGGAAACATTATTTCATTGATTTTGATTTGGCTTCTTATCTTTTAACTGGGCATCCTGTCATTGTGCTTCCTGTAACATGAAGCTTGCAAGGTGCCAGCTGTAACACTTGACTGTAATGGAATTCAAGAAGTGGTGCGTGCTTGTATATTTGTCAAGCTTTTTTTCTTATTGGAAACTGGAAATATCCTGGCCCTTTCATGTGGAGAACTTGCACCAAAGACCTGCAGTCACTGCCTAGCACAAGCACTAGTGGATTCTTTTTGTCTACACCACTTACATCATTCCCTGTGTAACTGCAGAGTAGTAAGGAAGTAGAGTCCTTTTTCTTACTTGTGTGTAAATAGTGAGAATGAAGGATGGGAATGAGAATAGTAGGAATGTGTGTGTAGTCATTTTGATGTCTTTGGCCTCTGTTGCTGTTGTTTTTGCTGCTGGTAGTACCTTCACTTCTATTACTCTTTTGTGTGATCTCAAAACCATAACTAGTTTGCAAAAATGGTTGATGTTTTGTCTCTAGTTAAGATCGGGAGGTGCCCAAGTCTTGGAAGGATGCATAGCAGAAATACGCAATATCACCAGCCTAGATATTTCAGATAATGGTAAGTACACAGAACAGGAATGGAGGACCATGCAGGTCCCGAAAATGAGATCTGTCTTTTCTTTCTTCTCAAAATGCATTCAAGGATGGTTATGCTTGATTTATGATTATTGACCATATTTCTTATGGAGGAGTCACGGGTCAGGAAGTGTCATTGCTATAAAGTGTATAAGAAATAATAATAGAATAACCCTGCCTTCAGAAGTTCGTTGTTTGAAATAAGTATAACACGACAGAATAAATTGAAGGCAGAAAGCGTCATATGAACAGGATTTTGTTTGAAGTGGGTTTAAATAAGAGAGAATGAAAAGCTAAATGGGGAATGAAAGTGTAGTGAAAGGAGGAGGACCAGAAATGGAGTGAAGCTGTGACACTGAAGAAGTAAGAGAATAAAATTTGGAGCAAGTGGTCAACCAGCTTCAGATCAGAGCTTGAATCTTTGGAAGAGTCTTAGACTGTTGGTGGTTTGTAGACCTTGTGTTTCCTAGCTGGGAATACCAACTGGCTTCTCATCTTCCAAACTCAAATTGTAGACGTGTGGAATGGGAGAACTCACCTAGCTGTGCTGGCTTTTCTGACAGCCAAATACAGAATTAGTTCAGATTCCCAGTACAGCTGAAAAGCCAGAAAGGCAGGTGGAAAGCTTTAGGAGTTACTGAGTCAAATTCTGTAAAAACATCAATTGTTATAAGCATATAAAGATATTTGATTTTGAAGTTATTCCATGGGTCTAGATTCCAGTTGTTAGTAATCTAACTAAAGGACTTTTCAAATCTACCATTATGTTGGGAATACAGTAGTAGAGCAAATTATTTTTCTTACTCAGTAGTGGAATAAAACTTGGCTTGTTGTTTCAAATCATGTTATTCATAGCCTGTTATGTTAACCTCTGCATCTGCAGGCTCTGAGAGCTTGATGGTATACAGCTCGCAGTTTGCCTCACAGTGCAAGGAACTTTCTCAACTGACTGGACTGTGGATAGGGGGCTACATTTCTCTTCCTGTCTGTGTGAGAGATGCCTTCAATGGCTGATTAGGATAGAGATTTAAAAGGTTTGTTTTAGAAGGACGCATTTATTTTCATGAAAAGCATTGATGAAAAAGATATATAAGTAGAAGAAGAGAAACTTGTCTAGAACTCTTTGAAACAGTACACTGATGTGATTACTTGAATGAATTTAGCTTTAATAATTGGTCCCTCTCTGGGACTTCTGTGAAAAAGTGTTTTAATCCTTAATCTGATCTGATTCTTTACAGGCCTAGAATCTGACCTCTCAACCCTTGTAGTCTGGCTTAGTAAAAACCGATCAATAAGGCACTTGGCATTAGGCAAAAACTTTAACAACATGAAATCCAAGTAAGGCTTTTTTTCTTTTAAATAACACAATGAGTAATGAGAAGAAGCTGCTGATTTCATCATCTTCCTAACTTTTCTTCCCTCAGAAATCTCACTCCAGTACTTGATAATTTAGTTCAGATGATTCAAGACGAGGATTCAGTGAGTATATTTCTGCCTAATACCATCATGTGTATTTGTACCTTCACAGCCTATTTCTAATAATTTTCCTTCGTTGTGTTAACTTGCTGTGTAAAATTTGATCAAGATCCTAAACAAACACATCCAACATTTCATGGTGACTTTTTTTGCCCTCAACGACTTGAATTATGTATAGAGGTTAGGTACATGCTTCTTAGGATCTGCGCTTGTCGAAAAGCAACTCATTCCAAATAGCTGGATGTGTTTAATCTAAATTGATTTAGGTTTAAGTTATACAGCCATGTACGCTCAAGTTTTCAAAAGTTTTGTGTCCTGATAGGATATTACAGTGTTAGTGTTCTCTGGGTGGTGATACTCCATAAATAGTGGGTTTATTTTATTTTATATATTTATCTTAGTTAATAATATGCGCTATTTTCTGACCACTGTATAATCTCATGCCTGTCAAACTTTATTGATCATTCTTAGTCCCTTCTTTCTTTTTCATGCCCCTTGTAAATAACGTGCAAGCTCCTCTGCTTTCCTCATTCTCCAAAAACAACTGACTGTAGACTCCAGTTCTCTTTAAACCTGATAATCGTGTTGTCTTTATTGTCCCACTTCCAAGTTCACAGTCCACACTGCTTTCATATTTTCTCCTACGATTTGTGTCCATACCCTACAACTTAGTGGAACGTTTTTCACTAGGGTTCCCAATGTCTCCTTCCATATGAGATCATTAGACCCATATTCTGTGTTCATCTTTTGTTGCTATTTTGAAGTGTTGATGTATTAAACCAGCCCTCTCTCCTCCCCACATCCTTGCACTTGGTATTAGGGGTACTATTTTTTTTCTTGATTCTTTGCCTACTTCCTCATTCTTTAAATATGGCATGTCTGTATGTTGCAGGGAAGAGCTGCATATGGATACTAGGGCTAATTCTAACTGAGTTATCAGCAGTAATGAAAGCAGTAAATCATTGTGTGCACAAGGAGAGTGGAGTATCATTCTTCTTAAGAAGTGTGTTGGTAGATCTCTGTATTACTTCTTATTTCAAACTATAGCCTTTTAATTTTGTATTGTATGGCCACCTCCTTTCATCAGACATCATCTCCTTCTCTTTGGACTTTTCTCTTTTCTGCTTTGTATCTCATGGTAAATCATTCATAGAATCACAGAATCTCCAAGGTTGGAAAAGACCTCCAAGAAAGGATCATCCAGTCCAACCATCCACCTATCACCAATAATTCCCCACTAAATCATGTCCCTCAGTACAACATCTAAATGCTTCTTGAACAACTCTGGGGACGGTGACTCCACCATCTCCCTGAGCAGCCTGTTTCAGTGCCTGATCACTCTCTTGTAGAAGGAGTATTTCATACCGTCCAACCTGAATCTCCCCTGGCACAACTTGAGGCCATTCCCTCTTATCCTGTTGCTAGTTATATGGGAGAAGAAGCCGCCCTCCACTTCACCACAACCTCCCTTCAGATACGTGTAAAGAGCTGTAAGATCACCCCTGAGCCTCCTTTTCTCCAGACTTGAACAATCTCAGCTGCTCCCCATAAGGCCTGTGCTCCACACCCCTCACCAGCTTTGCTGCCCTTCTCTGAACACACTCCAGGGCCTTGATGTCTTTCTTTCGCAGCTACCCTTTAAGACTGTTGTGCCAAATCAGATGAGTCATAAGAAAATATAAGTCACGTTGTTTGTTTTTTTCAATTTCATCCATTTGCTTTGTTGCAGGTGAACATTTCTTCCCATATATGCTATATTCTAAAATACCCCTTCAACATACGCTTCCTCCTTTCAGCATCCAAACTTTCTTTCAGATGTGTGTTTTTTTCTTACTATTTATATGACAATCCTGTTCATAATACGTGTGCACAAAAGTATAACTTCATTCCAATTTTGAAGCCTCCAGGACATATAAAAAGTAGCTGTTAAATTTTGGATGTATGATTCTCACGGCTCTCCCTCTCTTGCATCATCAGCTTCAGGTTTTTGTGCTCCTTTTCTTTGCATCTTCTGAGCAACACAAACCATTGTTTCATTTCCTGCCTCTTCCGTAATCAGGCTCCTGTAATTCCTACTCAGAGAGTCTTTGCTGAGCTAACCTAGGCAAGCATGGTTTTTATTTTCATCCTGCTTCCAAAATGTTAAAATGAATTAATCCATCGAAAAGATGTTTTACGTAGGTTGCTCTGAAAGTAATGCCTTCTATTTATTTCCATGGGAACTACAGCAGCAACAAAGACGACGTTAACACTATTTGATAGACCAAATTCTTAGTGATATAACACTCTTTTTCAACACAGTCCACCACCATTAGTTACGTATTTTCACCAGCAATAAACAAGAGCCTGCATGCTGTGTTTCTAAAAATCCATGCCAGTGGAGGTGACCCACTGTTTCAACAAAATGTAACGGGATACTGATTGGAAGGTTCAACCTCTACTGCCATACCATCAACATCCACCTCTGATGTCATGGGCCAACATAATAAAATAGGAGGCATTAGTTTCAGAGCAGCTTTCCAGTAGTTTTTTCTTTGTCCAGCATTAACCTTTGGGATATAGCATGTCATCCTATCGCTATTACCCTGCCTTTTGTCTCTCCGCTTTCTTGTCTCTTGTTAATCCTCATCTGTGAAGGCATCTTGTTTCTTTCTGTCTCATCTGCTGCTAAAATCAACCTAAAATATCTTTTAGCAGGCAAATAATTGAGGACATAGACTGTGTAGTACTGTGGTAAAAGCATATATTGCAGATAGCTGCCTGGTATGTTTCTCACTCCACACAGGAATAGCACAATGCTTAGAAAATGATTTTAAGCTTCTAGCTATATGGGTTCAGCTTTGAATCCTAAAAGAAGTGGTCCTTGCTCTGCCATTACTGTGCATTTACTGCCACAGGACATTAAAAAGTTACAATGGAATTGAAGAGAGCAGAGTATGGTGCTGCCCAGAGCACACATTGCCTGGTGTGTATTGCCTGCTGGCTGCTGCAGCCAGGGAACTGTGCATTATCTGTGTGGAAAGCTGAAATGAGAGACTGTAATCCGAGTCATACCCTAAATGCTTCTTCATGTATTTATCCACGCTTAAAATAGATCCATTGCTGTTTTAATATGAGTAATGATTAAAATGATTTACGTAATCAATAGCTTGGGTTTATGACTGGAAAATACAATTAGACACAAATGTAATTCTGCACAACTTAAAAACAGTGCTAGTAAGCTAAACAGCAAAATTTCCCTGGTGTTTATACAGGAATGTAATATTGAGGTTTCTGGGCTTTGGCTTTCTGTTTCATTTTTATTATTATTTCTTCTCTATTTTACTAGATGCTGTACCACACAGTCTATAATAATGCATTCTTATGAGAAGAGCAAGAGATGTCTGAAGCTGTGTCATCACTGTGCACTCTCTTTTTCTCTTGCAAAAAATGGCTGTTAGGCTTCAGGTATAGGGTGTAGTGTTACTCAGTGTGGGTAGTCAGTTCTGCATAGGTGTGGAGAAGTATTACAGAGCTGATATATTCAGTTTTCTGTTCATCGTTGAAAAAATGGCCTTGTAAGCGATTTTATGAATGTTTGTAGGGTTTTTTTTGTTTCATGTGGCAGTCAGGTAGTTTCATGAGCAGCCTTTGACTTAAATCGCAGTTATGTTCTGATTGTGGTTTGCATTCAGGGCACTGAATCAGTCCAGAGGTTTTTGTCCTTGCTCATTCAGTAAATGATAAGAGTAGCTATGCAAGAAAAGTAGCAACTCACACACTTTAAGGACACTGCCAGTATAGCAGGCTTTTTTTTTTTTTTTTAATGGTTATTTAAGTGCATTTCTTGTGTAGTACTAATGATGTACAAATGAGCCCTTGCCGAACAGTGACGAAGTGTTTCCCGACCATATACTGTTTTGTAAGAGTGTTGGAATAAGTAGAGTGAGAAATCCTTTCCTGAGAGAAGGTATTTGAGGTTTAGAAAATCTGATATGTGGGAGTGAGCACTTGCAGCAAAGTTACTGCAATGACCCTTTGTAAAGCAACATATGAGAAGCAGAAGAAACTTCTCTTTCACAAACTTACTGTGTTTTCTGTGTCTGAGTGCTGTGTGCTACTGCTTTTCTGTGAGTCTTTCACAGGAGGTCTTCTCAAATATGTGCCAAAAAAATCTAAAATACCTTTCTAATATGATGTTAATGTTCTTTAGGGTATGTAATGTAGTAAAACAGGGAAATATAGACCAATTAAGGGCATTAACATGGTAATTTCATATCTTCAATATAAAATAAAACCAGCATGTGGCTTGTGTTAGTCTTAGACTTTTTAATTATAAACCTGCTGTGCCTCCAAATTTTTATGTATTTCCTCACTTAGAAATGCCTTTCTTATTGTTGAAAGCTTTTTTGGTTAACACTGTAATCCAGCAGTGTCTTGGAAGCAAGAGTCCCATTGTATAGCAGGTACCATGCTAGCACCTTGGATCCTGGAAGGTGTGCATCTGTAGTTTAGTTGGTTAATTTACATTAACCTAAGCCTTAGGCATCTAATTTAGTGCCATAACACATCCTCATGAGGTGCTGAATTTCTCGTATTAGGCTACTAAAATTCATCCTCTGATAAATGCCCAAGTAGGTATGTAGTGACAATGCACTTCTCTGTATGAGCTCGTGCTTGAGCAATGGAAAGTGTTTTGTGGAGTTATCATACATCAGCAAAGACAAATTACAATTTTAGCAGCTGTAATCATGCACAAGACATAATGGTGGATAGATTGTAGTTCTTAAGCTCCAGCTCTTGAGTATTAGACACAAAGACTGGAGGAAAGACTCTACTTACAAATACAGACATTTTTTTCTTAAGGTTTATTGTGGAATTTGCAGGAGCCCAGTAACTTGTTTCAGGTGAACAGTGTGTGTTTGTAAATAAAAAGCTGCATAAAGATTTTGCAATCACAGTTGTCAGAACATTACTGTGAGTAATATCCACTGACCCACTCATGTGAGTAGATCCTCTTCTTAGTGCTTTTAATTTCAGACCTGTTACGCTTTTCTGTGGTGTCCCTCCCAGATGTCTATGCCCTTAGTTGAAGATATGCAGATGTGCAAAATCAATTCTTAAAGCTGAAGTAACAATAATACAACTGTTTAAGTGAACTGTTTTTGTTTCCATGACGTCTCAGACCTTAATTGGGCCTTGGTGTAAAGTTCCCAGTCTGAGTGAGGTCAGTGATATTTTTCTTTTTCACTGGAAGGGATGTGTGCTGGTTAAGTAAATCTCACCAGAAGGCTGTCTTGAGAAGCTGGTTTTTGCTTTCTTGTCCCTATTCAGTGTATCACCATATTTAGTACTTAGCAGGACGCAGAAAATAAGAGTCATTGTTTCTTAATGCTTTTTTCAGGCTATTGCAAATTAATCTGTGTGTGTCTTTGACATCTGTGCAGTAAGCTGCTAACTTCTACTTTACCATATGTTACAGCATGTGCAGCAAACACGGAAATCATTCTTTGCTCAGTGTCATCTCCAATAATTTCGGGACCTTCCTTTGTGGATGTGCATGCTTTACCAGTTGCTGTTATCTGTGCCTTTTCTGTGCTCCACAGCCCCTGCAGTCATTGTCCCTCGCAGATTCCAAGCTGAAGACTGAGGTCACCATCATTATTAATGCTTTGGGCAGCAATACTTCTCTTACAAAAGTGGATATTAGTGGAAATGCCATGGGTGATATGGGAGCAAAGATGCTGGCAAAAGCTCTACAGATAAACACAAAGCTCAGGTAAGGGGAACATATCTGCAGTAAAAGATGAAGTAGTTTAATAATATTGAAGTTGTTGGCTTATTCTTGAGCTGTTTCTCTCCAGTATGACTCTAGGGAAAGCCAAGTGATAGAGTCTCCATTTGGAAAACTTCTCAAAAAAAGAAAGAAGATGGAGTTTCTCTTTACGGAAACATATCCAGAACTGAAACTGGATCAAAGTTACATTTGATTAAAAGAATATTCCATGCTTTCATGGTTTAGTATTAGGTACAGTATTGGATTTACTCGTCCACTTCAAAATCAGGGGAGAGAGATGTGGTTTTGACAGAAGAATGCATAGGTACAATCCTTTCTATTATAACATTGAAGAGATGGTATCTTCCAGTTATGACAAGCCAGATCTAAGTTTCCTGTAAGCCTGAGAAAGATTAAGTTGGTATGGAGCTCTGGATGTCATCTAATCCATCCTCCTTCTCAAAGCAGGGCCAACTTTAATGCTGGGTTTCTTAGAGCCTTCTCCAGGCAGGCTTTGAAGATCTCCAATGACTTCTCTGGGAAACCTCTTCCAGTGCTTAGCCAATCTGTTCTACACTCTCTGTTCTATTGGAGGCCTTCCTAGCAGAGAAAATTCTGATACTTGTGTGGGAAATAAAAACAAACAGTCCCTTGCCTTCCATAGTATCACTTTGTAGGAGAATCAAGAGCATGTGGAATTTAGAATGAGTAGCACCATGGGCCATCCCTCCTTTCCCACTTTTAGTGCTGATGGACTTTGGCATCTCTTCTCTGCATATTCATCCGCCTGCCAGCCTCACTGTTTTTTAGGACATGACTGGCACTGATGGCTTTTGGAGTATCACATTTTTTCTACCCTGAATGCAATTTGCAAGCAGTAAACCTTCAACCAACATGAATGCCGATTGAGAACCTCTAAATATGCCACCACCATCAGGAAGATCAGTAGCCACTCCTCCTCTTATCAGCCTGTGCAAATGATACACCTTTCACGGTGTACTGCTTATCTGAAGAGACCACTTCATGGTTGGCCTCCAAATGTTTGTTTCTTGGAGGATAAATACCCCAGAACAGTCCTGGCTGTTCTGCTCAGATACAAAAATAACTAAAAAAAAAAGAAAAAAAAAAAAAGTGTTTGTTTTGCTATTCCCAGAATTTTAAGGACACAATAAGGACACAATGGAGAGGTGGCTAAGGTGTCTGGAATGTATTAACCTGAAACGACCAATGGTCCCTGAAGCAGTAGAACCTTGAGGGCATTCAGGGTTGCAGACTGATAGTATGATACAGTATACTGACTGTCATAGCTGACAGTCTGTGGTGTGATAGCAAACTGGATAATACGATGGTATTTATGGAATTTACCTTCCTTTCTTCCTTGTCTCCATCTTGTAAAAAACAAAGGGGTAAAGGAGTTATTCTGCAGTAGCAGAAATGCGTTACTACCTGTGAAATCCTGCATCTACAATTTTTTTTTTTCTGAACACCAGAAATCTGTTTGTTTTGTTCTTTTTTTTTCTCTCTTTTCAAGAACAGCTACAGCTAGTGCTCTTACACAAGCAAGATTTATCTGCATGACTGTCTCTTCTGACTGCTAATGAGATCTTTGAACATGTGTTCACAAATTGCCAGGCAGTCTGCTTGTGTGGCTTAAACTAGGGGAGGAGGCAGGGGGAGACTTTATTACTCTTATCACAATTGTATATTCAAAAGAGCTGCAATTTATGCACCTAACCAAATGGCAAATATAGGCAGTTAGTTATGTCGCATGTGGAATTATAGGAACTGCACAGTGACCGGCAGAGAACTGAATGTAAAATAGCCTGAAAATTTTGACCACCAATCAGCATGATTTTTTTGTTGTTGTTCACTTACTGCAATTTTCTTGGACATGCGATGCAGTCTGTTTGGTTTGCTGGTATTCAAATCTTTCTATTAACAGCATTTTAGAAAAGTTATATTCAGATATTACTAATAGAAAATACAGCACAGAGTCCTCTTTGGAAGAAAGAGGATCTCAGTTTTGTAATATCTCTGTTCCTCACTTTAGTCATGTTAAGCTTCTAGCATAATGACTACAGACAGTTTTTAAAGATGTTGCAACCACTGCAGCTTTGGACATACCACTGTATTATTTCAATATGCAAAATTTTAGTATAGATTTATTTGGATTGTGTGTGATACTTTTTTTTTTTTTCCTCTCAGAACTGTAATTTGGGACAAGAATAACATCACTGCTCAGGGATTCCAGGACATAGCTGTGGCACTGGAAAAGTAAGTTCTCAAGCAACTGAATGACCAATGAAGAAGGAGGCCAAGCACTTAGATCCTGATTGATAGGCGCAGCTGCAATTCACTGCAGTCAGTATCATTGAAGATGCTGAATGATCTCAATTTTAAGTATTGAGTCTAAAGGAAAATTTGTGACTTCACATCCTTCAAAAAATGGGGAAAAAACTCTGGGTCTCTTCATGATTACTCTGCTGTCAGCATTAAGACCATTGAGTTCTGCTCCAGGCATTAAATTTCTGCATTTGAGAATATTTTCCTTTTTCTGTATTCTTGTCCTGATAGCATGCTTAAATTCCATTCTTCTCAATGAGAGAAGCTGTATATAACAGAAAATTACTGAGGCATGCCTTTGTGGTCTGACTTTATTTTCTTTCCCCAAGCAAGTTGAAACTAATGGCAGTAATCTCAGGAACCACACTTGTTCCTTGTAGTCTCTGTAGCCGGGGTCCTCTTGCTTCCCTGAGCTCACTCATAGTTGCAGCAGTTACCAATGATAGGTGATAAATGACTTTCATCTCCCTCAATCTCCGTCATATTTTTTTAATATGTGTTTATTACTTAAGAGGGAAAAATTACAGATTTAAATTCAGCAGCAGTTGCAGTTGTTTCACGTCATTAATCCCTCAGACAGGAACAAATGGTCTCTTTAGATGGTGATGCTAATATACTACTGCTAATTTCTGGACAATTTCTGGTGTCTTGAAGTACCGTATAACCAATATGGGGAGTGTCTTCACCCTGAGTTCTAACTATGTAGAGCTTATAAAGTTACTTGCTTTATGAAACTGCTGTTGTTTGTATATTTCGTTTCAAAATGAATTTGATTGCACTGATGGGGAAAATTATATAAATTGTGTATAATTAAGCAAATAACCTTGGAGTGATTTCACTGATAATAGTGAATAATAATTTACAAAGATTATTTGTCACCTTGCAGACATTTGTCTTTCAGAAAGCAATAGCATGCCCGTTTGTGAGAAAGTCTAGTAGAAAAGAATGTATGCATATTTTCTTGTCTGCATCAACTTACCTTTCTGTTCTGATGTGTGGATAAGTAAATAAAAAAGAAAGGAGAAATCCTAAGGTAAAAACAAGTAATCTAGACAGGAAAAAAAAAAACAACAACAACAAAGTTGCATCTAATTTTGTGACATTGCACTTTGTTGAGGTGACTTCTCATTTATTTAGCTTGGAAGCTGAGGCCACTTTACATTTCCTCTGACATTTAAAAATTATTAAAATCATTCATAATAACCCAACCTGGGTCACAAGGAACAGAAGTTTAATCTTGACTGTCGGTGTTGGCTGAAAAGGCTTAGCCTTTAAACAATCCATCTTAAAGCTATATTCAGAATATCCTCCATTGTATGTTTTATGTATATATAACACTGTAAATATCCCATAGGAAAGAACTGTTGCTCAAAATACAGTGAAATACACTGAAGATACTTAGGAGTGCGTTGTGTGTGGTTTTTTTTGGTTTTTATTCTTACCAAAAATAATCATATACCGATCCACAAAAGAGAAGGAAGCTAGGTTCTTGTAGTATGATGAGGCTGAGGACCGGGAGGGATTTAACAAACTTTTAAATAGGCTTAGGTGATCCAAACACTGCTTTTTTGGATTTTCTTTTCTTTCTTCTTTTCTCTCTGTCTTCCTTTCTTCCTTCCTCCCTTCCTCCCTCCCTTCCTTCTCTTTTCCCTCCTCTTCCCAGCTTTTCTTCATATGCTTGAAGTTGTGTGAAAATGTTGGTCCTAGGAGGGAATACCAGGAGCTTGGCCAATAGCAGTGTCACCACAGGGGTATCCCAGCCAGCTAATGTGAAGTGCTGGAAAGGATTTCTGTTGCCCTCTAAAGATGTCAGTTCAGGATACATGAAATCCAGTAACGTGAAATTCACATAACCAAGCCTGCAAAATAGATTGTCTTGGAATCATAGAATGGTTTGGGCTGGAAAGGACTTTTAAGATCACCGAGTTCCAACCCCCTGCTATAGGCAGGGACACCTCCCTCTAGACCAGGTTGCTCAAAGCCCCATCCAGCCTGGCCTTCAATGCTTCCAGGGAGGGGGCATTCACAGCCTTACTGGGCAACCTGTTCCAGTGTCTCACCACCCTCACAGTAAAGAATTTCTTCCTGATATCCTGCCTAAATCTACCCTCTTCCAGTTTAAAGCCATTTTCCCTTGTCCTGTCACTGCGTGCCCTTATAAAATGTCCCTCCCCAGCTTTCCTGTAGGCCCCTTCAGGTACTGGATCTTGTTGCCTTTAAGAAGGACAAAAAGGGTGAAATCATTCTGCAGCAGTGAGTGTATGTCACGAACGGAGCAGAAGTTACTATAGGAGAAGTAATGTGTTGAAATGTATGACTGTTGTCACATATGCTGTATGTAAAGGAAGAGAGAGGAGTTTGAGAGATTCTCTCTAATCTCTGAATGCCTCTTTGAAATGTAGACATTTTGCTGAGAGCATTGGTGTGTTATGATTATTAAGTTGATAGAGAAATGTATTCCACTATAAGAAAAATGGAATATGAAGAAAAAGAAGAATGGAGGAGTATTTTAGGAAGCAGAAAAATGGGGCATGGGTTAAACATTGCTGTAATGATTGAAATTGAAATGAAGCTCTAAATTCTTGATGCTTGTCTCTAAGAGGTGCTTAATTTTTAGATGCAGATAGGCTAGCACTCCAGTACATTGCTGTCTGTCCAAAGGAAACCTGTTATGGAGCCTTCCTTGGGTAGTGGTCTTTGAATATTCTACCTCTCTGACCGCGTGTCCATGAAATCTCCTTGTCTTTCACTTCTCCCCCTTTCAGTGAGAGAGGGAGATGGACAGAGCACTAAGCCTTTGACAAATTGAATTTAGCATATAATTACTGGCATGAAAGCTAGCAATTATAGATTTCAATTAATGTGATGTATTAAATGTCAAACAGCTGCAGAGATCCTTGGAAATCTACCTTTGTTTCTTTTTAACTAAATAAATACCCCACCTCCAGGTAGTAGGCAGGCAATCAGCAAGTTCTGTAAATTATAAAAACCTCTCTCTGACATTTGCTGTGGGCTAACCAGGACAGGCAGCAAAGTTCCACGCAGCTGTGGTCTTGCTGGCACACGCGAGTGACTGCTGCTGATGCCATACACTGTGTGTTCATGTTGGGGGAGAGAAATGGAAGCCTTGCACAGGCATTCGATGTAAAATATTGGGTTTATCAATAAGGAATCAATAGGATGGACAGTTAGAAAGAGCACTGTCCTTCAGACAGTTACGTTTCACGTGGAATAGGAAATGAAAGAATACCAGGGTTTCATAGTAATTAAGATATCCGCATCGTGGGCTGCGGGCAGATACCTGCCCTGCTGTAACACCAGGCATGGTCCTGCTGGGGCAGATGGCATGGAGGTCTGGTCTAAACACCATAAGTGATGAGGATGTGTTTGAGTGCACAAGGTCTTACCCCCTGAAATACCTCAGGAGCTGAGGGGAGGCCTGATGGCGGCTGCAGCTCCTCACAGGGAGCAGAGGGACAGCACTGAGCTCTGCTCTCTGTGACAGCGACAGGGCCCGAGGGAACGGCATGGAGCTGTGTCAGGGGAGGGGCAGCTGGGGGTCAGGGATGGGGTCTGCACCAGAGGGCAGTGGGCATGGAATGGGCTGCCCAGGGCTGGAGCTCAGTTGGTGTTTGTACACCTCTCTTGGGCATAGGATTTGAATTTGGGGTGTTCCTGTGTGGAGCCGGAAGCTGGGTTTGGTGATCCCTGTGGGTCTCTTCCCCTGCGATCCTGTATTCTACTATCTTGTTCTGTGATCTACTGTTTAAATTAGTGCATTTACTGAGGGTTGGTTCTGGTGAAGGCAATGAATTAGGCTCAGCTGAAACTGTCAACTGTAAGGTGCTCATAAATAGAGGACTCTGAACATATTTATGGAGCTCTGAATGGAATAGAAACAGATGGTTAGCAGGATGTTTGCAGACAGCTGAAGGAGGAGGGAGAGATGTTTGCAGAAAAAGAAGGCTAATTGAAAATAGGCAGAATAATTTCTTTGCTGGTTTTTAAGAACTTTCTGCTCTTTTTCACCCTTTTATTGAAATCTAAAGGCACGTGGTGATACCACTGCATATAACATTTTAAATTTAACTGTGTAATGCTAGCCAAGTTATGTTCTTAGAGTTTAAATGCAATTTTGACTTGAGATAAAACTCTATCTCTATTCTTGCATTGCAGCAGATGGATGTAGCTATGGAAATATTTTGCAAACAAATAAGCAAAATGCAAGGAGTAATTGTTTGCATAGATCAGTGTGGAGAAGCCACACTTGTTTTGTCAGCTTTTATTAATAATTCAGCAAGTGTCTTCAAATAGTTATAAACATAGGAAGCTATTAAATACTGAATTTTCAAAACCTATTCTCTTGGTCACTGTCTTATCTGTCACTGTACATTTCCATTTAGGTTTAGATCTGATAGAATTGCCAGTAGGCACTGAAACTCTGTTCTGTTTTGATACAGGAAAAAGTAATTCTGCCTTGTGGGCAGTGGCACCAAGAACAGCAGTCTTTGACAGCTACTGGGCATTGGTCATTTAACTGAATTTTGTGTTTTTTGAAATCTCCACTTCTATTTAGTGTCAAAGCATAAGCAGTAAGAAGAAGCATGCTTGCCCCTCCAGTTATTTCACTTAAACATGTAAAAAATACTGTCTTAATGCCTTCTACAGACAGGCTAGGTATATCTTCTCTCTCCCTTCTAATTTATACTCAATAAAGAGATACAGTAATTAGATTCAGTTTTACTAATATATGTATTTTTTCTTTAGAAATTATACTTTGAGATTTATGCCTATACCTATGAATGATGCTTCCCAAGCACTCAAAACAAACCCTGAGAAAACAGAAGAGGCACTGCAAAAGGTATTGCCTATACCAACCTCTTACAGAAATAAAGCCAATTGAAAATGTGTTTGTTTTTTTTTTAAGTGACTGTGATTTTGTGCATGACAGAATAAGACTTCTTGGCTAGTTTCGTTGAATGTTTCATTTGCATGGGCATGTATGTGATAATTGAGTGCTGCAAGAGCATGTAAAGCTTCCTATCCCAATGTATGGTGGAATGCAATGGCGTAGTATTGAAAAGTCATAACCAAACCAGTGTGATCTGGACTTCTTATTTCTGTGCATCTAAGTGTGGAAAGGAGAGTCTGCAACTCATGGTTTTTCAGGTTTTGTTTGTTTGTTTTTCGTATCTGTTTGTTTGTATTTCTTTGTGTGCAGAATTAGTGGTAGCTTTTTTTTTCCTGTGGCATAAAATGTGCAATCAGCACCATACAAGACAAAGAACGCTCTTAAATTTGGGGGAGAATAAAAACATTCACTGCCTGTGTTTTATATCATACATATAAAGTTAACACACTGCGTTGCCATAAACGAACAACTGCACCATGTTCTTTTGGATGTAGATGGTGTTGACAGTATCTGTAGCTGTTCCACTTGCATAGGCTATACTACTCCCAGATGAGTTTTAATACAGTAAATTTTTCAAGCTCCAAGTAAGCCTTCTGCTCTATTGGAAAACACATGCTTCGTGAGTCTTTAATGAGCAGTTTTCCTTCCACCAGAGTAGGATCATAGAATCCATATGAACAGATATTACAGAGAGTTATGATTAAAAAGCAATAGCTATGATCCTTATTAGTAAAGAAATGTTCATTAAAGAGATTCTCAAAGGGAAAAGTGCTGGTAGTTAGCCCCTTTCTCTTTGATGCATGTAAATGATCTAAATTTTGCTTTGAAAAGTCTGGATCATGCAGGAGGTTGTATTTCTTACATCTAGTTTAATGTATTTGTAGATAGTTTCATGTCTGAAGTGATAAATGCATCTCTGAAAAAGTATCATTAATATCATTAATTCTGTATGCTAATGAGGCATTATATTCAAAGAGTGCTCTTATTAATTTCCAAGTTGCTAACACTCGCCCTCAGTTTGTTTAAACTTGTGTTGTTCAAGCTTTGTTTATACAATATCAGGCAGTTCTCTTCTGAAAAAAAAAAAAAAAGGGTGAAAGTTTCTGAAGTAGTGCTGTGAAGGCTACTAATTCTATGCATGCGGGAACACCACACAAACTGCGCTGTGGAACACAGTGAAGGGACATCTCAACTGGCTCAGGAGTGCCCACAAGCTTCAGTGCGCCACAACTTGAACACAGGAGTGCTCCTGGCCCTGGTCCAGCACCAGATGGACCAGTATCTCTACAGCGTGCTTTACTTACACTGTGGATGAACTGGATAAAACCCTACTTTATTATTGAGGGCCTCATTAAGGGACATGGCCAGACTGTTCCAGTTCTTGCCTGCTGATGCTTCTGGACCTTAAGCAGTTTACTAGTAGGGTTTTGGACTTGACTAACTTTGACAGAGCCAAGTTAGGGGCTTATTCCATATTCTATTAAGCTGACTGAGGGTAGGTGGTAACCACTGGTGAAAGTTGTAGTGGGCTGTGATCAGCAGCCGTGGGTAGAAATCAGTTTTTTCTGAATAGCACTTGTGGGCTGGTTAGCTCAATGTAACTTTTGAACTGAGGCTCCTGCATCAGTTACACACTTTTAGATAACTTATCTTCTCTGAAATCCACACTGCTGTTTAAATCCACCTTTTTGCAGTGAGCCAACTGAATCTAAGAATTAGCTTTCTTGTCGTGGTCTCTACAACAATAAGGATAGATTCCCTTCAGGTATTTCTAAGACCTGTATCTACTCCTTTTGTCATCAAAAGTTAATAAATACTCCAAAGAGATTAATAACTCAGAGAACACTGGCAGAAACAGTTTTTAATGATATTTTGCTACTGACTGAATGCATACTTGCCAATGTGATTATCCAGCACTGAGACACGCAGAATAAGGTCCGTAGATAACAAACAAAATTATGCTGAAGCAATTTTTACTGTTAGATACAGTGGCAATATTGAAAGCAAATAGCAATGTAGAGAGGCAAATCAGTTTCCTAATCTAGCTTTGTTTTTTTAGATAGAAAACTACTTGCTTCGTAATCATGAGACCAGAAAGTACCTACAGGAGCAAGCATACCGGTTGCAGCAAGGCATTGTTACTAGCACTACTCAGCAGGTGAGTACTTTGTTCCTAACTGGTACTTCTCTGATTTTAAAATCTGGTTGGAGACAGAATTCTCTTGCTCTTCCATCAGAATAGCTTAAAGCAGAAAGTGCCTTGTGGGAAATAAGCAAGATCAATGGTGCTATTTTTGGAAGCAGAAAAATTTTTTGGAAGAGGTAGGTCTTAAAAACAGTAAGAAAGACCCTGGCTACCTCTGAGTAAACTACTGTTGGAACCAAGAACAGTTTAGTTAATTTGTGCTCAGAAGTCTAACCTTTCCAGCCAGCTCTTGTCAATGTGCCTAGTATCATCATAAGGCTATGTCACTTCCAGTGTCTGAGTCCCAGTATCTCTACATAGCACTGATCTACCACGTAAACATGCCCTTTAATACCGCCCGAGAGCAAGTCATCATCTACCTTAGACATTCAGAATTTCAGGCATCGTTGGGAGGCTTTACTTAGATGTAGGGAGCAATGGAACTTGGAAGTCTTCAACACTCTAAGTTGTGGACCGCTGAAAAGGTGACCTTACACAGTCCAAAATACTGCTAGAAGCTGGGAAGCCTCACTACCTAAGTTTGCTGAAACGCGACGTGGTCTTTTTGTAGGGGATTGTGTTGTTTTGTTTTTGTTTTCTCTTGTCTTGAAAGAACTACCAGAATTTTCTGTGGTTCTTACCATTCTCTCTGTTCTAGCGTGTTTCTTACCAGTACTTCTTGGGGCTGTTTTCAGCTCCAGTACACCACAAAAGCAAGGTGACGTAAACAAAATAAAACTTGTCACAGCCTTTGTTTTGAATTTACTTGCATGTCTGCACTAGCTGTGTTCTCATTCAAATGGAAGACTACAGCAAACAGGAGGGGAATACTTATTTTGCTCTTCGGCTGAGTCAGTAACATTTCTGTGCTGTCTGCATTTTTTGGGTGAATTTAAATTCCAAGTAGTTTTTTTTCTACCTGCATCGTTAAAAGTTAATGGGACAAAATTTTATTTGCAGGCTGAAATTATATTATAACCTCTCAACAGAGAAAATGGTACTTGGAGATGTATGGGCACTAAAAGCTGCAAGAGCAGCAGCATTTTACTTTATGCATTTATCTGTTCCAATGCCACCTTTTATCCTGTGTTAATAATTTCTGTATGAATTAAGTTTACATCTTTTTATATGTCGGTGGTTTTAGCTATGCCTTTCCTCCAACAATCACATTGCATATCAGGTTTCAGTAAATTAAAATTATTATTATTATTTCAAAAGTAGAGAAAAATACTCATTTCTATATTAAACGTTGCACTGTAGGGATGGGTTTCAAAAACAGTTTTAAAAGAGAGCTGGAAAAGATCCTGTAGTTAGTATCGTGGAAATACATTATTATTCCCATGGTGTATATATTTTTTTCAGTCCAGCTGTCCCAGTGAGACTTTCTGCTATCTGATAATTAATTAGCTTTTTGTCCTTCTACAAAAAAACCACCCAAAACCCTTTCAAGAGGAAGAGTCATGTGGAGCAGAAAAGGAGCATGCTGTGAAATTGTTTCAGTTCTCATTGATAATGATATAAGATGTTAGAACTTGAGGCTTGATATGTTGATAACACATGCACTCAGATGTTGCTTTGAAATGTCAAATAGACAATTCTACTGAATACTGTGCTGCCCAATAGATACTTTTAACTATTATATGCCTCTACTATGTCTTTCTTAATCAAAGCTGACAATACGTCAGCCATTCTGTGGTCCTTGTAAGGATACAGATAAACCATCTGCCTCAGCCTTGCAGCATGTTGAATGAAATGTGATATCAATGCAGATGAAGTTCATTTTATCCCACTGTGAAAGATCTGATGGAAGCTTTTGCTTTGGCATTCCTAGTTCCCCTGCAACTAGGAATATTTACATTGTGAAAGAAATCCGCCAAAGCGTACACAATACTATTTTGCTTAGGTAGGTGAAATCTCTGTTGATGTTTGTTGAATGGATTGTGTCAGAGCTTTCTTTAAGTGTCTGAACTTCTTAACAATTCGCAGACCATCAAAGCTGAGGCTTATGTGTAGCAAGAATTTCAGCATTAAAGCTGCTCTGAAAAGCAAAACAAAACCTAAAATGGGTAACTTCTTGATTATTTGTAGTTATCCCACAGGTAACTGTGGGAGAAACATGCTAAATAATGTATTTTTTAATGACAAATGATTTATTTTTTTTGGCGTCTGGGTGTGTCTTTAAGAGTTACAGTGCTTTCTTTCTGTAGCATTGATAAGCCTCTGATCATGCATGTCCAGATCTTTATATTTTCACTGCAAATCTCATCATGATGGTATTGATTTGCTACCTGGACTGAATTCAATTTGCATTTGAGCAGCATCCTGATGTTTTGTCTTTTTTCTTTCCTTTGTTCAAGTAGATGATTGACAGAATATGTGTTAAAGTGCAAGATCATCTCAACTCTTTAAGAAACTGTGGTGTGGATGCTGTACAGGAAGATGTCAAATGTGCAGAGAGGCTTATGCGAGACGCCAAGAACTCCAAAACGGTAAGCCTTTCTCAGCAAACTGGTAATAGTGAGGGAGCAGTTCAGTGTGTGCTTTTGCAGCCTTCTCCTTCTGGGGGGTTATGGTAGCACTGTGTCACAAGTTCGTATTTTCTTTAAATGGTCAGCTTCAGATAATATTTATAAATACTTTGATTTAGAAGAGAAGTTTCCTCCTGTGTGTTCAGTTTTGAAGACAGGATGTGAAGAGCCTGCTTTCTGAAGATATTCATTCTGTCTTACAGCTCTTGCCAAACCTGTACCACCTTGGCGGAGCTGCTTGGGCAGGAGCAAACGGTTCACTCTCCAATCCAATCCAAGAGACACTGGAATCCATGGCTGGAGAAGTCACAAGGGTTGTGGATGAGCAGCTTAAGGTCTGTGGGTGGCTGTTTTATCATCTCTCATGTGCAGGAGTAATTAATGTCTGAGGTCTTCTGCTGATACTTAAAAATGCAAATATGCCACACAGTTATGGTTGTTTTTTAGCTTCTCCGTATATTTGCGTGCAGGTTATCTTTTCGTTATTAGTTTCTTACAACTTTGTGCTTTATTATCTGGCTACTTGCCCAGTTGGAATGAAAAAAATGACTTCAGTGCTTGCAATAGCAGAAGGAGCATATCGTGTTTATATCAAATGGAATTTTTCCTGAAAAAAGATGATGTAGTACTTGATCTAGCAGCTGACAGACCTGCTTGTGCAGGGGTTTGGAACTCGATGATCCTTGAGGTCCTTTCCAACCCAAGCCAGTCTATGATTCTATGAGAAAACCACAGTCACCATGTGTCTCTTTTGGGAGTCTTCTAGGAGGGGTAGAGTTATTGATTGCTCCTTATGCCTTTAATAAAGGTGTCTCTGAAGCACCCTAGAAATTCTTATGCCCTGCAGAGAAGTACTCTCTATTTAAGGTATTCCACTTGAGTGGAAGCTGCTTTTCTGTAGGCTCCATTGTAGAATTTTTATCCCAGTGACTACTTCGAACCTGGTGCAGAATTTCCACTTAAACTGTTGGGTTTGGATAACTTGTGTATACTGAAAGTGCCTCAAGAATTTCTACAGGCAGCTTCACAGGAAATCCTTTCACAAGCTTCCATCAAACCTCGATTCTTGAAATAGACATAATTGACCTGTAAATACTCCTGACTGTGAGTTCAGGCAGCACTTCTGCAGTAACCTCTATGTTCAGTTATGTTATGTCTTACTGTGTGATAAATAAAGAAGAGTCATTTATACAGAACATGCAGAGGCATCTGTCCAACAAGAAGGTAGGTCGGGGCAATTTGAGGAACTCACAGGATCTTCTGGAAGCTGATAAATTTAAAAACAAGGTTCTGAGACAATTCAAAGCAACTTAGGTTTGACTAAGCTACCTGCCTGTGTTTTGCTTTATTTAGATTACGGAAGAATCAAAAGTGCAGATTGAACTGTCGAGCTGAATCAACATGAAAATGCTTTAGTCAGTGGGAATGTAATAAGAACAGTGATAATACCACATTACTAATTACTTTTTATAAATTAAATACTTAATGAGGAAGAAAATGGTGCTGAATTTTTAGCATTTTTCTCCCTTCCTCCACTATATGAAATAAAGCAAAGATTCTCTTTCACATCTTTAATTTCTGTGGCCATGAAAGTGATTTAGCCACAGGATTCTTCCCAGTGTAGCTTTTAGGCTGTTAGTGGGACTGATGCTAAGGGGTCTGCCCTTTGCATACAGCTCTCACACTTAAATAAGTCCTATGCATTTTGGAGAGTCTTATAGAAGGAAAATAAATACTTTTTAGTATTTGGAGTGTTATATGTTGCTCCTGGCATAAGACTGACTTGATGGGTCTTTTGTTTGTTTTTACGCATTTACAGCAAAAGGCACTTTAGCATTACCATTCCAAGCTTTTTTCATTTATTCTTATGACTCCTACAGCAAAGTTTAAGTGCCTTACAAAAAGGCTCTTTCTATAAAGTAATGCCTATTTGTATGAATTTTACACTCAAGGCTAAAAGGTTTTCTTTTAAACTATGCGGTGATGCTAAGAGCTTTACATGGTGCAGAAAACGTTGAATGTGGATTAGGATTTCTTTTTAATTTAGGCCAATTCAGAGCATTATGTGGAAGCTAGATAAGGGAGCTCACATAAGTGCCATTATTTCTTAATACTGAGGAGTAAAAACATTGTATATGCCGTAAATGGAGTTTTAATTTTTTAGCTTCCACATGAAGCAGATAGCTTTGTTCTGGAACGTGGTCAGTGGGCATGGTGGAGGTGGGCTTGTGGCTGGATTGGGGATCTTAGGGGTCTCTTCCAATCTTAATGATTTTGTCATTCTATGTAGTGAGTACTCTTTGTACCTTCCAGTCAGAACTGGATTGGTGTATGGTTTATAAAACTGGATTAAAACCAGAATCTCCTTTTCTCACAAGCACAGGTATGTTGGTAAATCCAATACAGTTGAAAGGTGCTTCGTGACACGGTTTCATTGAGGAACATATAAAAGATTTTTCTTAAAAAAAAAAGTCTGAAAAATTGATTTTATCATCAGAGGAGGCCTTTAAAAAAGTTGAGGGGGTTGAAGAGTTACACGGTCTTGTTTCCATTGTTCTCTCCTGGCTTGTTTGTTTTGATCAGTCATTTAAAAATAATTGCTGTGTGCATCTGTTTGACTGTGGACTTCCATGTATGTATGTGAGATCCGTACATGAACAGCTTTACCTCCCTTGCGAATCATACTTCTAGCTACATTTTGGTTTGTGGTTGTATGCCTGCATAGCACACCCAGCTCTTGTGAGTCTCCTTTGCTTACTGATTTCCCTTTTGAAAAAGAGCAGGCAGGTCTGGAACACCCTGAAGGTTGCCAGTTCAGGGCAGAGGTTTGTGCAAAGGCTGGTGTGGCAGAGCTGCCTTTGCTCCTGCAGTGTGTAGGGGGTGGATGTGTAATGCCAGCTGTGTAAGGGTATCATAATAATATAATAATTTCTTGTTATTTTACAATCAAACACACAGAAATATGAATGTTTTGAATTTGAAAATGTGAAGAAGTACATCAGTAGGTAGATTTCAAAACTAGTATGTTGTTTTTCCTAAGCTTTACTGTTTAAAAAGCCTTTTCTATTGCAGCTGGATTGCAAAATGGATTAGAGTATAGGAAGGAAAATTGTAGAAATTGCTAGTCTGAAAGTATCGTAGTGCTAAGCAACAGAATAATGGTGTGATCTACGACTAATCGAAGTCTCCATACCTGACATTAGCTTTTGCTTACTGTGCTGCAGACTCTCCTTGAATCCATGGTGGATGCAGCAGAAAATCTTTGCCCAAATGTAATGAAGAAAGCTCATATCCGTGAAGACCTGATTGAAGCTAGCACTGAGAAGATTTCCATCCCACGCACTTTTGTGAAAAATGTCCTTTTGGAGCAATCTGGAATTGATATCCTCAATAAAATCAGGTACTTGAGAAGACAAACAAAATCAGTTATAGGGTTTAGAAAGGACTGTATTTTGTGCGTGTTTGTGTAGCAGAGGATTTTTTGAGTGCTTTGATGACTTACAAGAAACTATATTAAGGCATTCAAAGAGCAGGAGATTGTTCTATGGGTCCAGTGAACATAGTTCAGGAAATTCAAATATTTGGAATCTACAAGGATATTAACTTGACCGTTAATGCGTGTGTTTCAGTTTTCTTTAATAAGACTTTTGGTTTGTGGTGCACAAATAACATTTTCATGACTGGTATATTTTTTTAACCTGTTGATGTCTTCAGGTAGCACTTAATTACTGTAATAGAAGAAAATTGTGCTTGCTTTCTTTCAGTATTGACAGTGCTTTGCCTGTTGCTACATTTGGTCTTGCCCTGTGGCTGTAGCGATCACTTTAAACCTTTTGTGTGGGATTCGTGCACAGCAGACAGACATAACTGAAGACAGAAACTTGGGTATTCAAACCACAAACCTGGAGCAGAAAGAGTTACCTTAAACAACTTCTAATTCCTGAGAGAGAGAAGAGGCTTTTACTTGACTCTCTATTGCATATTTATTTTCACATCAAATGTATACCCATGTATATTTTTGTGCCACATAGCACGGTTAGCCTGCACTTCAAGATTTGCCATTGCCATCATTTGGCTCAGAAATCCTTTCTATCTGATGGAAAAGCATGTCAGTTTGCATTGTGATGCTGATACACTTGCAGAAGAGGAAGAGATGCTTGTTTTTAAAAACAGTAAGACTTTGAGTTTAGTTTTGCTGGTGCAGGAAAATTGGCAGGAACAGGTGTTAAATACTTCAGCTATGCCTTCAGTGTTTAGAATGGCTCAGGGAGTGATTTTTCTTCACTGGAATCCTATCTAACGAATCTGTCCGAAGACAGTAACAGTGCCCTGCCCCTTCTCCCTTTCTACCTCTAAAAGCTGGGATTGTCAGTGCGGCAAGGATGCCATACAGTAACCCTTCCTACTTTATATTATTTAAAATTAAGATTACACAGGAAGATCTCCACTCTCATTCTTTCCTCACTGTGGCTTGGTCACTGTTACATCTCTCTTGCGTTGCTTCACCTTCTGAAGGACTTTCTTACCTTTCTTCCCCAGACCTTCTTCAGCAGAAGTGCTAGCCCCAGACAGTATTTGCTGGTTTTTATTCCAAAACAATTCCAACTATGCATAAAAGCCTTAAAATGCAATTGCGGTGCTTACTTGCTGGCAAGGATCAGCTGAAGCAGCTGGCCTAGAAACCAAAGGGTCAGGGGAGATGGAGCTTCAGGCTGCAGCTCAACCTGCAAATCAGTCCCCCTCTACTACTTGAGCCTTTTGTGCTCTGTCCAAAGAAGGGGACCCCGAGGGAACAACTCAAGGCATGCATTTCATTGATGGGACATTACAGGTGAAACCTCAGTCAAGTGTGCCACTGTTCTGGTCACATCTATGTCAGTGTAATAGGAATGACTGACATGAAGCTCGTAAGACAGAAGGCGGTTACTTAGAGCAAAAGAGGAAGCAATGTGTGATGAAACTGTGATGGCAAAGACTGGAGAACCAGCATTGTACAATTGTCCTTCAAGTCACAAGTACAAAGGGAGCTGAGGAAATGAGTGAACAGATTGTAATTGTTCAGCGCAGTAGTTTTAACCAGGCAACACTCTCTTAATCCTGTACGTCCGACATTTGTGTTTCTCTGATCAGCGGTGGAGTGTTCCTTACTGCATTTCACATGTGGTTTTTATTCGGCTCTTAACCCAGATGTTTTCACTTCAGCTGTTAGAAAAATGTTAGAAGCAGGTTAAATACGGTACAGAGGCTCTTGTGTTTATTGTGTGATTCATAAGTTTATTTCTGAAAGCTGCAGTCATGTATCCTCACACCCTCTGATGTTTTATTTCAAATAAAGTGACGGCATAGGGGATAATCGTTGCACTGTTGAATGTGTAATAAAGACAAAATTATCCAGTATGAATGAAAATTGTCTCATTTCTAATCCTCACGCAGCGAAGTAAAGCTGACAGTGGCTTCTTTCCTGTCTGACCGAGTTGTAGATGAAATTCTGGATGCACTTTCCCACTGCCATCACAAACTGGTGAGTATTTCTATGGTTGATAGCTGAATATATCAAGTATCTTAATAGTGCTATTACTTCCATGACTTGCTTAGTTTCTCCTTGTCATAGCTGAATTTTGAAATAGATCATATTTTTACTGCTATCACTGACGTAAGTTCAAAAATTATCATGGGATCCCTCTTCAGGAGGGAAACAACATCAAAAGAGAGCGTGTTACATGTTTGCCATATTACCTTTTGCGATATTATCGGATCTAAAGATAAAAAATGCCTTTGGAATGTAAATTTGACTTTCAGTTAAGTGCCCATAGCTGTCCTGGCGAGATGATAGGGATTGGTTGCTTGTGAAATGAGAGATGAGATCTCATTCTTTAGAGGGAGATTGCTGAGACCTTGTTTCCTAAATAAATGCATCTTGAGATTACTTTAGAAATGTAGGTGTGAAGAGAAAGGGACGGAAACATGGGAAAGGAAACACTCTGAGAGTTACTTGAAGGTATTGAGCTGTCAGGAAGCACTGTTATCTGTGACAAAGGTATTTGCTTCATCAAGAAGAAATAAGCAACTTTATCCACAGAAAAACATTTTGATTTCTTATGCAGCTTCTGTAAGGAGAATTCAGTACTTTTTTTTTAAGGAAGCCACTGTGTAGTCATTCTCCTGATTGAAACTTCTCTGGCTTCAGCTTTCAGTCATGAGTTTTTTAGATGCTTTTCTCCACAATGTTAGAGAACTGTGTATTCCTTTTTATTTCTTCTCTACACTGGTCCTCATACACAGAAATGGAATCGCTCTTTTTCCTAAACCATTTTTTAAACATAAAGTAAAAGACTGAGTTGTTTAAGGGTGTGTCTCCGTGATACAGAGCAGCATTGTGTAAAGGCATGGCCTCTGGTCTCAGGAGCTATGTAACTGCATCAGACTGCTGTGTGAGTGGCATGCTCATTAGCTCCAGGTGGTTCTGGAGCAGGCTTAGCTGGCATGAGCTCTGGGCTGAGTCTGTCCTGTGATATTGCACAACTTGGGCATAGCCTGACTCCTGCACAGTAAGTCATTTTCTCCAGCATTACAGTCCCTTCAGTAACAACCTTCCAGCTGTTTAACAGCCTCTTATAAAATACAGAATTGGACAGGCTATTCCAGCGTGGTATTTAACCAACACTGGAGCAAATTATTTTTGCCTGAGATTCTTTTCTCCTCATATTTATACAGCCAAAGGCATAGGAATTTCTTCTTTTTGTCTGAATTTCAGTGAGAGCTCATTTTAAGAATCACAGAATCATTCAGGTTGGAATCACCAAATCCATCCGTCAACCTATCACCACCATGGTCACTAACCCATGTCCCTCAGTGCCATATCTCCACGCTTCCTGAATACCTCCAGGGACGGTGACTCCACCACCACACTGGGCAGTCTGTTCCAGTGTCTCACCGTTCTTTCAGAGAAGTTTTTCCTAATACCCTGAACCTCCCCTGGTGCAACTTAAAGCCATTACCTCTCATTCTATTAAGAACACACCAGCTCTCTGCTGGAGGAGCTGCTTCCACGGTAGCCATTTAAATCCTCTGCAGTGCAAGGGAGGGCCTGGGGGCAGACTTTCTACATTGGTTTTGTAGATTTCACCTCCAGCAGTGGCTTCTAGATGCTTGTTGCTGAATTTCAGGATTGTGTCCGTAGCTAATGGCCAGTGCTCTTTGTTCTTAAGGACCTGTACATTTGATTTGAATTGGTTTACCTCATGATACATTTTGGCTTTCATTAGTAAGATGTCCTTCTTAGTGTCTAGCATTCTCCCGTGTTTCTGCTCTCTGCTGATTGTTTCAGGTAGTTCCTTTGATGACAACAGTGAAGAGTATGGATCTCAAAAATGCTCTAATGTCTGTGGAAATTGTCAGTGTTAATCTCCAATTGACAGCTGTAATTTGTGAGCTGACAGCTACTTCTTAATAAAGCGAAGGTTGAATGAACTGATACAGATTTGTACTAATTCTTTAATTGGAGTACTGTTTGTGCTAATTCAGCCACTTGCACACATCTGTGTATGTGGCATTGACAGAGTTGCATTTGAGGCATATTGGAGAAAGGAGCCTTATTTGACGATACTTCTGTTTCCCTAAAGTGATGATGATTAGCATGTTATCATTCCAGACACTTTAGTCTGATTAAAGATAAATTTTTAACAGCTCTTCAATTATTTTCCCTAGACAGACACTATACTAAATGTGCTATAATTTACTCAGGTCATCCATTTACCCTTTTTGATGTTTAAAAGAACTACAGTCCACTGGATGTCTGCAGCTCTGCTGATGCTGAGCAGTGGACTGCAGCTCTCCCTAGCTGTTACATTTAAAGCCTCTATGACTAACTTACTTGGATCAGCTGATCTTCAAACGCTTGCTCTAAGTAGATGTTTTTCACTAATCACTTTAGTTACCAATAGAACTAGGAAATATCTTATAATTATTTCACAATCCAGAGTGGCTTATCTAACATTCTCTGTATTGTTAGCAACAATTTTTGCTATTCAGATCTGACAAGGCATTTTATTATTGTTTTTCTCTGGTACTTCAAAAAAAATTTAAAAATACAACTTCAAGTTTTGTTAATGATCTCTGGAACAAGCTGCCCAGAGAAAATGTGGTGCCCCATCATTGGAGGTGTTCAAGGCCAGGATGGATGGAGCACTGGGCAGCTGAGCTGGTGGGGGGCAGCCCTGCCTGTGGCAGGGGGTTGTAGCTGGATGGGCTCTAATGTCCCTTCCAATCTAAGTCATTCTGTGATTTCTTAATTTTTACTTTTGGCAGAGCTGTCCCACTTTTTGAAGAGGGGAACATAGCAGTTTGGACATCTAATAACTATCAAAGAATTTCTGCTCTTCAGTCTTTTTTTTTTCTTTTTTTTTCATCTTCCCTGCCACTGTCATTTGGATATTGATCATTTGCCATCAGGCCATTAATAAGTTGCCTTGGCGTTAGCATTCCATTCAGAGATGCACATTGCTTGGAGTAGAAATGTTTATTCCTAGTTGGGATCATCCTCTCTTGCTAATGAAGGCTGTAATTGGGTTGTGGTCACCAGTCTCCTAACAGCTGTCATTCCTGTCCCATGACAAACTCATCTCTATCCAGTAGGAAATAACTTTGTTTTCCACAATATGCATTATGTGTAGAACAAATTACTCTGACTCTTTTTTACAAGTAGAATGTACTTATCGTTTTGATGTTAGCTGAAATCGTATGTATTATTTAATTTTTAAAAATTGTCGAAGACAAACCTTTTCTTCCACCCCTTTGCTTTCTTTATAACTAAAGACAGCAGACAAACTTTGAGGAAACCTTTTAATGCTATTATAAGTCAAAAGTATGATGTAAGTATGATGTCTTTTTCTTTGACTTCTTTCCTTTTTTTTTTTTCCATTGAACTATCTCCCTTCTTTCTCACTTCCTTCTCACAGTGTGTAAAGGAAGGGATTTTCCATCCTCCCCGAAAAATGGACAAAACTGTGTGAAGATTAATATACACAGTGAAGCTTTGCATTTGTCAGTGGTCTTCTAGGATCTGTGACCACTTGAATTCCCCACACTTTCTGATTTGATTTTGTCTTCTTTAATTTTGATTAATGTGTTCCTATCTTTATCCTGACTGACCGTTTTGATCCAGGCTGACCATTTGACCAGACGTGGCAAACCACTTCCACAGCAGGAATCACTGGAAATTGAGTTAGCTGAAGAAAAACCAACTAAACGCTCTATCATCACGGTTGACGAGTTAACAGAGATAGAACGTTTGGAGGACCTGGACACCTGTATGGTAAGACACATTTCCATGGCCCATATGGTTAGGCGTACAGATTACTGGAAGAGAAGTGTTTTTCAGAGTGCCTTTTGGCTATTTCATGGCATTAGGAAGCAGAATGTAAGAGCTGACTTTTAGGGAAAAAAAAATAGACATTAGCTTGTGTACATTTTGTCTGAGGTACATATTGCCGCCAAGCAAAGGAAAAGCTTTTCCTTTTTTTTCCACTGCTGCTTTCCTAGTACCTACATACAAGAGTCATTGTCTTGCATGCAGCGCTGTGATAACACTAATGTAATAAATGTCTCTCACAGGCCACAGTTTCACAGAGATTCTGTTGCAGGAATAAACTGGACCTTGCTACCCTATGACAACATGCTGATTTCTGCTTTTGTCTTCCTTCTACTTGAGGTTAATTCCTCTGAGCCATGACAAAAATGGCTTCTGCCTGTAACTTACATTATTGGCCATGAACAGAAGTTAATGTTTCTGAATCTTTTTTTTGTGTGTGTGTGTATGTCCATGGAGGAATTCCTAAAACCTCGAGTCCAGTCTGCAAGTGATCTTACAGGGCAAGCTTTTCAGAAGTAATTGAGTTAGGAGTATGAGATTTAGTAAGAATGCTGAATGTAAATCACTGGAGTGCCTTAAAATCCCATGTGTGACCTGTATTATAAAGATGTCTCTGCATCATCATTTACAGCATGCAAACCCAGAGAATCCCAAGTAAATGGGTTATTTACTGTTTTTCAGCTTCACATTGCCCTCCTCTCAGATCAGTCTATTACAGAATTCTGTTGTGAGGAACTTGAGGAAAGGAGCATTTCTGTGTTGTAACTTAGCCTAGTAGGTGTTACTGCTTCAAGTGATAGTCTTTCTTCTCTGCCCTCCTACCCGCCTCTTTGGCTGTGTGCGTTCACAGGAACATAAAACGGCAGAAGAAAACGGCAACATCTTTTTGTAGGTGAAATCCAGTCTGTTGATTTACCTCTCTGCACAAATTAACTGCAGCTTTAGACAAGTAGAGCTGAAGGGAAGGAGCGACAAGATCTCTCCTTTTCACAGCAGCTGTCTGTTAGATTGGCTTAACTGTACAACAAAAGCCCACCAACACTGGAACTAGCTTAAAATAGTTATCTCCCCATTCCAAATCTCCTACCTTACCAAGATCTGATTTGATGCAATATTTGTCAGAACATCATAAATCCCTGTGAGGCATGTGTTGTTGACTGCATCATCTGGCTCATCACTGGTACTATCAAGTTCCATGAGCTTTCTGCAGCTAACATTCAGTAATCATTTGGAGTCTTAGATCCTGTGGGAGGGAAACATTCCAGTAAAATACGTTGCTTCTGAACTCTGTACCTTAAAGTTAGTTTTTGCTTGCTGACTTCATATATGGAAAAATAAACTAAGCACTCGTTTTCATGCCCACCTTCCCCCTGTATATTTATTCTTGCAGCATGTAAAAAAAAATGCTGAAAATTTAAAACGTAGCTCTTGTCTCTACCTCATATCACCATGGTTATATGAAAGGATCATATTGCTGTGTTATCTTTCACTTTGGCCATATTAAAATAATGGAAATGTGATGATTCCTATCCTCAATAAGATGTGTTTGATGCTAACTGTACTTACCTTGAGAAGTGATTATATATCTTCCTTCATTCTCATCTTGCACAGAGATTCAAACACCTTTGTGACCCAGATTCTCATCAGTCCCTAATATCTGGGGAGAAAGAGGAATCAAATAAACACAAGGCAGTAATCTTAGTCACTGCTAAAAAATCCATTTATTAAAATCTGCAATCTATTTCCAAGAGCTGCTTTTTTTGCATCCTGGATGCAAGTGATATTGGTTGGTGTTGTAAAAACACATAGGTAAATAGAGAGCCTCAAGGGATTTTCACTGAGCTAGTGCTGCTCTTGGTAGTGAAAGCATCTTAAGAATTCTTAAGATTTTTTTTTTACTTGAAGTTACTAACTCCATCCAGAAAAATAACACTTTCAGTGTAATGTATTTTAGCTCTGGGAAAATTGTATGGATTTCAGATACTGTCTTAGAAAAATTCACCGGGTTTGGAGCAGCCTTTAAGTATCATATAGATGTTTGCATGGAAACGAGCAACCCTGTGGAACAGTGAATGCTTTGTGAGCTGGCCAGTGCAGGAAACAGATACGCTGCTGAAAAATTTCACTAGAAAGGGAAGCATATGGCTTTATGAACTAGAATTATGAACCTAATTTCCTTTGATTATTTTTAATCTTAAATGAGAAATAGCTATTTAGATCCCACATCCAAAATGGCATTAGTCTAGAATACCGCCTTGTTTGGCCAATGGAAATCCCTAAGCACCTCCTTGCTGTGTGAGTAGATGGTGCACCTGGCTGTGTATTCTGCAAACCTCAAATGTGAAACCTTGGATTGTGGCTTGCTGCTCTGCATGTTTGTGCACGTATCCTCCTATTAGCAAAAGATTATTGAACATGCGGTGAACTGATCATGTCACTGGGATGAAAGGGAAAACTCTCCTATTCTACAGTTTCTTTTCCATGAATGTCTGCCAGTTTTCTTCAGTTATTTGTCAAAATGTTCATGCAAGAAGAGATTTGGGGCTTGACAGAGAGGCACTGAGCTTGGACCACCATTTTGGGGGAGCTGTTATTTTTCCAGTTGCAAAATTGGATTCATGTGCAAGCTTAATATTTTCAGCAAGCCTGCTCTTCTTGTTTTCTTCAGCAAGACTATTGAGGAATAGTTTTCTGGCTAAGGCTACATATACAACAGCTTGTTTTTATGCAGCAGCCCCTCTTAAAGCTGTATTTGAACAATTTGGGTAAGATCTATTTCTAGGTTCGATTTTTATTCTTGGCTTGTCTGATAGTTACAGAGAGAGTGTATAGCACTGAAACTAGGTGAATGATTGTGAGCAAGGTAGATTTGGAATAAAACGCTTATGAGCTTTTTGTTCTTATACACTCATTGAAAGTGGAAGATAGGAAGATTCCAATCTGAAACCTCAGATGATGGAGAGGCAGCAAGCAAACCAGTAGTGGTCTGTTTTACAGCCTGTCTAGATTTTCTCAAGCAAGGTGGAGAGTGGCTGCAGCTGGCGGGGGTTTCCATGCCATAACAGAGAGTTGCCATCCATCCAGTTGTCAGTTGACAGACATCAAACTTACAAGACTGAATAAAATATTAAAATGTTCCTTCAAAATGCAGTGCTGGGCGGGGGGGGGGGAAAGGGGGGAAAATTTTCAATGTTATTTCCAGTATTTTTGTCGTGGAAATTAGGACATATTCGATACCATACACTAACTGTGCAATTAAAGCTTATTAGCTTCAATGTAGGATTTGATTTACATGTAGCCTTTGACTGTGTCCAGAGAGCCCACGATATGAAAAACTTGTTAGTTGCATCAGAATTTGCTCATCTGTTAAAGGAGTTGAGAAAAACACGTAGAGTGATTGAATGATCCACTGTGGGACATGAAAGCTTGAATATTACTGACCTGAGAGCTCCTGATTTCCCAGCACTGCAGTACATTAAACTGCTTTCCTAATCTACAGCCTGTCTTGGTTGTTTACATTTAAAGCTGCATCAATGGTAATAAGTCATTAGATAAAATTTGCATGCAAGTAAAATGAAGTGCAAAGTCTTCATGCAAAAAACTGTTTCCTTTTCTCAGATTAAAGGAAAAACCACGGCCTGCTTTTCAAAGCTTGGACTCAATTGAGAATTAGCTTAATAAATGAGAGCTTTTTTTTTCCCCAGAATATGACAAGTGACACGTTTTAAATTAACGCATGCATTTTAAAACTAATTTTAAAGAAAATACCCTTTTTTACTGAAGTTGAAAATCATGTGTCTCAGTACCTGTAACTGTTAGGCTAGACAATAATTGATTTAATTAGATGTAACACTTGTGTTGTACTTATTCTTTGATAGCCATTAGTTCTTTGCATTATGGTGCATAATTCTTCATGAAAAGGAAATGGTGCATCTTTGTTAGACTGGGTTTAACAGCTGCATTTTAAAGGTGCTTGTTTGGACAGGCTCTAAAACAGACCGATACCTGTTTGTTTGCTGTATCTCCATCATTTGAAGTTCCAGACAGATATTTGGCTTCCAGAGTATTAAAAGGAGATCACAACAGCAGCTAAGCCACTATTTAAAGAAAAATGTCAAGGGAAATAGCTTTTTTTTTTTTTTACTAGAATTCTGTGTATTTGTTGTCTTTAAAATATCGATTTCAGCACTATATTGTTATTACTACAGTCAGTAGCAAGCATATAGCCAAGCTAGATATATCACTTTCAGAGCAAAGCAGAGGTCACTTTTTTGCATTATGCAGGACTATGATAGAAAATTGTCTGAAAAATGTAGAGGAATTGTACGCTGTAAGTCATATGTCTGATTATAAATCCTCTTTAAAGCATCTCACTGTAAGATTGAATGGTAAACTGTATCTGTGAAAATGCATGTAGTTAATAGGGAAGGAATGCCTGTGATCAATCTTAGCCATTTCTCATCTACTTCTAACTTTAACCGTAGAGATAGTTCTATGACTTGAATGGAGGTAAAACACCACCACCACTGCCAAAAAAAAAAAATTCCCTGCACAACGTATCAATGTTTTAGTTTTTATTGAATAGTAGTTTTCTCTTGTACGGTGGAAATGATAATTTGCAGAAATAACAGAACACTTGTAGAGAGGTGGCATGTATTTCTTCCTGGGAATGTGCTAACTAGCCATTGGCAAAGATATAGCATGCAAGCTATGAACACAGAGTTTTGAAAGACCAAGTGTTTATAGATCACAGTGTTTTCAGAGGAAAGTGAGAGATTTCACTCCTCATACCAAAATTCATTTGTGTTTTTGCTTTGTTTTGGTTTTGTTTGTTTTGAAGTAAACTCACTGAGCACCACTTGAAAGTTCTCCACCCCCAAAATCCAAAATAAATTGGAACCAGAGCAAATTAGAACAGCAAGGATCCCTCCCGTTGGTTTCACTGGTGGAGGGAGAAATATACAGAGCAGACAGACATGCATATATACGTGTGTGCTGATACTACAAGAAGAAGGGCCAAACTTATAGGTCGGATTCTTGTTGTTCTATTTGCCTGCAGCAGAATTGTCTCAGACATATATAGGCACCTTTTTGAAAGAAGGACTAAACACTTCAAGAAAATCCCAATTCCTTTTGGATTCCTTATGTTCTCCTATGGTATAAAAAAAAAGCCCTTCAGCTCTGCAAACCAGCTTAATTAAAAAAAAAAAAGTAATCATTGTTCTCACTGAAAAGGGCATTTCCTTCCTTCCAGCCTCCACCTACACACTCACACTGGAGTTCGTGCAGCCACTCTGCAAACTGGGAGTAGGAATTGATTCAGCTTCAAATGGGTCTTTTTCCAGAGGATTTCATTCCCAGGTTGATTTACAGGGTGATTAGACCCTTGTCTGAGTGCATAGCACAAATCTGAGTGGCAAGAGTGAGCAGCAGATGAAGGCTATGGCAGTAGCCTGGATGGAATGCTAGATTGGAATTGGTGGTGACACGTCGGCTTCTCTCTTGTATACATTAGCAGAAAAGGGCCTTTTATTTATAGTGAATACAATACTGTGTGGGAAGCTAGGAGTTGGCATAATGGCATATGAGAGTATTCACATCTGCTGAAAAGACTCCATCACAAGCATGTGAGCAAATGTACCTCAGTGGGAGACTAGCAGTATTTCTGACTCACCCCAATCTAGGTTAGTTTATGAAAACATCACCAGGAGGCACACAGCACAGGCTAAGCATGTTGCCTAAGCCCTTTTCGAAACATACAGCACTATGTCTGAGTGAGCAAGAGACAAAGGAAGCTGGTGTGATCGTTCTTCAGAATTTGGGAATATCTTGGTTTTGTGCAAGTTGTGTGCTTATATGATTGGCTAATCACTAGTATTATGGTTACATTAAATGCAAATGTTTTTCACCATTCTTTTCCCATGCTCATTTATGTATAGTTTTGTAGTGTCCTGACAGCCTTTAGAGCTCCCTATCTGTGGTTATTCAATGCCTGTTACATGTATAGACTACAGTTTACTCTCCTTCAGGCTCATGAAGGGGTTATGTGTTCCCATCTAAAACAATTTAAAAAATTACTGGCTTTCAATGTCTTTTCTTGGTATCACTGAGTGGAAGGAGGTGGTGCATAATTGCTGTGTAGTATGTTTTTTTTTTAAACCAACTGAGATTTCTGAGTCAGAAACCAGAGCTGTTTCTCACAATTTAGGGTGCGTTATTGCTGCAATATCAATGAGGGATATGATGAGCTGCTTCTATGTGTTTGGTTATAAATAAAAGTAAATTGGAGACTGTTTTCTGCTTGGGTTGAAAGGAGAATTTTGAAGTGCAGCTGCTGGGGATGCTGTTTGCATTGTGGCACTTTACTGTTAGTTTGTCTTCCCATAATACTGGTGCTGTGTTTTGTCTCAGTAGACTCAGATTTGTATTGGGGCTGGAGAGGAGGTTGTGTAGTTTTGTCTTTTGTGGCAGCAGCTATCTTGTCAATGCTGAATTCCCATTTTCTTTCACATGTGGTGAAAAAGTTGTAATTATAGGAGCATTCCAAGGACTCATTGAAACCTGAGAGTTTAACTCTACTGCAGTGGTTTTGAGAGGGACATTCCTACTGAGAAGTTGATCTGTGGCAGACAAAGGTCTCCCACATTTAGCAGTGTAATCCATAGATGTAGACACCCCTTGCCTGCTCCATCCCACCATTCGCCACTGCTAGCAAAGATTTGGATGCAGAGTCCATAGGCAGAGCCATTCAGGCAACCGCCAGCTGCCTCCTGAAGGCTGTATGCAGTGGTGGCACACATCCAGCCCAGCTGGCCTAGAAAGATGAGGGGACTGTCCCTCATTGGGTCCACTTCTCTGTACTGCTGGCAGCAGGGATCACCCTAGCGCTCACTCACCTGTTTTGGGGAAGGGCTGTGAGGGCAAAGCCCCATCACACAAAGGTAGGATAGGAGACACCTGAGCAATCACTAAGAGAGCTGTGGGATCCATCTGTGTTCAGCACAAATAGATCAAGAACTCACCTTTCCACGGCCTCTATTTTAGATAATCTGCTCCGTGTTTGCTGTGGCAGATTAACAAGAGATCCTTTGGAGGATCTCAGTGAAATCTAGACCCTTGGCAGAGGGACAGTTGCAAACAGCTTGAGAATAAGCTCTGATGTTGCTCCTCCTACAGCTCACATCTGTCTGCAATCTTAATGCTTCTTGATTCAATTAATATCTAGCAAATTGACCCTTCTGGAGGAGTTGAGGAGTGCTCTGTGTAGTTTCTGCTTTTTGACTCTTCCAGTGTCTGAAATTATTAACTTGGTCCAGGTTACTTGTCTGAGCTGTATGCAGCAGGCTTGTTTACTCTGAAATCTAGAAAGTCTACAGAAAAATAGTATATGGACAATTCTGCCTTACTGAGAGCTTTCTGGTTCTCATTTCATCTGAAACAGGGAGCTTGTGATTTTCAGCTTGGCAAGGTTGATACTTCATACTGTGGGGATAAAGGACCTGCCTCACAGGAAGAGGATAGAGAGACAGTGCTAAGGAAGGCAGTTATAGAGTACCTTTAGACTTTGATATATTTTGTCATCAAAAAGGAGATTGAAATGAACTAGATTTTGAAATCAGAAGTTAAAAAATAAAATCAAGTGTACATAGTGCCAGAAGGATAAAAGAGAGCTTCTGAGTCATCAAATCTAATCCCTGCTGTCAGAGACAATTGTCACATAATCCTATTCATAAATGTATCATACTTTCAAAACATCTCTCCTTCAGACTAGAAGGAGAGGTAAATTTAGAGGTAAATAGATTCTTTCTTCTGCTGTTATTTGGGTCACTTAAAGCCTCCTTGCAAAATGGAGGATATCTCTCCGCAGTAAGACCTTACTTCATGGGAGTAAAGATTAAATTGCTGTGAATTTTTGAGGCCTGAAGTGATGATCAGACTGGAATTCAGATTGAATCCAAAAAGCATAGAAACCAAAAGCATACAAACGGATGAAACAACAAACAGACTTTAATCATATTTTAAAGAAAAATTAAAATAATGAGCAAAATAGGAAGACAAAGTGATTGAAACAACACGGTAGTTTCATTAAGAGCTGATCCGAACATCTTGTCCAATTTAGCTGTGGGTCATTTCCAATACCAAAGTATTTATTTATTCCAGGGGAAGTTTGTGCCTACATGCTCTTAGTACTTGCAGAATTTTCTCTCTTGTTGCTAGCCAGCTTTTAATTCCTCACACATGGGTAAGCTGTTCTGTTTTGCAAGGCATATATCTTCCCTTTCTTTCCCGGTGTTTCTGTCTCTCCTAGGCTTGTGAGCTGCACCTGGACTGTCTCACCAACCAGCATCATTACAATCATGTATCCCACTGATGTGCCAGCTCTATGTAGACCAGCCTTTTGTTTAGCCATCCTCCCTTTGGTAATTGTGACTGGTCCCATCAATCTGTTTGTTTTAGAGAAGGAACTCTAATTTCAAAACTAAGTGTCCATCTACTCAAGTATTTCTGCTTTCCATACAGACTCTTAGAATATTTGATAGTTCCAACCTCTCAAGATATGTCCCTATTAGAAAGGAGAGATATTTTGATTCTCTAATCAGTTCTCTGCCCATCTTTATAGGGAGATGTTTTGATAGAGTCATTTCTGACAAGACTTAAAATTCAGAAGTGGGTTCTGACAGAGAAATAAAGATGAGAGAAGGCAGCGTATGAAAATGGGGATCATGAGATTTGCCTGAATCACTGTTAGCTGAGAACTCCTGTGTAGATTTTCTGATGGTAAGAAAAAATAAAAAATAGAACTCTGAAGATGGTGGGGAAAAAGTTCTTTCACTGGAGCAGCGTGCAAGAATGTTGCTCATGCTATTCAAAGATTGCCATCCAATCTTTAAAACTTCTAACTGCAGTTAAGCTTAGAAGCATGAACTGTGGCAAGTGGATCACTATCGCTGAAAATGTCAAAGCATTGAATAATTGACCTCATATTGGCCTTAGTGCCTCCCAAACAACTAAATGACGAATGTTGTGTTATGAGCAGTCTGTTCTCAGTGCTGATAATTAAACGCCAGTGCAATATCCATTTAAAAATGCAATGTGTCCTTGCAGAGTAATTTAAACCATACCATGAATATTCTTTTACCACAACTGCTATACAAATATGTGCAGTTCTTATTCAACTTGAACACAAAGCCACACTTCTAATAATTGTATCATCTTACTCTAAATTGAGATGTGTGACTGGATGAGTAATCTGCTGCCCAAGAGTCACCATATGGGATTGCTTCATTTCACGATGGTTGTGCTTTTTATTCTTTATAAATTTTGAAGCTGGGAGGAAAGGTCATGCTTTACTAATGGCGTAGCGTCATTCTGCTGTGCCAAAAGTGCTTGAAAGGTCTTCACCTCTAAACCTTCTTACAGAAAGAAGAAATAGAGTTGCTTTGGATCTCTTTATTAGTAGGATAGTTAAAACCTTAGGAGAACAGATTTACATCTCTTTTCATTCTTTCAAGAGACACTTTGCTTCGTTTTCCACGTTCTCCAGTTTTCCACAACAAGCTACAGTCCTGTAATTCAGAAGCCTCCTTCAGGGTAGGAAATATCAGTATTACACTTCTCTCACCACTGCCAGCAAATTGAAAAAAAACACATTACATTAAAAGAGCAGGTTGCCACCATTGGTGAGTGCCGCACACTGGAAACAAATATCTGAAAATCTGGATTGTCCCAATATAGATGAATTAAGAAAGACCGCATCCTTCTCTGATTACCCACTGGAAACACAAAATGTGTAGCATCTTGAAATGCAAAGGATTTTTACCTCATTCTTGCATGTCCCCTTTCCTGCTGAGACTTTTAAGTGTTTTGGCTTTAGTTTTTCTTTATTTTGGTAACTGCTGGTTTTGCCTCCTTTCCTGAGAACTGCTGTTGCTTTGTCTTCCCCATTCATATTCTTTTTTCTTTCTTTTTTGCTGCATGGAGACTCTCTGCTGTACAAGTGTAAGTATTTTTTTAGCTCTGCTGTTTCTGGCCTACCTGTTTGCGTTTTTGTGCTCCATTTGCCTCTGTACTGCCGTGTTAGTCTCCTGGGAGACTCCAGTGCTATCCATCTGCACTTACAGAGAGAAATAGACAGCAGTTCAAAGATGAGATTTGATTCTACAGGAAGATTCAACTAGCACAGTGTCTGAGTTTAAAGCATCCCTTGGCTTTGAGACCAAACCAAGCAGAGCGCTGATGAGAGCTAAGCGCCATTGTTACTGCTCAGAAACAAAATCAATCACTTGGGTTTTATATTCAGACATCGCACAGCTTGATGAAACAGTGGCTCAAAAATGAGCTTGACTGAGAGTTTTCTTGACATAGAAAGTTTCAGGTGGAAGAGATGTCATGGGTTATCTCGAAGTTTGGCCAGCTCTGTTTTCTTTGTCTGATTGAATCACTTTGAGCTTTTGAATGCTCTTCTCAGCTGCTGTCACCCGTAATGCATTCTGAGAGCTGGAATTCAATGTGTAGTGTTGCAGGAAGGAGGGATGAGGGGAGACAGGTTGGGGAGCTGAGTATCGAGAGGGAACGGGAAGTTGTTCATTAATTTGTTTTAATTTGTTCTTTTGAAAAGAAAATGACAGGAGGGTTATGGAGTATCCCTGTATCTAAAAGGATTGAATATAAATGATTCTGGAGGGTGAGGGGAGAAAAATGGAAATGAGCACATTCCTGAGCACTGAGAGTAATTTCCACTATCTGTATAGTCAAAGAATGTAGAGTGTATAAGACCATGCTGCTAAAGGCACGGTGTTTTCTAGCACTGGAAACAAAGCTTCAAGCATTTAAAATGTGATTTTAGTTGTTTGCAATTCCCAAGACACAGTTGTTCTTCCACGTTTTGTAATATAGCGCTCAGATGTTTTTGTGAGGAAGGGAGTCAGAAGAGTCAATCTGGAGAATTGATCCGCCTAAGAAGAGAACCTGGAAGCAGAAATGTAGCTTGGACACATGAGACTGCCTAGCTTTAGCCTGGCCTTTATTTGAGATTATGGTGAAGACTTGCTGACCACTGTGTATGGTTGAGGGGTACTTTCATGGAGCCCTCTTCAGGGAGTGCTTTGGCACGAGTGCATGCAGACTTCCACAAGGTCTTCCAAGAAACTGAAAATAGGCATTGTTTTAGTTGTTCTGTCAGGTGGCCTGCAGCCTGCTTACAGAAAAGCAGGAGGAACTAGGAAAAACAAGATGGTCTCCTCTTATAGAAAGTCACTGGAAGGTGTGGGTGAAATTGAGGGAGGTTGATACTACGTCTGTCACAACTGAAATTTGAGGCAGGAAAGCTGAGCTGTGTTTGTGGTCTTGAAGGTAGTATGAAGGCACAAGGTGTGCAACTGCCAAACCTGAGCTGCTTCCTTCAGTGATGGGAAGAGAGTGGAGATCTTTCCCTGCGAGTTCAGCCATCTCCTCTGGTAGTGATATGTGCTGTGCTGCTATAGCATGCTGCAGAGCAACTGAGATATTAAGCTGAGATTAAGTCTAATATTTTGTAGAAAGAGCACAATGGCCTATTTAAATATTAAATACTTTGACCCATTTTGCTCTGCGTGCAATCTAGAAAGATCACTTGGCAAGAAGCCTTTCATCTGTGCACTTCCTAAACAGGCTGAAAAACAGAAGGTTTTCCAATAAAACGTACGTAGAGCTGTTATTCATGCTGTTAAAGCCAATGGGAGGCATCTCTATCCCTCTGCCTTTATCCCCAGCAACCAAGCTGCAGATGGATTGTGCCAAGTTGTTAGGAAGTTCTAGCACTGGTCCAGAGACTGAGGTATGATCATCAGCTCAAGCTCTGCAGGGTCATCAAGGGGAATTTTTTCATCTGGGAAGGAGGATTAAATCTTCCATGGAAATGGTCGGAGGGCTGACACACCTCCTCTACAAAGACAGGCTGAGGGAGCTGGGCTCGTTCTGCCTGGAGAAGGCTGCAAGAACTCATTTCAGCCTTCCAGTATTTAAAAGAGGATTTTATAAAGGAGTAGTACCAGATCTGGAGGTTGTGGCACTGCCTGTGGCAGGGGGGTTGGAGCTTGATGATCCTTGGGATCCCCTCCAACCCAAGCCATTCTATGATCTTGTGATTCTATGATCCTATTCCTGGCTGTCAGGAATATCTCGGAGTGTTCAAGTCACTGCACAGGAAGCTCAGAACTTGCCCTGTGCTTTTTGTGTTGGTGCCCTGGGCCAGTGCAGGGCTCTCAGCTTGTCTGTGTTCATCCAAGAGCACTCTGGCCACTGGCTGTGCAGTTACTGAGCTGTAAGAAGCTTCCCATTAGCCTTGTTCCCTGTCTTCTTTTATAACCTCCTTGAGCTTATGATTTTCTGCATGATCCTGATGCAATTTCCAGTTGCACCACCAGAAAAAGTGGCAAGCGGGCAGAAATGCATGCAAATATACATTAACATGAGAAACAGGCTGCAGCTGGAAAAGCAGCTCATAGTGACTGTTAATTGCTGTCCCCTGAATGTTGAGGTACTTCAGCTCATCACTGCATGAGGTGCAAATGCCCTCCGCTATTCCAGGTTTGGATGAGAGCAGCTCATGAGCTTCCCTTGATCTAGAGGGGCAGCTGCTGAGATGCACCCTTCAGAAGCCATCCAGCTGCCTAGCCCTTGGACAGTGCACTGCAATTTTGGCTGAAAAAGTTCTGTACCTCTCCAGGCACTTACTACGGAATCATGGCATAAACCTTACTTTTGGTTTATTGGTAGCTCACAGAGTAGTACCTGACCCTTTGATGCAATAGCACTTTGCCTTCTCATTAATACCATGGTAAGTCTGCTCAGATGGCAACCTATTTCCTGTCTGATCATGAGATGGTTTTAATTTTTATGCTTGTCAAATATATACATGGGAACCTGCTCCAGCTGAAGCTTGCTTTTTCTCAGTGATGTTTGTGGCAGTAAAAGCACAGCTCTGTTGATCAGACAGTGCTGTCACTGCCCACTCTGTAGTCTGGCAGCCCTTTTCTGACCATGAGATGACCACTAATACCTTTCCTCTTTCTAAAAATTTGTCATAAACCTGAGCATGTGAGTAGTGATTTAATAATCCACCTAACTACTTCAGGTGGGAGTATAAGTTCAGTACATGTGAGTGTAGGCACTGCACTTTCCTTAAAGAAAAACTAATAAACACTTAAACAGTTCATGATGTCTGAAGTTTGAAAGCCAGCTACTCCTTTTCTGGCTCTCATAAAACTGATCAAACTAAACTTGATTATCAGTTCTGTTTATGAGTTATGAGCCATAACAAAATCCAGCTTCCTGACTGATAGCCCGCATGTGAAACCATTCAGTAGGACTAGAAAATAAGTGGAAGTGAACGCATGTCTCTAAAGCCAGCACATATGGCTGACTACCACAAAGAAATCCCATCTTTTCAAGAGCCGTATCATTTTAAATTAACTCCTGAAAAAACATGCAGCTTAGCTTTTCTTTCAAAACCCTTACAATGTTGAGCTATGTTAAGAGGCCCAAAATTGATGACACACGCTTTACCGTAGCAAAAAAGTCTTGCCTTGCAAGACCTTTTGGACGAATTCAGGCAAGAAAATAAGGGCAGCTTTCTTCCAGAAATAACAAAACCAGGTCTGAAGTCCGGGTATTTGTGCTCTGAAAGCAATACATTTCTTTATGTTGGGTAATGTGAAGGTGAGAAGAGTAACAGCATGTAATTTTCAGTAAATACCTTGAATGTACACGAAGATAACTCCATACATTAGTACATCTAAAGTCCAGGGAAGTCTTGTGGTTAGTGGAGATATTGCTAACCCTGGCATGGCGTTTCCGATGTTTTGAAGAAGGGCTATGTGCTCCAATGCTGTATGTTCCTGGGGACGCTTGGTGAGCTCTGTGATTGTATCCAGAGGCACAGGCACTTTAATTTTAATCATTCTCAGTAGTATGTTGCTAACTGAGCAGGTATATTTCCTATTGAAAACAAAGGCCAAAACAAGTAGGAGAACCATCCCTGGTGTTATAATGAACCATGCAGTAGAAGACGCAGTAATTACTTCAGTTGTCTGTGCCTCCTGATCCTGAATGCGAAGGTGAGGTATTAATAATTACCTCATTGTACAGTTGAGGATCGATGAGTTAATGCTTGAACAATTCAGATGATCGTCCTATTTACAATCTAGGATTTTAATGTGAAGAATAACTGCCTCCCTGGTTCACTTTCAATGTCATCTCAACATAATGCCAATTTAGAAAATGTTATGGATGTTTGAGAAGGGGAGGAAAAATCCATTTCCTTCCTGATGTTACACCCGATCAGATCTTGAGAAGGGATTTGCTGTGTAGAAGGGAAAAACTGTCCACTGTCATTTCTTCTGTCCACTGAAGTTATTTGCTTTTATTTTATGTTGGTAGATGACACCTAAATCAAAAAGGAAAAGTATTCACAGTAGAATGCTCCGGCCGGTGTCCAGAGCTTTCGGTAAGTGAGAATTTCATAACCCATTTTTGCTCCTTTGCTTGCTGAGATTCCTCTAGATAGTTCTTTATTCAAAAGCACAGAAGACCGTCCCTCCCTCTGGATTGCATTTGAGGCCCATGTTGTTTGCTTTGTTCTGGGAATCTTCTAGTGTGTTTGGTACTAAACGTCTGCACATAATGCTCTGTCTGCTCACAAACGTGTTGTGGCTGAGTACGTTCTGTGTACGTGTTTATAACTGTTACCCACAAAAGAGAGGAATGGCATTGTCTTTTTTTTTTTTTTTTTTATTAGCACGTTTAGCCTAATTAGAAAGTTTTGATTTCTCTTAGAGATGGAATTTGATCTAGATAAAGCACTGGAAGAAGTACCTATCCATATAGAAGACCCACCATTTCCTTCCAGCAGGCCAGACAAGCGAACTTCTGGATTCATTTCAGAGTTGCCATCAGAAGAAGGGAGAAAACTCGAACACTTTACAAAGTTAAGGCCCAAAAGGAATAAAAAACAGCAGCCCAGCCAAGCAGCAGTAAGTCTGTGTTGAAGTATTGCTGATGATGTTGTCTGTTGATTCCTTTTTGCCCTGAGTCAGGTCTTGCAAAGAAATGAGGATGAATGTTAAAGTTCTAAAGGCTATAACCAGCTTCTTGGTTTTTCTTCTGGTATTCACGTATTTAAGTGTACAATCCCTATTAGAAGCATTTTGTCTTGTTTGAAACAACCTAAACCTGGGATAGGTTTTATCCTTTTCTTATTTGCTTTTGTTTTTTAGCAGAAGCATCTTCTGATAGCATATGCTTCTTTTGCTGGGAACACAAAATGCCACGAGACTTTTCAGTTATATTGCAAGGATTTGTTAAGTCTTAATCCTTTTTTTCTGCCTGCTTTAGGACTTGGTAAATTGGCATGATTTCCTATTTCTATCAGCTCTCAGAGGTGCTACCCTGTGACACCCAGCTTCCCACAGCTCCCTAACTAAAGATGATGTTTGGGCCAGCAAATCTGCATAGTCACAGATCTGCTTTTCATGCTGGAGCCTGCCTTAGAAAAGCAAAACAGAGCACTGTCTGCCTGTAAAAGGCATTGGTGTGAACCCAAGTATACATGTGTGGGGTTCCCACAGTTCCATTTCCTTGGCATACCACATCAATGAAGATTTATTTCTCTGATGGTATATCCTCAGGCAATGTGAGGACAGATCTGAAGGAGTTACAGAGCTATCTCATGGCAACAGAGCAGAGCTGAGGTGATAAAATAACCGTTATCAAGGGGCTGCTGTTGTTTCTCTGAATTATGTTGCCTAGTAATGAATGTCTGCGGCTTCCTCTCTGCCTTGGGAGTGTCAGAGGAGAGGATCCTTGAAAATCTCCTTAGTGCTGGGAAAGATCTCAACAGGCAACTTTTTTGCACCACTTGGAAGTGGTGAAGCCTTCAAGCGGGGGGGGGGGATATCCAAGACAACTTTCCATTCCCTTGTGCTGTACAAGGAAAGATAGAGGTAGCAGGAGGACAGACTGGTCTTCACATTGTAGGGAAAACACATCTGTGTTTACTTCTCCTGGTTCCAACTCTGCAGAATGCACATGTTTTCCAAATTGTTAAGCTTGCTTCTCATCTGAACTTACTCAGTGCATCCTGTGCCATCAGCGTAGGGGTGGGAAAGGAATAGGGTCATGGGAGGGCAAGTGTTCTACTGGTAGGCTGAACATAAAATGTCTTGCTCAGTGGAAACAAAAAGCTTACTTCTTGTAACAAGGAAATGCTACTTTCCATGACAATGCTATGTTCTCAGAACGCTCCTCTGCATTGAGTTAGTTAGGAAATAGGAGTTTAATTAGTTGCAGAAATTGAAAGGAACTTTTTCAGCTTAAAATCATTTGTCTCTGCCTTTTTTATGGACCATTTAATTCCTTACTAGTTCTGACCTTAATAATAAGTCTAAACAAAAATTCAGAAGACTTAAGATGCTTGCTTCATGCTTCCAAAAAATGAAACAGCCAAATGTTCATGGCTAGAATCACAAGTAGACTGTCATTGTTTGTAGAATTGATTTGCTGATGTTTTTGCCACTTTGCTGCTACAGAAAGCAGTAGTTTGGAGAAGCATTGGAGATGCAGAAGGCACAGTCTCAGATCCACACTGATTGATATGGATTAGAAGTTTCAGTCAATTTTGCTTTTCACTTTACAAGTGGCGATTTTCTTAGCCAAACTTTCTGACTCATGTCCAACCAGAACAAATGGTTGAGGGATTGTTTGTTTCCTGTTGCCATTATTTCATTTTTTTTTTAATGTAGTGGATCTCAGATGATTGTAGCTGTACTTTTCTAGCTTTGCTGTAAAAATGATTTGTCCTTTGTAAGATATACCCTAGGCTGGAAGCCAAGAGGGAATAAACTTTTAACTTGGAGTGGGTGGGCGAAGGAAAGATTTTTAGTTCTTTCAGGGTTTGTACTGAAATGAACATTCAGATAGAGGGAGAAAACAGGGTGACAAACAGTTGTTGAAAACACCTTCTCTGCAGGTGACCACTGTAAATGTACAGATCAGGATTATTTTTTTTTTCTTAGCTGCTTATTTTGTTTCTATCTAAAAGTATGGTTGATTCTCAAAAGCACAAGGCATTTGATTCCTGACCTCATGCAATATTTAGCTGTGATATCCAGTTTGCCACTGCTGCTTTGCATTTACTGTAGCGCATCAACTGGCCTGAGTAAAGGGAGAATTTTGGTGGTGCTTCCTTTGCACTGAGGTTTGGTTGATAGTGCACAAGTTTAATAACATCTTGATTCTTAGTAATTATCATATAAACAAAATCACATCGGTTATTTTATGCTATAGAGAGATTTTCTTCTGTCAGGTATCTGCTGGAGTCCCTCCAGATGGCGAACAGAATGGCCTCATGGGAAGAGTAGATGAAGGTGTGGATGAATTTTTCACAAAGAAAGTCACAAAAATGGATTCAAAGTAAGTTCACTTCATGTGGTTTGTCACTGCTTTTAATTTTTTATTTTTTTTATTTTTTATTTTTGAAAAAAAATCTATACTGGTAGCTTGGAAATTATCGATTCTACTCAAAAGTTGTTTTTGAATTCTGTTCTCAGTACCCAGGCAAAGACAGAAAATGCCTTGTTTGTCTAAGATAATACGGTGAATTAAATTACCCTCCCTTAAACATGACTACTTTGAAATGAATTGCCCATTTGGTGTGGACTATTGACTAGTGGGTATGTTTATAACTTAGCTGACTCAATGTTACCTGTCATTGGAGCCCATGAGAACTGAAGCAAAGCAGTGTATTTGTTGTGGCTCATCCCTCCAGTGCCAATAGTACACACAGGTGTGTCTATGTAGATAGGACTGATCAGGCACAAGCAGGATTGTGAAAGATGACACTAGATATATGCTGTTTTAGAGGTGCATGTTAAATATTTTTGAGCAGTTTAAATATTCCAGATCTAGGTAATAGATTTGTCTGAAGGACACATCTCCTTTAGCTTTGTATAGAGGGAAAAAAATAGCTTGTATAATTCTGTGTAGCTGGTTGTGTGTTTACAGAGCCATGCACCTAGAAGTTCGTGCACTAATGCATGTTTACACTTATACACACACAAAAATACTTACGTAACTAAATGAGAAACCTAAAGGGAAATGGTAGGTGTTAACTGGTAGATAACTATGTCAGGAAAAGCAAATGTTTTAAAATCAGCGTGTTACAAAAATGTGTAGTGACATGTGAAGCCGTGTGTGACGTTCTATGTGTACTGGTAAAATCATGGTAGCTTTGAACAATGGATTAATCGGGTTAAATTCAGGGTACTGACAGACTACAGCAACCTACAGTGTTCCCCTCAGGCTTCCACTAGCCGTTCATTTCATATATCTCCATGATCTCTCACTGTCCTCGTGTGCACATCCCTGGCCATGTGCTTGGCTCATGGATCTTTGCTCTCATGAGCTGTCTCCATTTGCTTCATCAGTGGGTCTTTCCAGTTGGGGTGCTCATGTACAGAAATGTTATGCGCTCAGCTATCCCTTAAGCATGAATACTCTGCCTGTAAGATGCCTGTCAAAATCTTAACAGCATTTGGGGTTGTTGTTTGTTTTGGTTTTGACTGGCTGGGTTTTTTTGTTTGTTTGTTTGTTTTTTGTATGTTTTCTTGTTGTTGTTTTTTTTAATTAAGTTTTGTTGGGATTTGTTTCTGAGGATGAGCATCTGCATTATAAAGATGTTGTCTTCATGTTCCTTTCTAAGGGAAGACAGCTCTACCAATTAGTTCTTTGTTCCCCCCCAAAGCCTGTGCAAGTTGTGTGCTTGGATCAGTTATCTTCCTTATAACTACAGGTAGATCAAAACTGGAGGTGACATTCTGTGGAAACAGAACAGTGTGAAATTGTATGTGCATAAACAGATGAGGCAGAGCTCTGGTGAAGCAACACCTCGCTGGTGTTGGAAACAGGCAGGCACACAGTGCAGATGACGTGGCTGCTACTTTTCATTGTTCCATGCACAAGGCTGGTCCAGGAATTCTTAAGACAGTATGACTAATGTTAATTTGTCAGGTTTTCATTTAGTCTGAGCCTCGGGCAATATATAGATCATATAAAAGGTTGGCTCTGCCCAGAAGAAGTCATTTTGTACTGTTGAGAATAGATAGGGGAGAGAAGGGGAGAAAAGATTAAAATGTCTGCGTCTTTTATTAGGAGACCATCGACTAAAAGTTCGGAGAGCAGTGAGCCCAGTGAAGCAGGTGATGAGAAGAAGAAAAGGGACTCAAGGAAGAGTGGCTTCCTTAACTTAATCAAATCAAGAGGTTCCAAATCTGAACGTCCTCAGACTGTGGTGGTGGCTGAGGAGCCCTCCTCACCCAAGGTGGCTTCGAAAAGTCAAGCGGTGGACTCAAGTAAGAAGGAGCTAAAATCTGCAGAGCAGAATGGTGGTACAGAGCGATCTGAGGAGTTAAAGACGCCGGACTCAGTGGAGGAGATGCAGCCAGATGATGCTGCAAAGGCTGAAAGAGGTGACAGCAAAGGAAGCCCACAAGGAGGCCGGAGATACGGTGTGCAGGTGATGGGCAGCGGTCTTCTTGCAGAAATGAAAGCCAAGCAGGAGAAGAGAGCAGCCTCTGCTCAGAAGGTGAAGGCAAATTGATTTCTCTCGAGTTTTAAAAAGTGAACAAAAAATAGGTGTCTTCAGTGGAGGGGATACAGGGACTGGGTCTTGTCATATCATTCCTGTTTTCTGCCAGGGGTTGCAGAGTTTTCCTTCAAAAGAATTGCTCTGTGTTGTGATTGAACATGAATGCCCTGGCCAAGGACCAGGCTGCACGTATGGCAGATATGCCCTTAAGCCTGCACTTTTTCTCCTCATGCTGGAGAGTCAGCATCAGCTACTGCACTTGATGTCATGCCAACACAAGAGCAGAAGAGGACACAATTGTTTGCATGTATCACAGAGTAATTTGGGGGCAACTGACACCCAAAGTAGCACAGTTTGTCTTCACTCTGTGATCTGTGATTTGTTCATGTATAATAGACACAGGTTTTATTTAAAGCTAGGAAAGGCTGTTGACTGTGTGTGCCCTTCAATTTATTTTCATGACTTGGACTTTCGTATTTTAAACACTAACTCTCAAAGAAAATAATCATATATTCAAAAAAATGAATATAGAGCTCCCCATTATCTTCATGTGGGAATATCCTCACATTACTCCAAAGCTTTTTGTGCCAAACTATTTTACTTGACGCCCATTTCCCTTTGAACTTCCCTACTGTCAGCCCCTGCTTCATCCCAGCTGCAATTGGAACGTTCTAAAGTTACCAAAGGATCAGTAATTTGTATTCCTCTCTTATTCTTCAGCATGCAGGGCACTCATGTGCTATCCATTCCCCACCACTACTCCCCACTAGTACCCTGCCATGACTTGGAATATGTTATTTTATGGCAAAGCTCATGTGTAAGCTTTGCCCTCATTTTCATCTTTATAAAATGCTGCACTGTTGTCTTACTGTGTCTGAGTAAGGCATTCAATTGCCATTTTTGCCTTTCTTCTCACTCCTACAGTACTTGCTGTGATGGCTGAACTACTGCTGCAAACCCTCTGGTCTTGTAATAAGCAAATTCAAGTTAAAGCAGAGGCCTGTGGCACGTTAAAGTGACCCTCAGCATAAAAATTATGTCCCTAAGGAAATGACCAATTCCCACCTTTCGAACTGGTGCTGCATAGTGCCCATGAAGAGTCTAATTGATTTCTAAGACACCAAGTTTTCAATTAAAATCCTGTATGATTGTAAATAGAAGTGTTACGGTGTGTCGCAACATACAATAGATTTACTCCAGCTAATATAAATTTTTACAATTGCATAACGTGTGTGCTTGGTGCTCTTCAATTTCTTAACACCTGTCATCTGAAGCTGGTCACATCTGGGATGGTGCGTTTGAGGTAGTCTATGAGTGTACGTCTACTTCCATTGATTAGCTTTTCTACCACTGACTGAAAACCCGAATTTCGTCTCTCAAAAACGAGAGCTGTTACCTTTTTCCCAGTATTGCTGTGCTGTCCACGTTTTGCTTTTTTTCTCAGTTTGGAAAAAAGAAAAATGCCCCTTTCGTGTCTGTCATTGGTTTCTTGCTCTCCTTTTGTCATTGTGTGAATATAAGAAAGAGAAACTTTTAAGAAAATAATTGATTTGGAATTTTTTTAAGAGGCTATTGATCTTATTTTTGTTGTGTTTCTTAAAAGTTGATGTGTCTCAGTTGGGTTTTTTTTAATGATGCCAAGAAAGCTGAATCTCACACACAGCGGGGCACTGGCTTGCTTCTTAATGTTGTCCAGACCATACCAAATTGAACTACTGTTCAAAAGAATTTTTTGCATACTTCATCCTAGACTGCAATAGCAAATGGTTCAGTTTTGTGCTTTTATTCACAGCATTCGTGAAGCTGAAAAATATAAAGTATTTTGATGGCTGAGCCACAGAAGAAAGCATCCCATTGCTGCTAAATTACTTAGGAGGGATATGGCACCAACTTCCCCAATATCTTCAAATTTATCAGAATTCTAGCATGATAGAAAACGATATTTTCCTTTAAGGTGCAGATGGCTGCTTATATTCTGAGCTATTTTACGTGAAAACAAAGCCAGAAGGTATTTACTATTTTATTCATACCCTCCTGCAGTCTTGTTACAGATACAAGTGATGAGCAGGTGCACAGTAGATGGAAAGATGGTAAATGCTTTTTTGTTTTCTTTTGCTTAGAATACAATGTGAGAATTGCTAGAGAAATATGTGCAATGAGTGTTCCTGCTATGCATGCCTAACAAGGTCTTTGAGCTCCATCTAGTGTTTACGGTCTGAATTTTTAAATGCCTTGAGCAGGACCTGGGAGCTGACCAAGCTCATATGCAACCTGTTCATGTGCCCATCATCAGTATTTCCCAACTCTACATACATTCCTTCTAAAAGTAGAGCCTGGTCATTATTTATCTAGCTAGTAAATTTGCCTGCATTTACCTGAAATGATTGACAGCTTATCAGAGTGAATTTTAGCAGTAAGTGGTTTGTGTTGTCTCATGACTGCAAGCAGTTTGCCATGTGTGTACAGTAGCTAGCCAGTCATGCTGACATCCTACCTCCACCTTTAAGTACCACACTGACTGCCAACACTGCTTTTGTAGTTGGACTCAGTACATGGTAATATTCCCTAGCAGTCCCATAACTGGAAGGAGGAAGGAGTTCCAGTGAAATTAGTTTCCCTGTTGTCCTAAGGCATTCTAAATGAAATACAGTAGATAAACATTATCTCAATATCTACGCAGGAAAATAAGGATCTTTGTGAAAGTTCATGAGAAGAATTACTATTATTATTATTTTATTATTCAGTGAAGAAAGTGTTGGTAATTTGTTTCTCAAAGACTATTTTGTTTGCTAAGCTATGGAAGAAAGAACCAGTAAATGGGGAGTGGCAAATGAGGAGCGGACAAAATATCAATGACAGACAAGAAACAGGAATACAAATATATCTGGAGCTTTCACTCAGCCTTCCTATAGCTTAATGTTCTTGCGAGCTTTGGATGGGTCATTATTTTGCCTGTAAAGGCAATGTGGCTTATGACTCTTAACTCTTCAAATGATTATGTTTCTAGAATGCTTCTGATAGGAAAACAATTTGTTATGCTTACACGTGGGTTTTTAACATACGGCAGTCTTAAATTCAGAATACAGATCTTCAGAAGAAGATTTTTTCTTTTAAACCTGAAGGTGTCATTTTTAAAACATGGAGCTGTCTTTGGAGAAAAGACTTTCTTAGTTTCAACTCCACTATCTGACCACTTAGTTTTAACTCCTGTAGATGAGCAGACCTGTCAGGCAGGAGGCAGGGTGTAATTGCAGCTTTGCTAGGCACTTGTTTGTATACACGATCAACTCACAAGTCTACTTCCCACCCTGGGTTTCCAAGACAGGAAACAAGGAAGTGCCTCCAGTGAACGATACCAACACTACTTTCTCTGCCTTATAGTTTCTGAATCAACACTTTTTACTAACAGAAGCATAGAGTTATATTGATTGCAGGTCTATTATTAACATGAGAGCTTTTCTCACTCTTGCAGAAACTTGGGAATGACACACCTTCCAAGGAGCCTTCTGATGCAGCAGTGAGCTCAGAACGACTGGATGGAGGTGGTACAGGTACAGTCCGGGGCTCTTGATATAAACTCTAGAAAATACAAAACACCTAAACTCAAAATCACACTCTGCTCTCCAAAGTGTGCACCTAACGTTTGCTTAAGCAAAATGTGAAGTTACAGTTAAGTGAGCAGTATTAGAAACATGCTCATGTTTGTACCGTGTTTGACAGCACTCTCTTGAAGCCAGCTCGAGGTCTGTATTGATGGCTAGTTGCTTTACACTTGTGCTACACATCCCAAAGAAGGGAAGGACTCAGGATGGTCCTGGGACTCCTTCCAAAGAGTCCTGATTTGCAATGGAGATGCCTAAGCTGAAGCTGAACTCAGAAGCCAGCAAAAATGTCTTCATGCATAGAACTGAAACTTCTGAATACATCGGTAGGCTTCAAGATGACTAGCTTACAAGGTTAATAGTAGCCAGTGTAAGTAACAGCTTTTATATAGTTCTGGCTTTGGGCTCTTAGAAGAGACTTCTCACAGGCAGTGGACACTGGAGCTTCCCAGGCTTTAGCTGACGTGAACAAAGCTAGGGCAGCCTGCAGAGTTGCAGAGGCCCTGGGATGCAGCCCACGTGCACAAAATAACATAAGTAAACTCAGTGCTTACTGCACCATTTCACTTTGTGGCTGGTCCTGCTTTGCACTGGCTGAAGGCCCTTGTCAGGCTGTAGTCTTGAAATGGCAATGCCTAAATACACACATCTTGGTGCAAGAGGAGTGCCTGATTGCTGGGCACACAGACTGGGCTGAAATCTAAATCCAAAAGTGGGCAGCTTGGTTGAGCGCTTCAGAAATCAATTATGAGTATTTCTACCTTTCTAGGGCTGTTTTAAAAGGCAGCTTGTGCACAGCACGTTAAAGCAAGCTATAAATCAGTGACCTTAGGTCAGCCTGCTTGTCTTTTGAGAAGTACTGTTCGTACTGTGTGTGTCTCCTGATACTGTCAAACAAATCAGACGAGCCAGAATCGCATACAGTTGGGATATTAGCATAACTGTGGCTATCTGACCCCAATTTTTCTCTGGTCCTCGTCTCTGTATATGGCACATTTTGCCCCCCCTCGCTGCACTGTGCATGCCCCTTCCTTCTGCCCTCCAGCTGTCAGTTCTTCCTTTGTCACTCTTGCTTGAGAGCTCCCTGAGACTGATCTTCACTACTGCACCTACAGTTTGTCTTTGTTTTGGGTCAGTTTATTTTAACTTACTGGGTTCTAATAATATTAGCAGGCCTGGGGTTAGGAAGGCAAGAAAGAAAGTTAATGGAAAAATTGCTGGATGTTGCTACAGGAAAACTACAGATAGATTCAGAAAGAAAATAAGGTGGTTTTTTTTTTCTTATTCTTTGCTTCGTATTTGGATATTGTCTGCTCTTCTGTATGCATGCAGACACAGGTGGAGAAAGAGTCCTGCTGTTTTGCTCACAGCACAGAGGTCTGTTGCACACATGCAGACACGATCTCTCCCCGTCGCATGCTCACACAAATATGTATGCATGCACACAGCTCCTCTGGTTAGTCAGAGTTTAACTCTAGCTGGGCTGAAAAACAGCTTTGTAGACTGGAAAAATCTTTTGGATATCGACTTGCAACAAACTATATCCAACGTTCCCCTCCCATTGCTTTTAAAATGGCCGTGCACAGAACTCCTGTAAACAAGCAGGATTTCTGAATGGGAATAACAGGTAGGTGTAGGTCAAGTCTGAGCAGATTGTGGCTTTGCCAGGTACTAAGGCAACCAGTCTGCATTTCAGTTAGTCTGTCATTTTGTTCCTGAGAATAAAGATGTGATGACTGTTCAATGTCCCAGGCTAGCATACAGATTTCAGGATTTTCAGTATACCTGCTACATACAAGCTTTCATCCTCCTTAAAGTAGAAAAGTAGGGCAAGCATTTTGCTTGCTTGCAACTTGATGTCCAGCGGGCTTTCTACCAACTGGCACAGCTAAATAGAACTGATTTATGCCCTGGAAGTGAATGTAGTTTTATGCATAAATACTTTGATCCTTGTTTGGAATAATACGTTGATAAAGTTGCAAATGCATAGAAACCGTAGTCTGTACGCAGTGTTGTTAAATCAATCAAAATATTAACTAAAGAATACTTTGATCTCCTCTGAGTTTCAAAATCTCTTCAGAGCTTGCTAAAAGCAACAAATAATAAGATGTAGCCTGCTGACCACATCTTCCAGATTTATTTTCTGGGCCAGGATTCCTCTGTTGATTTTGGACAGCCAACCTTTTGTCTGTACAGCCACAAATCAGCCAAAGGCTGCCTCTTCTACTGATCCATTGCTGCTTCCTCAGCAGGTAGGCCATGCCATCTGCTCCCAGAATGATAAAGGGAGGATGAGGTCCAGCCAGCCATCGACCCAAATGTATTAAAAGGACTGGAGATGTCGTCACCTATGAGGCAATTGATTAATGTTAGCACGTGTAAGAATTGATGGGTTTAGGTGCTCTTGTGGTGATTTTAAAGTACTAGGAGTCATCTTAGTGATGCTGCAAGGCTCTTTGTGTGTATGTGTGAACTAGTAAAGGTGTTTTCTATGTAAGTGTATGTGTATGCTGAACCGTTCATGCTGCATGAGACTGTAATTTATGTGTCTGTTCATTTTAGTGCCTAAACTCCCGCAGACCCTTCCAGAGAGTCGGTTTGCCTCCAATAAGGGTGACTCTATCTCAGCATCCTCTGAAAAAAATGCGAAAGCTGAACCAAAGGCAGAAGCAGCAGCAAAGGCAAGAAGCTCTTCCAATACACCAACCAGCCCCAAACCCCCGCTGCAGTCAGCGAAGCCCAGCCTGGCAGGACGGCCCACGGTGCCACAGAAACCACGCTCTGCCTCTCGCACCGGTGAGGAGCTGCTGGGTGCTTCTGAGTGGAGTCTCTGTGGGCCATGGAGGAGACACCCAGGGCTGCATTCTGAACAGAAGTTAAATGCAGATGGATTCTTCAGTCGCTTGCTCTTGACCTGCTTCCTTCTTTTCCATCTCCCTCTGCCATAATTCAAATGCAGTTATTTAAAACGGTTTAGCCCTGTGACAGTAAAATCTGAGGAGAAGCAGTGGAAACACTGACAGAGCTGTTCTGAGTTAGCCTGCTCTCTTAGGAATGCTCAGAGATCTGCTTCAGAATGAAAACCTGTTGTAATTGTGCTGGCAATACTGTTTTCACTGAGCACCTGACTCTAAATACTGAAGCCCTTGGGGTTTTTTGGCTCTTAGCTCCCTGAGTGAATGCCTGTTAATAATTAGTCCAAACAACTTTTTCTCACTCTCTTTTCCCTCATTTTGCCTGTGATTCTTTCTTTATTTTTTTTTTATTGGAATTAATTGTAGCTGTGATTTTGCAGCCCTGCTAGACTGCCAGCTGGTTATTTATTAACTTCTATTCTGTCCCAGCCTCCCACCCAGATATTACCTGAATATTTCCTATATCATGAAGCAGATCTTATGTACACTGACTGCTATTTAACAGGCTGATGACACAACTCCCTCTTCCCAAAGTATAACCATTGCAGTTTAGAGGAATGAAATGCTAGTTACTGACTCTCCTAGTGGCTGTAGCAAATGGAACTTATTGCTGCTAATTGAAGAATGTGAGCATTGCCTCTAGGCTTTTCCCATACTTACCTGAGAAAGATTACATATCTGAGGGGGAAAGGGTGCAAATGGATGTTAAAGCCTCTTCCTTGCCTTAATGTGTGCCTGACATTGCTTAACCTGTCTTTGCACACTAGTAGGTGGAGTGTTGTTCAAGTACAGAATCACCTTCAGGTTGCAGATGGCTTTGTTTTATTGGTTATTTCAAAAATGGTCATAGAATTGTTGGGTGAAATGCTTGTAGAGATGAATACAATAGGAGAGCATGGCTTACTACATGATGTTTAATCTATAAAATAGGCAGCATGTTATCTCAAAATATTTTGTATCAAACAGACCTAAGCAATCTGTTTCTACCAGTTCATATTTCCTGGAGAGAGGAGCCTACTGCAGACTTGCTACAGAAAGCAATTAATATTTGCTAGTAATAAGCCAGCTCCTTGGGTGGCAGCAAAAGCAGCATCGTCTCTGCTGCAGTCTGATTTCTTTCACAGTACTTGAATTGACTTGCTAGCTAAGGTCACAGAGGTGATATGATGAGGAAGCCAAACAATAATTCTATTTGCATTCTTGCTCCTGCTGTTGTTTGTGGCGATGTGACCAAAGTAATGGTAGCACATTTTTGCTAAGTAATCTGAGGCAACAGAGCACAGCTCAGATGTCTTCAAATCTTCAAAGACTGAAAGTGATTCCTTGGTAAAGCACAAGATATGTCAGCTTTATTTCAGAAACACATAGCTGTGTTTGTCAAGCACAGTGCTCATGCACAGAGCTTGATGTTGATAGCAAGTTTTCCAAAGCACCTGGCCTCACAGGCATGTGGAGGTCTTGAGAATCACTGCATCCATTCAGACTGAGTTGCATTTGGAAAGTCATCGCTTTCATTGGCTGAAATTAACAAGATTGACTCCTTTGTGATGACCAACTTGTGTTAACAGTGGTATAGATTCCTATTAATTTCCAATACGCAGCTGAATTAACTCCAAATGTATAATATATCTATTCTATAAATATTATAGAAGAGAATCATAGAATGGTTTGGGTTGGAAGGGACATTTAAGATCACCGAGTTCCAACCCCCTGCTATAGGCAGGGACACCTCCCTGTAGACCAGGTTGCTCAGAGCCCCATCCAGCCTGGCCTTCAATGCTTCCAGGGAGGGGGCATCCACAGCCTCACTGGGCAACCTGTTCCAGTGTCTCACCACCCTCACAGTAAAGAATTTCTTCCTGATATCTAGTCTAAATCTGTCCTCTTCCAGTTCAAAGCCATTTCCCCTTGTCCTATCACTACGTGCCCTTATCAAAAGTCCCTCCCCAGCTTTTCTGTAGCCCCTTCAGGTACTGGAAGGCTGCTATAAGGTCCCCCCAGAGCCTTCTCCCTTCTCTAGGCTGAAGAGCCCCAGTTCTCTCAGCTTGTCCTCGTAGGGGAGGCACCTGATAACATGAGTTCCTTTTCTCGTCTGTCAATGCAGATGTAACTTCCTAGCTGCTCTGTTGGAGACATATGCCACTGTTTGGGAAGGAAATGTACAAGCAGTTTAAGTAACCCATTATAGCTGTACTTGCCTGACGTCCAAATGAGAGCTGTCTGGTTTAAGGTTGAAAAGGTGTTCTTGTGAGGACTGTGAAAATGGTAGTCAATTTGCTATATATAATGTCCATTCAACCTTTTAGAGAAACAAAATATCCAGATGGTTTAAAGTATGGATTTGAATTTAAATTCCAGATAACCTCAGTCAAAGTGTTTTGCTTTTATTTCCTCTTTAGAAAACCTTTACAGATACTGTCATGCCATGTACTAGCAATTTATTCCTGCAACTACAGAGTTCTGTAGATGATTTATGTTGTTTTTTTTTTTTTTTTTCATTGATTCACTATTATGCCTTAAAACAGTGAAACAGACCATCTAACTTGATTGGTTCATTATGCTTCAGAACTATAAAAGCATGAATTGAACAAATATTTCCAAAAATCCATCCAAAATTATTTCCAGCTGTTTTTTACAAATTGCATGCTTATGTCTTGCATGAAGTTGTTTTCTATTTGTGCTACTGTGGTAACAGCCATTAAAAATGCTGGAATTGATATCTTTGGCTATCTTCTTTCACCTGGACTGAGGGCCATCATATGTTCTCTTAATATAAATACCCAATTCCTTCTTTTTCTGATACAGATTCTAGCTGTTTCTTTGTTTTACATTGTTTGGTCTCATCGTGAAGGTGCCCCTTCTGTGAGCTACAGAGCAAATATAACCTCTCACCTTTTGTTCCTGATTTTCCACAGAGGATGCCCCAGAGTCTCCCTCTGGTCCCAGCTCCCCAAAAGTTGCCCTGCTTCCACCTGTGCTGAAGAAAGTTCCATCTGATAAAGAAAAGGATGGTCAGAGCAGCCCCACAGTCAGATCATTTTCTCAAGAAGGTAAGAGTGTTGGTATAACTGTTGGTCCAGCATGCGTTTCATCTACTAGGAATCAAGGTGTCATTGTTCCCTGATCCGTTTTGGAAGGGAAGAGGATTATTCATCTTGAGGAAAAAAGAGGAAAGAGTGTGTATCTGGTCATGTCTTTCCACCCCTGGGTTGGTGCTCTACATTTCATTTGTTTCATCAAACCAAGCAAAAGATTGATTTCTTGCTACTAGTGATCTAGCTGAACAATTAAGGGGTGTCTGTGTTATGTATGTTATGTTTTAGTTTGGTCTGATTCAAGATGCCAATTGGTGTTGGTCACATATAACAATGTGAAATGCAGCTCTGTTGGTCAATAAAGTTCCAGGGGAGCAGCCCTTACTCTTCCTTGCAGCTTGCTTTTTGCTCTATGTGTATTAATGCGTGTGACTGGGCTCACCTCACCCTTAGGCGACATGTTGTGGTGTGTCAGGGCAATACTTGGTACTTTTAACCCACAATAATAGACTGCTGGCATCTCTTTGCTGCTTTTCATGATCTTCTGTATTTCTGCTTTTGCGGATGCATTTCCTTGTCCCTGGCTCTCAGAGGAGCTAAGGCTTCCTTCAAAAGTATAGGACTTAGAGAAATAGTCACAGAACTGTTGTTCAGCATGGTGTTAGCTGGCACAAAGGCAACACTGAAATCTGAGGGTGAGACCTCCATCCTTTGGACTCCTTGAGAAAGATAATGAGTCACATGTCCATCTCAAGGTGATTCCCATCGCATCCAGGCTGGAAAAATCACATAAGCTGTGAGACAAAGGGGTGCCCATTCACACTTTGCCAGCACTTCTCTGCAAGATAGGATGGGGCAGATGAGTCAGGGCAGATACATCACACTAGGTTGTGAAAAAGGAGCAGTTGTGCAGCCCACAGAGCTCACTGTTACCCACTGATGGGAGGAGCCTGGTTTTAATCCTGCCTTTAGTCCCATTGTAGCCTGCACTGAGACACGCGAACTGAGCCACAGCTTAGGGACCAGGTTTACTTAACGGGTGCCATCATGCTGAGAACAGTTGCAATCAAAGGCTCTTGCCACACTTGACTCTTTCAGTTGCTCTCTGATAAACGCGTGTCCTACAGCCCTTGTTTCCTGGCCAGCTTTTCACCAGACAGAGAACTTACTGCTGCATACCTGGAGATACCCAATGTAGTGGGACTTGTCGCAGATGTGTTTCGCGTGAGGTTGGCCTCACCGTTGCTGTGCTCTATTTCTTCTAAGTCTCCTTGCCACGAGAGGAGACACTGGAGAAGGAGGAAATACGGGATTGTAACTGCAATCCTTTTGAATTACAGCAACCCCCAACACAGCACAGATTTCATAAGTTTCTGTAGTTTGTGACTGCTATATACGAAATGAGAGTCACTTTATTTTTAACATTTGTTGGCTCAGTATACAAATCCTTGTAGAAAAGAGGTCGGATGCTGCCTTTCTCCCTCTTTGCTCCCTTACGCTTTGCCTACACAGAAGACTCATCCAAGCTGAGACAGTATTCTAGTTGCTGCTGCTGCACTGTGAGAATTTTATTAATAATAGCTTGGAATGACTAACGTTGTGTTTCTGGATCCTTACATAGCTGCTATGCTTTGCATAGAGGTGTTCGGAAAAGGCTAAATTCTGTCTCTCTTGATTTTTATTCTTTGTCAGATTAACTTTTCTCTTCATTACCATTCTACTTTTGGTCATTCCTCCTTCCTTGCATTCTGCTTCCTTTCAGACTAGCAGGCTCAATTCATTCCTGCAATTGGTAAATCACTGCAAATCCATCTAAGTTCATAAACAAAATTATAGCTACTGCAAAAGAAAGCTGCAAATGACATGATACTTAATTATAAAAATGCTTTATGTGAATGAGTTTAACTGTACTGCACGGGGCAATCCCCAAATGCGCTTCTTTGTACAGACTGTCTGTAAGGTCAGGCTGCAGTTACCGACATACACAAATATCCAGGCTAGATTTAAGCGAGCATCTGGCGTATCGATTGCTGCTCTTTGAGTGATTGATTAGATGGGATGACAAATGGAAATTATTTATGCTACTTAATACTTTCTGTATATGGGCCTCTGTACGCTATGGGGTTTAAACGGATCCGTTTCCCTGGTAGAGCGAACAGGAGAAGGTCAAAAAAGAGCTGCAGACCATGACTGTGCCAAGCCGCCCGGAGGAGGGGGAGCCACTTCAGGGCAGTGCTCTGCCAGTGCAGAAGAGGAAGGCAGTGTTCTTGGGCTGAGGAAGGCTCAGCCAGCTCCTGGTTAGCAGTTTCCGATTTCATTTTTCATCCGGATGGCGCTCGGCAGCTGGCACTAACAATCGCTAAGATGCTGTGGTAGCAAAGAAGCCTTGAAACGGTGCTGCTCTGTCTGTGAAGTGTGAGAAGGGTGGGAGTCCCGTGAGACATTCATCACCTTTCTGATCTACTGGGTGGCAACCCTGCCCACAGCAGGGGGCTGGGACTGGATGGGCTTTAAGGGCCCTTCCAACCAACCCGAGCCAGTCTGTGATTCTAGGATGCGTGCACTGAAGTATCTCAAAACCCATTTCAGCCTGAGTATTGTTAGTGCCAGCTTCAGCACTGTCACAACCATTTGAGAACAGGGAAAATCAGCGTATTTTGATACAGCACGTTGTTCTCAGCTGGAAGAAACAAAAATAAAAGTAAAACCCATAAGGACCCAAACCCAACACTGTGCTGTGCCTCTTGAAAATCACCTTGGACTTACAGTGAGCTCATTCAGTAAGCTATAAAAACGGCTGGTTGAACTTTGTGTTTTTAAAACATAAAAGCTCCTGTTCCCAAATGGTTTATGTTTCCATGCTTCTCTGTACCTCATAACTAGCTTGTTTAAACAATGATTCCAAATTACTTTTTTCTGCAGCCTTTTAGTGAGGTATTTGAGTATCTTATGCAATTGCATTTACTCATAGTTCTTCTACTTATAAGACACCGTGTATTCCTTCTGTATATTTCCCATCATTCATTCTATCCTGCTGAGGAAAAGGAAAGAACCTTCCCTTCTGTCCCTCTCTTTCCTCAGCCCAGATCTTCTGATTTTCTGATCACACTGTGAAATCAAACTTCGCCCACTCAGATTTTGAACCTCTTTTCACCATCATAACCAAACTATTTTAGTTAATTCTGAAGTAGTTCTCCAATAAAATACGTTTCAAAAGCCGAGATGCTGCTGCAGATCTCTGCAAGTCGCCTCGGTGTGGTTTCATGAGGTCTTTACCTGAGATCCACTGCAGTCTGCTTGCAGTATATGGACTTAAGTGCCCAATGTATTTTTCAGGTATTTGGGGGGCAAACTGCCCATCTTGTTTTATTAGGCCATAAATGCAAACAGCTGCTGCAGCATGTGTCCTGGGTTTTGTTTGAAGAGTGAATGGAAGCTCAAACAACAGCCATGTAATTACTCACAGGTACAATTATCAAGAATGATTCAGAGCCACAGGGCACCTATTTCTTTGAAAAAGCAGCGGTGTTTGGGAAGGTGGAAATACCTAACTTGTCATTTTATGTTATATGTTATTTTAGTTTTAAATAGAATTTGGGTGTCTTAAATTTGTCAAGTTAAATAGCTTTAAAAGAATTTTCTCAAAACCCTTTTCTCTCCCAGTTTGCAAAGCAGGGATAAGAAAGCAGTGATTGAGTAATTGCTAGCTCTTATTTTATCCCATGTTTTGGCTAGCACACATGAGGAAAAGGGTATTTTGGATTTGGGAGGACTGCTTGGGTCAGAAATGCACGGTGTATGCAAGGTGTGGGTCCCGTAGGATGAGTGCTGGATGTGTCCCTTCTGCTCTCACTATGGCAGAGATGCAGGCTGGATGAAGACCATGCCAAATAAAGCCAGATGGAGCTTTCTGGCACACCTGGGTGGCCCCATGGCCTAATCCAGGGGAAAAGGTGCAGCAAAGGCATGCTAGAGCTTTGCCATCTGTGTGAAGGTTCGTTTTGATGGGAAGCATGGGCTTTCTGTAGACATCAGCCCTTCTTGCATAACCTCGCTCCCATTGCTGTGCATAATAAAACTCTTGTTTCCATAGAAATTTTAGACCACTTACCAGATCAGAGGTCTTAACAACGTTTTAAAACCTTTTTCCCCGTTTCATTTCGAAGTTTATAGGTTCAGGGGAAAACGCTGGCCTTCCTCAGATTTTTTGTGCTGGGCAAACAGAACGAGTGCTGCTTGCTTTTAGACGAAGAGAAATGGAGCCATCCCGCTTTCTGCCCTGCTGAGACACACAGCCATGCTCCCAGCTGTCTGTTGGAGGAGAAGGGTCCAGGCTGTGCACTGCTGTGCTGAGGAGGGTCCTGCCAAGGCACCCGCACAGTCAGGAGGGCATTGTCTATAATCCAGGTCCTCTGTTTGCTCGTGATGCGATGAGGAGGAGGCCTCCAGGCCTTTTCTAACTGTAACGTCTGTCTGTTTCACACTGGGATGTACTGAGTTTCATATTTCAGGTTTGTCTGTTCATCAGTCAGCACTGGGCTGGATTTTTTACCTTCTCTCCCTGTCTCTCACCTTCTTTTGGGTTGAATTCGTGGTTCAAGTGAATACTGCAGGAGTGGGAGCAGGTGCCCTATGCAGGAATGACCTTTTTCCTCTCCTCCTTTCTGCAGTCAATACTAAGACCCATTTCTGTGTTTTGTACAGCCGCCAAAAGAAGCCCTGGGCACCAGCCCCACGAGTTCCAGGAGCTGAAGCAGAGGTCCTTAAGTAAAGACGGCCATCAGGGAAGCAAGTCCAGTGACTCTGGCGAAGAGGCAGATAAAGATTTTATTTTTGTTTAACCATCAGTCCAAGTGCTTTGTAGTGCGAGAGCTTTTATAACAGCCAGGGTACAGCAATCAACAGCCCTTCCAGCCGGCTGCTCTATCACCACAGGTACATCCCCACGCAGAGAAGCTGATCTTCCAAACGCGATTTCCACTACAATCGGTTGGTGTTGATTTGGTCCTTAATTTCCGTTCTGTCCCGTTCAGACCTTCCTTCCCATGCCTTTGCTAAAGCCAGCAATCCTTTCATGTATTCTACTTGAATTGCTCTGAAGCAGCTACAAGGAATGCCCTGCATTAGGGCGTTGGGAAAGCAAAGCAAATTAACTGGACACTGTCTTACGCTCGTACACTGTACAGCAGGTAATGTGTTGTACTGCTGAATGTAAATGTGTCAAATCTGCACGTGACTGACCTATAAATATATTCTTGCGGTATGCAATTGCACATTGTAATTATATTAAGAGCACACTAATAAAATAATTTGTATAGATTATATATATTAAATGCTTGGGTATGGTTTTTACATTCTCTCATAGGGAGCTTCTTTCTTCCTGTTCTTGTACTGTACATAAAGCTCCAGCGCTTACATTTGTGTACCGTCAAAAAGCACAACGGAGAAGGATCTGAATGACATATAATCTTGTTATGCTTCCACATTCATGTATTAATGTATATAGTTGGTTGGAATGAGGGCAATGGAAATTTTATTAATATTGGTGTTTTCTAGAGACCTTCTTCGGTTCTGTCTGCATATTAGCTTCCTTTCAGTGTGTAATCCTACGAGAACAATGGTTGGACATCTGTAAAAACATTTCTGCTTTTGGGGGAGGGGTGCAGGTTTCACAGGTATCCACTTACGTTACAGGTTGAAGGGATTTTATTCATATGTATATTTGTAACAATAAAAATGATTTTACAGCTGAAATGGAGCTCCTCGTTCTTATAGCACTGGTTTTGGTCTGACAGCTTCTCCTCGTTGAATAGTGTCACATGGACCAAGTGTGCAGTTCAGACAAAAACAGCGTCCTCCTTTTCTCCTTGAGGTGAGAAGTCTGTTCCTCTGGCCTGGCGCCACACAGCATCACCCAAAAATCAGACTGGACATCTGAGAGCATTGTCCAGGTGCTTTTTTTATGCCACAGCTTTGCATCTCAAAAAGTAAGGCAGGAGGGTGTAGAAAACAGGTCCTAAACTTTGGGTTTTCATACCCACTTGCCATGTGCTTTGCATTGGCTTGAAATTCTGCATCTAAAACCATTTGGGCAAAAGTAGTCATTTACACACACGTACATTCTTTATTTATTAGACATCAGTGAGGAAAAAATACAAATGGCAGAGGAAAACTTGAGATTATATTAAAAAAGGCGAACAACCCAGCCCGCTTCAATTGTTACTCACCTACAATGTGAACAAGACTATTCTGCAAGTGTAGCGTAAGTACTCAAGAAGGGTTGCCTGATCTGCTGGCTTTGTGAATTTAAGAAAACTTACTGAACAGCAAGGTTTTGTGGTATTAATACAGGTAATAATAAGAGTCTCACTTCCAGCTGCTGAGTACTTCTCCCATTGGAGCTCGCTGTCCTGCTCACCAGCCACCCAGACTGCCCGCCCTGTGCTGAGGGCAGAGCCCTGGCAGCCCCCAGCTCACCCACGTAGCTGGAAGGCAGGGCCTGGAAGGAGCATGGCAACAGCACGAGCACTGGGATCTGCACCTCCTCCAGCCCCTCTTGGACAAAGAGCAGGTAGAGGCAATCTCAGATGCAGCTGCCATGGTCTCTCCTGCCTTGCCGTTGTATATTGCGAGTGCCATACCAGCTTGGGAAGGACAGTGGCTGTGTGAACTCAAACAGCCCTACACGGTGCCATTAGGATTGTTCCCCCCTCCCTGCTAAAGCAGTCTGAAGTCTGGATGCTGGTTCTTGAGTGTTTTGAAGTATTCCCCGATGAGCAGTAACAACAGTAAATATCTGCTTCTTACCATGAAAACAGCAATCATGTTACATTCCTCCCCTCTCCAGCAGCAGCTGAGCCAGCCTGAGATGATCAGGGATTGGCCTGTCCGCCATAGCCTTGTGCTGTGCTGCACTGGAACTCGCCATCAGTACTCACTGCTACTGCATACAGTACGCTGCTTAACAGATGGTTGTGGGGATGGATGTGCTCTCCTGTTGCATGGTCTCATGCTCCAATCCATGCTTCGAGGCTAGAGGTGCCCAGTTTGCCCTGCTGGGGCTGTGAAAGGGGACACAGAGCAGTGCCAGCTTTGGCTGGGGCTCTTGGGTTGACACCTGCTGGTACCTGACACCCTCTGGGAGTCCCCCAGTGCGGTTCATGCACTGAAGGGCCCAAAAACATCGTCTAAACGGTGAAGAAATGCAAGAGGGAGGTGATCTGCAAGGCAGTGCTGGTCAAGGGGCCCGGAAGGGAGGTGGGCAAGAAATTCCTGTAGATACAGTGATGCTTCTGGTTGAATATTAGGGAATATTTCTTCTCTGAAAGAGCGGTGAGGCAGTGGCACAGGCTGCACGGGGAGGTGCTGGAGTCATCGTCCCTGGTGGTGTTCAGGAGCCGTGTGGATGTGACACTGAGGGATGTGGTCAGTGGGCATGGTGGGGTGGGTTGATGGTTGAACTGGATGATCTTAGAGGTCTTTCCAGCCTTAATGATTCTGTTCTATTGGGAGATTTTTTTCCTTTGGGAAATCTCTTCTTAGGTTCTCTTTCCTGAGCCCAGGGACCTGGAAATCCCATGGGGAGGGCTGTCTCCCAGACTTCCTTTCTGGTGGCTGTCCATCACATACTAACCACTTTCCACAGTGGGAAGTGGTCAGAGGGGTGATGCCTCTCAGCCCAGGGGGCTGCACAGAGAAGGCTGGGGCGGGGGTTGGGGAGGAAGCATAGTCAGGATGGGAATAATCACGACAGCACCCAGCATGACACATCAACATGGGATCTACAGACAAAGGTGGGGATGGGAGGTGGCAACAGCGCTGGAAGATGGGGTTTGGGATCTGCCCTAATAAGCAGCTTGTACCCAGCTGAGGATGTGGCTGGAAGAGATAAGTGCCTGCTTCTTTTCTTCATGAGACAGCATTATCTCTGCACCGATTTCCATGCAAATAGGGAAGGGATTCATCAACTCTGTTATTTCAGCTTTGTCTCCCCTTCAGCCTGCCTTTCTTCTGCTCCTCTGCATTCCCCCTCACTGTGTTGCTCACAGACCCCTTGCTGGCTGCGGGGGTCTCACCCCACAGCTCTTTGGCACTGTTCCCTCCCAGTTCCCAGAATTTGCCTATATTTGCTATAATGTTGGGATCAATGTTTGTGTTCTTCAGGAGCGTTGTGAATCACGAAGGAAGCTATTTTACTGGGAAATAGCATTTATGCTATTTTAAACCTGTTTCATACACCCAACTTCACACGGAAAACAAAAAGGGACATTTCTTATTCTTTGATGTGTAATTGCCGTAATCTGAAAATAAACCAATAAAAGAAACATCTGAACTAATGGTCTGCCATCAGCAAGGCTTAATGGAAAACATCATCCTGTCAAATATTATTAGATTAAAGCCATTTCTGAACTTAAAAAAAAATAATAATAATGGAACAGTGACGTGTTTTTCAAAATACAAAACTTTAAAACTCCATAATGCTATGAACAAAGAGAATTCAATTGTCTTTTTCTTCTTTCCGTTTTCAGCTTTCCAAAACAAGGGCTTGAGATCTCCTACCTCATGCATTCCTGCACAGTGCAAAGCCACGGCTGAAGCTCATCACGGGCATTCCCCGCTTCTTAAAATACCACCTTCCTTTAATCCCTATTTATCCCCATATGGCAGAGCAATGCCCACGTTGGCCATGAGCTGCACACATGGAGGGCACATTCCTCTTGCTGCTCTGATACTCATAGCAATGGATCCAGAGTTCAGTGAGCTCCCCAAGTTCACTGTACTTCACACAGTGCTCTGTCAAGCCGGTATAGCTCACTTTGAGCTCTGTTTTTAATTCATGCTTTGCTGAGTAACTTAAGGCATCTGGAGGAGCCTAAACGGAGTTTAAATAATATTGCTTTGTTAAATTGATAATGCTGTGGACTGTTTCTGTGCTGTCTGTACTGAGAAGGACCCAATGATGTTTCAGAAGGACATCTGAGTACTTGCTCATGCTATTAAGGAACCAAAATGTATATTCCCCCTGCTTAGTTGTCATCTAAGCCCAATTGCAGTGAACCCCCAGTATCTATGGGGTATGCTGGGGGGTATTTTGGGGGAAGCAAAGGCATAGCCAGTGCATGTGGAGTGGGAGATCATAACCTCTGCTTCTTTTTTCCCCTTTGTATCCGAAAGACCTCCCAATGTCTTTCCAGCAGAGGTGAAGGTGGCTGCACTGAAGCTCATCAGTCATCAAGTCCAGCTCCTGTCTTCACACAGGACCACCCAAAACTCAAACCCTATGTCCAACAGCGGTGTCCAAACACTCCTTGAACTCCAGCCCTTGGGGCCATGCCTGCTGCCTGGGCAGCCTGTTCCATGCCCACCACCCTCTGGTGAAGGAGTTAAGGAGGTCCTAGTGCTTTTGTGCTCTCAAAGACTGGATTGTGCAGCCTTGACCCTGACCTGCTCTCAGCAAAATGCAACTTTTAGTTTATTTGTGTTCTGTTTGGTTGGTTGGTTGTTTTCAGATCAAATAGAAGCCTGTTTGATGTGAACATTGAATGCTCATTTAGTACCTTTTCTACTCTGCTTCTGAGAGCCTTTCTATAAGCAAAGAGCGTAAAATTGAGATCTATATACTGAACCAAAATCAGCCTGGAAAAATCTCACTAACCACACCCCTCAGTGCCACATGTACATGTTTCCTGAACACCTCCAGGGATGGTGACTCCACCACCTCCCTGAGCAGCCTGTGCCACTGCTTCACCACTACCTCCACTTCTCCAAAATGAATAGCTCCAGCTGCCTCAGCTTCTCCCCGTAAGACTTGTGATCCAGGCCCCTCACAGCTTCGCTGCCCTTCTCTGGACATACTCTAGGGCCTCAGTGTCCTTCTTGTAGAAAGGGGCTCAAGTAGGCAGTGCAGCCCCAAGTGGGCCCACTTGGGGTACGAACACCGACCTTGCTGTATCGACACTCAGACCCTTGGCACCACCATTCTTTTTGCTTTGTACTGCGGGAGGGTGAGGATGTAGTGCTTCGTTCCAGCATGGGAACGCTCTTCTCAGTTGGTATGGAGGAGCAGGAGGGTCACAGATTTTACCAAACTTTTTTTCCCCTTAAACAGCACTCCTCTGAATTTTCAAGTTTGTCTCAAGCGCTGCCCTCCTCCTCGGGCAGCCCCTCCTGCTGACACCCACGCACTGACGCTGTGGTGCGGCAGCATGGGGTGAGAAGGGGCCACTCGTGGGCCTTCGGCCTCCCCCCCCGCCCCACGGGGCCGCCCCCGGGGCGGGGCCGCCGTTCTCAAAGCCGCGGCGGGCGGGCGGGCGGGCGGCAGTGCGTGCGCGAGGTCTGCGCGGCTTTTGCGCGGGGCAGCGCGGGCCGTGCCGCCGGCTGCAGGACCATGGAGAGCGGCGCGGAGCGGCGCCTGGACGCGGCCGCCTTCCTGGGCGCCTGGCGCCGCTTCGACGCCGACGGCAAGTGGGGGGAAGCGTGGGGGGCACGGGGAGAGCGTTGCCTGGTGGGAGCACGTGCGGGTGGGTTCTCGCATGAGTGGGGACGGGGTCCTGCGGGTGTTTCGGGGCTTCCTTCTTTCTCCCCGTCGTTCCCAAACGTTGAGTCTGAAATGCCTTTCCCATTCCTTCTTTTGAGTTCCCCCTGCCCGCCGCCCCAGGGAAACGTAGCAAATAGCCGTGAGGGGGTTCGAGTTATGGGCTGCCAGAGTAGGCAGGCAGGGCCCCTGCAGCCCCTGCACTCAGCCTGTAAGGCCCGTCCTTGATGTCCTGCTTGTGTTTAGACAACGGCTACATCGAAGGGAAAGAGCTTGACAACTTTTTCCGTCATCTCCTGGAGAAACTGAGGCCAGATGTAAGTACCTCTGTGCACAGAGTTCTACTTAAAAGGTTGTTATGTTGGAAATATTTGTATTTATTGCCTCCCTATCAGTGCCTGATGGCAGAGCTCTTAGCAACCAGGTGCATGAGGCAGGTGTGGCAACAAGTGCAATAGCACCAGCTGCTCGAACATTCGGTGCCGGTCTGACATCTGTTGTTGCTGTGAGGTCATTAATTTGAAATAATGCTTAGGAGAATATTTCTGTATTGCTGAGAGTGGCCCTATAGGAGTTGATGGTGTTGCTCATAAGGTCAACACTTGGCTCTTGAGTTTCTGGTTTTCTCCCCTGGTTTTCACTCTGCGGCCCACAGCCAGCTGGTGAGAGGAAAGAAAGAAGCATCTTCCGTAGGGAAAGAAAGGGTGTGCCAAAGAAAAAGCAAACAGATGAAACAATTCCTTTAAGCAAAGAGTGAAAAGGGGAAGAGTGGCTAATAAAAAGCATGGATTCATGAGCATCACATGCAAAATCGAAGTTGCACTTACTTGGTGATTAGGATCCTTGGATCACTTTTAGGATCTTTGGATCCTTGAATCACTTTTTCAAGTGAGTTTTTGATTATTTTGCAAGTAAATTTGGAATGAAATATTGGCAGTTTCTGTAGAAATGTTTCTCTGGAACATGGATGGTTGCACAAAGAGCTATGCACCTAAAAGCAGTTTAAAGAAAATCAAGTAAGATTCCAAGATAAGCATCATTAGGGACACAGAAAGGCTGCTCTGGAGAGAAATAGGCAAATAATGATAAGGAAATGAGGTATGGTTTTAAAGCAAAATGAGAGATTTAGGTTAGATGTTGAGAAGAAATTATTTCAGAGGGCGGTGAGGCACTGGCACAGCTGCCCAGAGAAGCTGTGGTGCCCCATCCCTTGAGGTGCTCAAAGCCAGGTTGGATGGGGCCCTGGGCAGCTGAACTGGTGGGGGGCAGCCCTGCCCATGGCAGGGGGGTTGGAACTGGGTGATCTTTAAGGTCCCTTCCAACCCATGCCATTCTGTGATTCTGTGAAATGCTGGAAAGCTTGTGCTGCATTTGGACAGGAATGTCAGACTGTCGGCAGAGGTGCAGAGAAATCTCCATCCCTGCTCAATCCCACAGACACTTTTTTCTTGCCTATCCCACGTGGGATTTTGGCAGTGGTCTCACCCCAGCTGGATGCAAAGACAGTACCTTAGAGCAGTTTTTGTATCCTTGTTGCTATCAGCATGAACTTGTTATACTGTGCTAGGTGTCGGTGCATGGATATGCATGGCATGGTGCTACACTCATAACAAAATGTCCTGAAGTATTAAGAACAGTGCCACAAACTTCCAAAATAAGCTATGCTCAGATAACTCCAGCCCAATCCACTCTCAAACCTTGCGCCTTGCTCGCTTCTTCTGTCTGGGTTTGGCCATGAAGGGTAAAACCTTAACACAAAAGGACTGAAGAAACAACCAGCCCTCGGGGATTGGCAGCACTGGAGCAGCCTGCTCCTTGAGTGTGAGTGTGCAGTGCTGGACAGAACAAAATTCCCTGTCCAATTTGTACAGTGTATTTGTACAACAGTGCAGGTAGGGTGAAGGTACCCTTTGCAAAAGTGCTTTTCACCCCGCACAGCGGGATAATGGCATTGGTGACACAAGCAGGGAGCTGGCATTGAGCACCGCTGGCTTCAGTGCTCCCTTTGACACTTGTTTCTTCTCTGGGCTCCTGACATATCTGTACAACAATGTGTGCTGGCGGGACTTCCAGATGTGTCTCAAGGATTAATTAGTGACTGCGTCTGAAGTGCTCAACGAGTGATAAATAATGCTATCAACTCTGGAAGTTGTCTCTGCTTGAATAGCAAATGGTCTCATAATTACATTTTTCCAGCCTGCGCTCCCTAAGCTGTTATTTCAGTTAATGACCACTGTAGTCCTTCAGCTCTGTTTTTCTTTCCAGCAGCTCCGAAGCATCCCCAGCTGACACTGAATGCCAGGGGATGGGATGGGAGCAGCTGGGAAAACAAAGCACAGCGGGGCCACTGCAAACTGGGAGTCAGATTTCGTGGGGGTGGAAACATGGAACGCCATCCAGCGAGGGACGCTGAGGCAATGCCTCCATAGGGAAACAGCAAGGAAGGGAAAATGTTGAGGTAGACCTGAGTTATGCCAATGCCTTTCAACTTTATAATAAACAGTCCCAGATCCCAAATGCTGCTTTCTCGCTCCCCTCCCCCAGCAAGGGGCAGGTCTAAGAAAATGCGTTTGTTTTCCAGGGATGCATTGCATGTACAGAAGGCTTCAATGAAATACAGTGGATTTATGACACCGGTGGGCTACGGCTGGTGTTCCTTCTCCATCCACTGGAGGGGCTTCTGTGAAGAAGTGGGCTGACAGTATGGTGTATATGGGGCAGCATCAGGGCAATTCAGCCCAACACCACACAATGTCATGTGCTGCTGCCATCCTACGTCTTCAGTGGTTATCACTGCCATGACTTGTCTCTCGCCACTGTGCTCCTTCTTGCTCATAAACTTCTTTCTTCTGCATTATGGACCCCTTTCCATCTGTAAACCTGTTAAACTGCAGTGAAAATTTAGGTTTCTTTCAACACTGAATTTGTTTTCTTGGAGCAGAAAATACTGCCTCTGTATTCCTCTCTTGCATCGCTATGCATCTCTCTTTAGACAGATTATTTGGGATCTTCCTTGCTTGCTCTTTACTTCTAGTGAAGATCTATCTATATTCTGGTAATAATTAAACAAGAGGAGGTTTCTAGATGAAAGGCTGTAAATTCTGGATTGGTCTTTCACTGAAAATTTTTGCAAAATCAGTGATATCTGTGCAGATACAAAAGGAATTGTACGTTACCATTGCACTTGCAGTGTTCTTCTACAGAAAGACATTTCACTTAGTTTAAATTCAAGTAAAATTAGGCAGAGGTTTGGGAACAGCAACCATTCAGACAAAAGTTTGTTGCCCTCACCCAACTGTATGTGTGTGAGAGGCCATGTGTGAAAATCTTTGAAGTGCAAATGTGTTCGGGTAAGCCAGGTATTAGCTTTGCTGCAATCCCCCTTCCCTCAAACCACCTGGGTGGTTATGGCTGGAGGGGACTGCAGTTAATCTCCAGGAGCTCAGCTGAACAGCCGTAAAGGATTTGCCTTTGATTTCTGCTTCCAAGGAAGATGAGCTGCCTCTCTCTTGCATTTCAGCCTTGCCTCACGCAGTGTATTGTCTGCCTAAATTATGTCTTTAGCTTAGCGGTCAGACAATATGGTCAGGAATGCAACAGCTAGGTGCTCAAAGTTCAGTCACCAGAATGTTGGCCACAGCAGGCTGCCACTGTGCTGTACCACCCACCCAAGTGAGCCAGGGCTGTAGGCCAGGTCCCTAGTGACCAGTGGGTCAGGTGGAAGCAGGAAGACTCCTAGCAAAAAGCATTCTTGCATCCTCCTCCAGGCTACATCAGCAATCTAAACCCCAAGTCAATTTTGCTAATTGTCCAACTGCATATTTTTCTGTAGGTGTGGCTTTTGTCAGCCCTCGTTATCCCAACCAACTCCTTTTCCAGTAGCTGCACATTAAGGCAGAGCACTGCAAGCGCTGCAAGTACCTATAATGGGAAGCTCAACGCACCTATGGCAATTACAGGCAAAAGTGACTTGTTTTCATTGCCCAAAGGCATGTCAAAAGCCATCCAGCCTGGTGGAAAGGGCAGAACAAAGAACGCACTCAAAGCCTAACCACAGAAACATGACGGCACAGGGAAGGGCTACAATGGCCTTAGTTGAACACTGGTGTCCTCTGCAAGAAGGGGACTGTATAGGGGCTCATCTACTGTAGCGTACAGGACTGTAGTAAACCCAAACCAAAGCACAGGGCCAAACCTTCCAACAGCAGCTCTGCAGTTCAGTGGGCAGGGCTGGCCCAGGAGCCGCTGGGAAAGTCTGTGTCTGTGCAGACACAGTGGCCCCATGGGCAGCATGGATGGAGGGAAAACATTCCTAGGGATACTTTTAATGCTACCAGATTTAAAGAACAAATATTTGGCCAAAAAAAAAAGTTCACCTTCTGAAATCAAAGTGTGTGTTTCTGGTGTCTCGTTTGGTTTTTGCTGCCCTCCTTTCATCACTGTGTGGCTTTTGACATGGTACTAATTGTCAGGCATTCTTGGCAGATGTAATTTATTTTCATAGATCTTATAGGAACTCGATATCTCTAAGATCTTTCTCCCTTCTATCAAATTGAGCTGAAACATTGTTAAGAGAAACTTGTGCAAGCCGGCATTTTCAGATAAGCTTCATTTTCTTTCAAGAAACAGCCTATAACACTCGCATTTCATTTCTTCTTGCACGTGACACCATTATCAATATGGTGTCTGGATCCCAAAAATCATGTCAAGAAGGGGAAAATAATCAATGTATGGCAAGGCTGCTTCGCTCAGCAGGGATGAAATGAGACTTTCCCTTTCATCAGGTGGTGAAGTCCCTGCAGTGCTCCATACATTTGCTTTTTTCTCCTCTGAAACAGATGACTCCTAGCTGTATTTTCATCAAGAAAAGCTGCTGCCAAGCACACGGATCCCTGAAGGAGCAAAAATTTAATCAGGAGTCGCGGGGCAAGAATCCAGCATTGTGTAAGGGATAGGTTAACGAAGAAGGCAGATTACAGCTGGGTTTCCAAGAAGTCAGAACCAACCATGACCAAGAAATTAAATGCTGCGCAGATTAAAAAAACCAAACATGCTCTTTCCTTTATTACCATCAGGATTAAAAACCAAATTACCTTTGTGATGCAAAACGTTTCTAACGGGTTTCCACAAAAGCAAAGATGGATACTGGACTTGGAAAGGAGAAAGCAGAAAATTCATTTGTTATGGCAACTTGAATTACAGAAGCTTTTCTCTGCAAAACTCTGTGGAAAAGCATCCATAGTAAGAGATTTACTGCTTGACCCCGAGATACCTATGAACAAAGTCATGGCACCTCCAGAAACTCATGGAGGCGCATGCAGCAGGGAAAATCAGGAAAATCAGGAACAGCTTACATCCTGTGAAGAGCCTCCCCACAAATGCAACATCATTTGCTTGGATTTTCATAAAAAACATTTTATCTAGCTACTGAAAAGTTTGCAAGATCTTAGTCCAAGCACTGGACACTTCTGAAGGAGGGAGGGAGGCTTAAAATGAAGCTGCTGCTTGTGAGCCGCAGCATGGTCCAGGAGAAGGTCTGTGCTCAATGACAGTTCAGCTGCTTCTCAGAGCAGAGTGGTTCATGACTGGATTCTTTTCTTATACCCTTATAATCCATAGAGGATTGGATAAATGGAGTGTGAGCCTGAGCCATGTGCAAGCAGACTGTGTCTGGCTTAGGTTTTCCTGCATTCCTCAACCTTTCGTTGGAGAGCGAGTTAATAATTACAGGGGAGGGAAGGAAGAAGGAAGGGAGGAAGGGAGGAAGGGAGGAAGGAAGGAAGGGAGGAAGGAAATAGAAAGATAATTTTGCCTTGTATCTTGGGAAAGCCAGTTTGTGCAGCATCTTTTACAACCCTTTCACTCTTTGAAAGTAAAATTTCTTAGTAGTTATCACTAGCTTTTGTGGTTCATAAGTAATATGTTTATGTACACAGATAGATTGCCCAATAAGAAAAATCACACTGTAGTGTGACCCCTTGGAGCTGCTTTTATACATTCCAGCTTTATGGTTTTCACTTACTGTATCCCATAGCTTGAATCAGTTAAATAAGAAAACAAGGCAGTCTTATTCTCATGCAGATAACAATGTTCCTGCCACGTCAAGTTAAATGAAGTAGTGGTTAAAAGCTGACACAAGGTTGAGCATTTAACAAATGACTAGTCGGACCTCTGCAGTACATTTTTCCAAATATCAGCTCTGATTATAGTTTCAGAAATAACTTGTGCTAATAGGCCTGGAGGAGGATAATTTCAGAGTACTCTGCAAGCCTATTGAAGTCAGCAACTGATAGGCTTGCCTAATGCCTGAGAAGCATCTGGTAGCGCCAAGGTGCAGTCAGGAGGCAATTTAAATAGCGCAAGAGCAAGTGATAATGCTGAGGGGATGGTCCTTGGAGGGCACCTCCCCTGCTGTGCTACACCCCAAGGATCCACCCCAGGGATGCAGCCAGCGAAGAGCCTCCTGGGTGCCCCTGTCTTCCCATTTTCACTCCCAGACCCCCACATGCCCCATCATCTGGCACATCCTGTAGATGGTGACGAGTTCACTTGCTCTAAGCAGAGCTCACTCACAGTCACTCGGACTTGATACTTATAAATCAAACTCTTTCTCCCCTAATTTCAGCACAGGATCCTCTGCTTGGACCACGCTATTTATGATTTTTATTATACCGTGCTATGAAAGATTTTTGTATAAGCCCATAATGACTGCAAGTAGGCAAGTGCTCACAAGTTCTGAATCTGCTCTGAAGTAAGGTGAAGGCAAATCAAATTATAATGCTATCTGACTCTCCTTTTACCTGTAAATAACTTTTTTTTCCTGTTACTATTAGCAGCAAATTAAGGCTTTTGGAAAATATCAGTCACTTCTAAACATGTAGAAGAATTTGGTGACAAA